>NC_133028.1:54385789-54697105 GCF_048771995.1 Taeniopygia guttata
GTTACCATCAGCCAGATCCAACCCTATAACCAGCCGTACCCACAGATGCACTTAACCCCACTGGTAAAGGGAACATGCAGGCTATTGTGCCTAGGAATGGGCAAAAGCACAAGTGTGGAGAGTGACTTCTATCATAGACCACAAACTGCCATGAGTTTATCACATGTGCCCATTTAGTTTTCCTATGAGCTTTTACATAGCTGATGTAAGCTCTGATCCATGTTAACCTTTTGCTCTATCCTTGCTCCTTACAAGCAACTTTGGCTTAAGGATTTGGCTGCTCTCAGTCTACAGACCAATCAATAATTGTAGTTTGAGATAATTCCCACTATAAAGACTTTAGAAAGTATTGAGCTGCAATTTTATTCTAATGCTGATTTATTTTTAAAAGACCACAAAACTTTGAAAAATATGTCATACCCATGACAAGCTGAAACCTTCTAAGGCCTCCAGAGAGGCTACATGGAGCAGAGGCTAAAGCTAAAGGAATAAAGTAGGTAATTATTAAAAGGCCTTCAAAGGATGCACTTTGGGCACTGCAAAAGCCCGGCCGTGGCTCCACCCAAAATGGACTTGAGATGGATGCAAGATGGACACCAGGTCACAAGTTTTTACACTTTTATAAGTTTTGGTTCATTTACATATTGGGGTTAATTGTCCAATTACAGCTTCAGGTTATGAAGTCCCATCCTCCCAGATTGCTCTCCTCAGTTTGCTGTTGTTTATACCTTTTGGACCTGAAGCTGCAATGGTGTCCTTGGTTCTTAGGCTGGAAAAGGATTGTTTTGTGTAACTAAACTGTAAAGAGAACTTGCTAACACTTTATATGAAGTTCAGTTTCATGTTAAGGCAGTATAGAATCTGAAAAATATGAAAGCTAAAACTTAAGGCATCATCTCAACTGCAGGGTTAAAAACTAATATTTACAGTTCACCTGGCCAGAGCTACAGTACAGTGATACACATCACACAAAGATTAGTGGTTTGGCATTTCACACTGAAGTCATGCTCACAAGGCAAAGTCTGCTCTCTTCTCCATGAACCAGCTCAGCCACACCTTGTAGCACTTACACTTCAACAGTGTAAATCAAGGCCAGTACCTGAGAGGATATATAAAGATCTCATTTGTCTCTGCATAACACACATACTTGAACTTAGCAAATCTAAAATGCAGGTGACTTTCAAATCTTACTGTTTAGGCACTCAAGAACTAAAATACTCAGAATCATCACTTGTTTAACATGATTGATATGTTCCAAATGAAAAGAGATAGCTTTGGGGTTTTGCGTCAGGTACAAACGCATCCAGCTTCTCTATAAAAATAAGATAGTACTATCATGATTTGACAGACACTATTTCCATATCTGCTATCAAAATGGGCACTTCCTCAGCTATAAAGTCTTTTTTTGTCTTCACTGCTAAGAAGCATCACTTCATTACCTTGGACCAATGCTGAGAAAGGGGAATTTATTATTAAATTCTAAAGATGACTTCGTTATAACCTTGATGGTCTGTTGATATAGTTCATACATAAGCTACCATACACCGGCCAATTTTTACCATTTGTCAATTTGGATGTCCCATATATCAGTGCAGATGGGAGAAAAAAGTTATTACGTCCAATGTCCCTTGCTTACACAAAAGTTCATACTGAATTTGATGTTTCAAATCACACACTTGACAATTTTATTGTTGTCAGTGATAAAGGAAAAAGCTCAAATGAAACCAGTGTCCTTTGCTGTCAAACACAAGGGTATCTCATGTCTTGAATGCCATCACAGGCAGGAAATTGCCTGCCCTGGTTTCAAAGAGAGATTTCTGGAAGAAGAAGGGAATGACTTCTTGACAAACCGCACTCTTTTTGAAAATTGTCTGTCAATCAAGGAAACCAAATCTCTGATTAGATGTTAACTCTTTCAAGTTGTCCTAATGTTGTCCACACAGCATATTTAGGTGCTTCCTTTAGGACAATGATATTTGTCAGACAGTAACTTAGTCTCAAAAACATCACCAAAGTTTTTCAGCCAATGACTTCAATTTACCAAAAAATTCCTTGTCTGTTTTAGTCACCATTTATTTATCATCTCTTGTGTCAAATCTGTTCATTCCCTATATGCTCAAATAACCCTTTGATTTGATTCAAAAGCCTGTGAAGAGGCCACAACAGTATTCACAGCTCATACCACACTTGTGGAAACATGGGGTACAGAAGCCAACTGGCAAAGGCAAAACGTGATAGCACAAGCCTGGACAAGAGGAATGCTCAGCAGGGAGGCTGGGCAATAGCATCTTAGCTTAAAAAAAAACAAAACCCAAACCACACAAAGAAAGAGGATTCCAGCACAGGGAAATCAGATTATACAGGTTTGCTTTGTGGTTGCAAGAGCACACATCTACCATAGGCAGCAGCTGGACCAGTTTGGCAAATCCCCTCTCTGAAAACCTGCCCATTGTGTTTAGAAACCTCACAGCTCCTGTTTCCAAAGATGTGGGTTTATTATTTGTGTTTGTAAGAGCAACACTAAGACTTTCACCACGAACATCTCTGGGCATGACTTCAAAATAAATTTAAGCGCTGAAGATAGAAACTGTGGAGTTACAGAAGAGAAAACAGGGAAGTTCACAGCAGCCCTTCCCCCTCCTCACTGGGACATCAATTAGAACTGACCAAACTGTGCCAGAAGGTAGAAGGGAGTTTATTTTTTTTCAAAAATCGCACAAGATATTATTGAGAAATTGTAAATGTGAAGGCAGTGCTAAAAAGAGCAGCACATCATATGGCAAAAAGAGTTGGGATGTTGCCTACAATAAGATGTTAAAAAAGTCAAAACAAAATCAGGGATCAGACACTTGTACTGCACTTCAAAGCTGCAACAACAAATACTAACAGGGTTATATAACCTTCTGCTTCAGGATTTAAAGTAATCTCTATGATAAAATTAATAAAAAGGTCAGATTAACCACTTTCTGCCCACTCCACTCTCCCCCAAGGCAACTGGGTAAAGTGGTCAGAAGACTCTCAAACTGCTAGGAAGTAACTCACTAAATCTTTTCGCAGCATGCTCTGGGTCTGATTGGAAGTGGGATTTCAGCCCATGCATCATTTAGCTGCTTTTGCAATTTTTATCTGAGTTGCTCTCCACTCTGAGACCACATCTGGCAATATCAACACACTCTCTCTACTCATGAAAATGTGATGAATACCAGGGTTTGCCAAGGAGATTCATATTAAATCTAACAGCTTTATAATAGTAAATAACCAACCTGTCAGGTCCAAGTATTTTATTAAAGACCATACTAATGGCTTTTCTCTAATATTAGAATATTGAATTCCGTAGGTGGGCTGCACTGTGAAAAAGGAAAATGTCACATTTTCTATTTTTGTAGCTAAATAAATACATATATGCACAGGGGAAATCTACATTAGTTCACTGCACATTTTTGAAACATCATATCTCTCCTGACACACGCAGTGGCATTTATTCTTCTCCATACACTTTGATTTCTGAGCTGCCTCTCTACCTTTCCCTCTCTGCTGAATCTGGTCTGGGACAATCTCCTACTGAAATTGCTCTGTTTCACTCACTGTTAAAAAATATTTGCCCTCCCTTCCTTTCCAATAGGATATGATTAATCTTGACTAACACCAACTGGTGACTGCATGCTTTTTTGAAGCATACCGAAGTGGTGATAGTCAGTGAGACAAGCATGGGATGGGCACAGTTGGAATCTCATTCATTTGAACTGTTCATTATAGAGACAAAAGATCAAATGCCATAATTTAGGGAGCAGCACCTTGCTCTACCTCATAACCTAGTCTCTCATCACAGCACCTAATCTCACAGAACTGCCCAACACAGCTGATTCCTCCCATCTCTGACCCTTCCTGATAAAAAACATCTTGTCCTCTCTTGAGATTGCATTGCAGACTTCAGCTTCCCTAAAGGGCTCAGATTTCTCCCCAACAGGCATCCTGCATCCCGTGGAAGGAGCAAATGATTCTTGGGTCACAAACACCACGATACATCACATCATGCTCATAAACAGAACAACTGCTCCCTACAAACTCAGGAGAAAGAAGTTCCTGCTTTAATCTCTGCTAGTGTTGCAGGCAGCAGAGCAAAGGCTGAGTCACTGGACTGCCAGCATTGACTTGCACTCTCTCACACCACCAGAAGCAAGAGGAAATGCAGCTGCATTGAGCTCCCCTCACTGCCATTAAAGGCTCATTCAAGCTGCATAATTCCTGGAGGAGACAAGTACGTACTCCTACAGACTCATCTTGCTCCATAAATTATTCCCCAGCACCCTCAGCCATGGCTAGGGCCAGGGCTTAAGTGGGTGAACACTCAGCTGGAGACCCAGGTGAAGGTGGAATAGGCAATTAGGGTTTATTAATGACATGCTGCCCTGATAACTTTCTACACATGGTGCATAAGCTTGGTACAGCTTGGACATTTTATTTTAAAGCCTAAACATGGCAGGAGATGATGCAGAAGCCAAAGTTTCAGGGTGGAGCAGAAACACGGTGGCTGAGATCTAGGAAACCACTTTTGCTCTGGTGGTGGGTGGATCCTGCCATTATGCCAAAGCAAATTCCTTGCTACAGTCTGGCATCTAGGGCAATACATGTGGCTCCTCATGTCAAAACCAGACTTTTTTTATGTAATACCATTACTACTGTTTTTTTGCTGATGGCCAGAGAGTTCTTCCCATTTCCATCAGACACAGGCAGCATGTAAAGATGAGCAACAGCAGCTAGAGAGTCATACATGGAGTATAAATAGTAAAAACAAAAAAAGAATAAATGCCTAGGGTATTTTTTGATGCTACAAAGGTGTGAGTCCTGCCAGCCCCTTCTTTTTTGCTCACTGTGGAGTCAAATTCTTCCACTGGCTTTGCAGAATTAGTGTGTTTTGAGGAGAATAAGATGGGAGAAAAACATGCTTTTTATTGCAAGTTGCAGCTGAGTCCTGCTAAATACTGCAGGCAATGCTCCCAAATTGTCTCCCTGACTGACCCCAACATTAATAACTTGCCTGACACGGGGCTTATTTGGAAATGCAGGTGTTAAAACCAGGCAGGAACACTAAAGGTTATGGTTCTCGAGCCAACAACAGAAAGTGCCACACGACACAGCCCCTCAGGATGCTACCCAAAATCTGCCAGAAGGAAACCTGCAAGTTTTTCTGTAGGCACAACATATGCATGCATGTAGGTGAGTGTGTGCATGTGTGTGAGTGTGTGCACACACGATCCTCTTGCGTTACTGTGGGCAGCATGAGAAACACCAAGCCTTTGAGCCATCAGTCCCAAGGTACAGAGCTGGTCACCCTGAAAAGGTTTAGGGAGGGACACATCCCTCTCCATCTCCTAAGGTGTCCTCTCCAGTCAACAGGAAAATGGAGACCCCTCCAGAGGGAGGCTTCAAACAGAAGCAGAATACGTGGACTAAATACAGGCTCATTCTCCTTTTCCACTCCTCCCCCTAAATGCAGCAACAGGTTTAACTGAGGGCAAGCCTCCTCCTTATGATGAAGTCCTGACCCCAGCAGCAGCTGTGTCTGGATGAAAGGCAGATGTTTGCTCCAGCCAGATGGGGTCAGTGATTCAAAACAGCTGCCCACTGCCAGCAGAACCCATGGGAGTGAGCAGAGCAAACCTCCACAACAAAAAATCAGTCAAAATGTCCAATGAGTAGACTTCCCAAGGCTCCCAGCAAGCCTTCTTGCTGTGTTGGGTCTGCCCTGATTTTGGTGGAGCAGCACACTGGGTCCTGCTTCTGTCTTTAAGAGGGGGAAGTGGTCAGAGTTGATTTTCTCATTTGTATTCACACTCAGAAGCAAAAAGCAGATCTGCTCTTCTGCATTCACATCAGGTATCCAGCCAAACTACTGTGTGCCCTTTAAATGGATTAATCTACTTGCTCCCAGCATTGCTCTGCAATTCCCTCTCTGCCTGAGCTATATGGTATTCCTCATCATGCCACAGGAATTGTGTTCCCCCTTCCTCTCCTGTCCAAACACTCCCATTGGACTGTACGACACAAGACAACAAAAGCAAAAAGCTTTGCTGATGCTGGAGGCCTTTTTCCTGATGTAGCCAGCAAGATTTGTTGGCAGCATGCTCCCAGGCCACCCAGCCCTGAGCTGATGAGCATGGCATGTTCCTTCCTTCTCCACTTCCAAAAGCTAATGCCAAATGAGCCATCAAAACTTACAGCAAAAATTTTTAATTCGCTTTGCAGCAACTAAATTTTTCCTTGTTACAATGCTATATAGAGAGAATAATTATTTCTGAAAGGCCTTTTCATACTCCATGGAGTATTAAATAGGCAACACTGGATTTCCCTTAGTTGCAATTGCTTCCTCTGTCAAGGTAAACCCTGTGCTCAGCCCCATCCATCTCATCTTCATTTTGCTGGCTTTAGCAGGCTGCTTCTCCCTAAATGACTGAATGTGGCCACTTCTAACTAAATCAATCATCCATCTAGATGTGGATACCTGCATTTATTTATCTGGATCAGGAATGTTGTAGATAATGGGTCACTAAAAATTACACTTTTCAAGCCACAGGTATCATGAGTCTGACTGGCAAAGAATGAGCTTTCAGATAAGAAAGGAGGCTTAGGAGGATCAATTAGATTAAATTGGCTTGGATCATCATCCTCTGAGACACAGGCTTTATTAAAGCCTGTAGCTGGAGACAATAGCTTATCTTCACTTTAGCACAATTATTTTTAAAATGTGGCCACACAGTTTGGGGATTGCCAACACATGATATCCACTACCAACAAATCTGAGATTATCAAACATTTGAGCCCATCAGATTACAAAGGCAAAGGTCATTTTGTAGAAAAAATAGGGAGGACAAAACCACTGTTCTGTCAAGCTATGCTCAAGCCTCTGCAGAGCATGACTGGCTTGTGAAATAAAACACTGCAGGTCTGAAAGGAGCCAGTCAGCCCTGAGTTACCTGAGCCCTGCAATTGAGCCCTTCCCCTCAGCACTCAGATGGGGTTTCCCTAGCCTGAAAATGTTCCAGTGGCTCCAGCAATATCGCAAGCAATCTCCTGTTATGAGCATTTGCTCTGGGGAAGGAGAGAGAAACCCCTCTTAAGTCTTTCTCAAACAGATTTTCTCATCTGTCTTTCTATTTGTTTCCAAGTAAAATGGAAAAATATGGTTGTAATGAAACTGGCCATTGAGCCCAAAGCCAACGAGCTGCTCATACGATTCTCTGTTCCCAGTGCAGTTCCACAGCCCTTTCTTTACAAGACCTGCAGGAGCTGGGCTCCTCCTTGTTTTCCTACTGTCCATCATCTAGTTTTGCTGGAGGGTGCCTCACTGCCCCTCTTCTTCCCTACTGAGCCACGCATCCTTGCTCTGTGGGATCTGGCAAGTACATTGCAGATGATTTGCTGTACCTCTTGGTTTCCAAACACCTGAGGCCAACCCTTAGGTATTTCAGGCAAGAGGGAAGCATCCAGAATACCATCAGAATGAGTACACAGCACCTGGTGATCATCAGCAGCATTTTCCTTGTTGTGCTGTTGCTCTCACACCTCATCTTTGTGTGACAGGATTTGTAAGAAAGGCATGAGAACTGGGAGTTCTCGAATCCCAGCCTAATTTCTGCTCCCTGCTTGCTATTTGGCTTGGAGCAAGATAGTCACAACCTTATACGTCTGCTTCTGAAGGCATCATGAGGACTCATCAGACATCTATGTTTATAAATAATGGCTTCTACACACAGTATTGTGTGGTTTGCAGTGAGCACAACAGAGCTTGGAAAGGGCAACACAGCCCTTCTGATACATCCAAGGAATCCTGAGGACCACTGCAAAGATGACTTCCAAATAAATCCTGTCCTTGGAAAGAGACTCTAGGATGGGCTTGGAGAGTTTCCTGTGTTTTTGTTTTATTTATGGCATTCTCTCCTCTGCCCCATTTCTTACATGCTCTTTTAATATTGGGGGGAAAAAAAGATTGCACTAATCTATAATTTTTTTTGTACTAGAAAGTGTAAAAAATTGTTGAGGTCCTCTCCCTGTTTAATTCATCCCAAATATACACACATGATATAAAGATCAGAGTGTGAGAAAAAAAATCTCTTATTTATAGAGAAAGCATTCAGCCATAGAACAAATTTTCTGTAATAAATATCTGTTTAACCATATATTTTATAATCTGTCAGATACATCTTACATGTATGTGCAATAGGCACACATTTAAAAAGGGAGAAAATGCATGCATTTTTTGCCCACATTTAGCCTGAAGTGTCTTCATTATTTATTACTTCAGTTTGTTGCTGCTGGGATTGAGAACTGGATAAAAGGAAGCCTCCAAGCAGGTATCATGGGAATATAAAGGGAACTGGCACTCACAAGTTGCTGAGAAAGTCTTGGGCTTGTGGCCTCATTTTGACTCCTATCAATGCCAAGTGTAAAATAATAGTCCGATTCAGAGCTAAATACCATTTAGATTTCCCACTGAGTCCATTAATTCTCTTCTTTTATTGTGGCAGAAAGCATTAAATACCTCAGATTAGAATCAAGGTTTCATGCAGGATCTGTATTCCAATTACACAGCATCCTTTCCCAATTCAAGACATTGTATTGATTTGTTTGGGGGTAGGGGGGATTCTTTTTTTTTTTTTTTCTGCCAACTTAAAAGAGCAATTTATTCTTTCTTTTTAGATCAAATTGCAGATGTTTTTGTCAAGCTGCTTCCTATCAGAACTGGTGCATAAGCAAGGAGAGCAGCTGCTCATGAAGGAATATGTGAATAATGGATCATTTTGTCTGGTCAAATCACCTCTCTGCAATCTTTGAGGATTATCACCACCAAAGAGTTCCAAAGTGACACCTGCTAGGCACTGTCTAGCTAATTATTTGAAGCTCTTCTGTTTATGCTGAAGTTTTGGCAGCCAGCCTGTAAAGTATGACTCTGGGCTGTGTTTCTATAATATAATGCTTCTAGGAATGAGACAAACTGCTTTTTCTAGCCAGTGCAAGAGACATTTGCCTCTCTACCACCACAAAAACAATATTAAGCAGCTGCTCAGTGCTGCTTTCTGAAGGCATTTCTGTCACTGATCAGCAGAATTTAATAACATCCAGATTTAATCCCTCAGACTCAAACTGGGCTCCCAGCAAAGGCATAGGGTGTATCAAGAGGGTATTTTGAAATTCAAGTTCTCTCACAGGCAAGTGAGTAGCTGGAGCTATTCTGGGTTCTGGGTTGAAATATTTAGCCAGGGCCAGATGAACAGATTTGACAGTACAGTGGCAATTTCTGCTTTAAATTTTACTTTTATTCACATGGTACTTCACTCTTGTAAGAAGCCCAAAAAAGAGTTCCCTCATCAATCCTTCTTTCTTTTTTTTTTTTTTTTTTAATTTCTCGTTTCATTTGATAAATGCAAGGAAAATGACTAGTTCAGCAGGAAAAATGAGCAGTCTAGATGATGCTCAGAATGGCAAGGAAAAGCATCCTTAGAGTGAACACCACCAGTTTCTGTGAGGGGGCATCATTCTGTAGCATCAATGAATTTCCTAGCAGATGGGAAGTTGCTCTGAGTTCTGTAAAACAGTAGACTCACCCTTCCAGGCTTTGTGGTCCTTGCTAGGAGGTGAACACCTCTGAAGATGCTCAATGCACTCAGTGCTGTCCCAGGCTTCTAAGCTGGGTGCTTCCAGTGATGGTGAGAACCCTCCATGTCTCCTGCTCCACCTCACCCTTCTCTCCCCAGCTACAAAATAAATCAATAAATCAAGCCATACTGACACCAAAGTAACTCAAAAAGACAAACAGCCATTAGCTACTCTTCATAAATTGTTTCTGACTTGTGGTGGAGGATGCTTGCTAAGGTGGGTGGGAAGAAATATATGGGTATGCTGAATTATTCACAGCGATATGCATCAAGTCCAATATATATGTTACCAAAAGTTGGTCCTATAGGACAGATGGTATCCCTGCTCCTGCTTTATTTTTTGTCACTTTGACCCACAGCATCCTCTCTCCAGCCTTCATTTTGCAGTCTGTGCCCTACTCACTGATTCCACAGTTATGTTTGCTCTCTCTTCAGCCCTTCCAAATACTGACCACTCCTCAGCATTTGCTGTCAGCTCCCAACTGAACCTCTTCACTCAAATCTCTGTTTCTCCAGCATTTCAGGCAGCCCTGTTTTGGGTCATGTTCTTGTTCTTAAAGCCATCTTCTTGCTCAATACAACTCGACTCCTCCCACCTAAACCAGGAGTGTTGGTCAGGTTAGACAGGACTTCACCTCACCTGCAGCATGCTGAGAAGGGAACTCTGGAGAAACATTCTCTCTTCAGCTCAATGAATATATAAATAAATTCCAGAGAGGTGCTTTTTCAAAGTTTATTTTAACAGTGAAATAGTTTGCAAAACTGATACTCTCAGCCAAGCAAAGGTTATTCCTTTTCACTCCTTACCCTGTAATAAAAATGCCCTGCTGGAAGGAACCCTCAGTCTCGGGTACAGTGCAGGGTTTTGTACCCTTTTCCCCCTTAGCTGAAGCTTCTTGGCAGAGCAGAGCAGATCCAGATGTCCTTTTTGGCTTGAAAACAGGCTTCCTGGGGGAGGTAGTCTAGTCCACAGGCTATTTTTATAGGAAGGAGATGTGGAACTAGAGTGGAATAAGACATAAAACACCTCCAAGGTACCACCTGAGGAAGATGTATTTTAACTTGAAAAAATGATCTGATTTAAAAAAAAAAATCACCTCACTACTTTGCTATTTTTCTTTATTTTTGGGATTCTTAAATCCTACCTTAGACACCCCTTCCCTTGCTATCAGTGGTTTGGGAAAGTTATGCCACAACTTTGATATCCTTTGAACTTAAACTAGAAATGCCAAGAACCTACCTCAGCTGTCCCTCACTAGCCATATTACTTAATAATTATTCTTAGAAGAGTGAAGTGACTTCTCATCACTCAGAAATAAGCAAGGCTGTAGGTTTGCTTGGCAAAAGAAATTTATCCTTGTTTCCAAAACAAATAAGCAAATCTGCATACCTTTTCCTTAACAGTTCTGAGCCAGAAGTTCAGCTAATAGCAGCTGGTATAACTCCACGGTTTTCACTGTAGCTGAGACAATTCCCACTGCCTGAGTAATGAATTGTCATGAGTGAATGAGGAGTGATCAAAGAAACATTTGGTTTCATAAGATTACAAGTGACAGATCCTCATTTGGATTTTTTTCCCCCCTTTCAGTCTCAGCCATACGTATGCATAGGGAGATTTTAATCAGAGACTTCTGGGCTTTTGCAATCATTTATTTTTTCCCTATGAGCTTGTGTTCCACCTGCAGATAATGGTCGCTGAAAATTCTCCCCCAAAGAAATAATAAATTCAGCATTCAAACTTATCTCAGCAGTAGATGGCACTGCGGGGACTGAAACCTGAAAGGGAAAAAACAAGACTCACATTCTGCTCCCAGAAAGGACTGTCAGGATTATAATTGCTATAAAATATCCCATACATGCAGGTTACCCTAATAAGCATGTATTGATTATAAATTGTTTCCATAATTGCAATTTTAATGCGTGGAGTTTCTAAGGGCTTTGCACATGCCCTGTTGTGGAAGAAAAAGGCTGCATGACTGTGAGCAAATGGGAAGCCTACTAGCAATTAAATTTTAGTTTGTGTATTATTTATGACTACACATACCTTATAGTTAAGCTTTTTTGGAGCATTTGTCTGGCTTAAAATGTAATGAAGGAGCTTTCTATTGTGGGAAGCATTTGATTTATAGCCTGCAAAATATTCTTGCTCTTACATAACAGGATTATACTGAGTTCTTTTCTAGGCATAATCTCTATTAGCTATTGTAATAAAATGCTGATATGCTTTCTTTAAGGCATGAACATATGTAAAATTCAGATGGACAGAAAGTGTTAATTGAATGTGCTGTAGCTTTTTGAGAAAAGCTGCGAGAAAAAAGGGTTCCCATGATCTAATCCCACAGAAAACAAAGTGGCTTCCCATTATAAAGGTGGGCTCGTCCCCACCCTCACAAGAGAGCTCCATTTGATTTCAGATTCAAGTGATTCCCCATCTTTAAAGCAAACCTTTCTCACAGCTCAGCTGCAAACCTGCAAGGTCCATTTCCAACAGTATGGGTAATTTTGGGGTGATCCCAGTAATACTGATGTGCTTTGTTTGTGGGCTAGAAAACCAGCTTCTCTATCCCATGAGAGCATTTCCGTTGGATACTTCAGCACTGCATCTAGAAATCAGGGCCAGAATGCACATCAGGGAGGGGGATGTGCTTGCCGCCAGCGAGTCTCTGAAGGGCAAAGCCAGATTTGGAGCCTGGTGCTGGAGTTACAGAGACAGCACAGCTGAAGGCTCACTCCATGTGAGTGCAGCTCCTCTGTCAGGAGCAAAGGCTAAAAGGTTTGTGCTGGGGTTGCATTGGCATCCCAGGTCAGCATCTTTGTCTCCTGCATCTTCCATCTCAGTGCAGCAGATAACGGCTTTCCAGGGGGAGATTTCAAACCATGATGGCCAAACCTGTGAAGACCCAGGATTGAACTGACAGATGTTTATAGCTGAGCAAATGTGGAACCTGCAGGTGCCATTAAGGCAATTGCCCTAGCACATCTCACATCAAGGACGCTCTTCCATTCTTTTGATTTCCCTGGGATTTTAAGCTTTGGGGCCTTTGTTAGGCAACTAACACCTCTAATTTGAGCTAAAAACCTCAAGTCCAGGGAGAAGCATATGCCCCATTTTCAAATCCATACAAAAGCAGAAGAAAGGATAAATGTACTTCTCTGTGTCACAATTGTCTATATAAGTATCAGGCCCTGCAAGTCTTGGTAAGCAAGCATTTGCTTAGAAGAGGAGGGGTAAAAGTTTAAAAAGCTGTGAGGAAGTACTTCCTCATAGATAAAAATAATTAAAAAAAAAAACACATTGAGCAAGATATTTCTTCTGCGGCACAACCCTGCCTGCATTTGCAGCTGCAACATGTGCAAAACCAAAAAACACCACTCAGGCCAAACTTTTCCAAAATAAGATAATCTTGTAAAATATGCACTGAAACAGAAGGAAATTAAACCAGTGTGCTGGCTAATGATGTGTGTGCCAGCAGCTTGCTCTTCTAGGTGCTGCTTGCAGAAGCCAGTGGAAAATAAAACAGAAAGCACTGCTGCAGGGATTAATCCTGTGCTGATCAGAGGTTTAGCTGGGAATCCCACATGCACTCACCAGCACCACTAGGCTAAAAACCAGTTTGGGAATTGCTCATCTCATGCCTGTACCAATGTTATCCATCCCTTTGCTGCTCATCCTAATTTCTGAGGAATGAGGGGCCGCTCAAGGAAGTGGGACATTTTGTTCCAGCTAGGACATCCAAAGTGGACATTTTATTCTTCCTTCTTCTATTTTTTTCTTGCTTTTCAGTCTGTGAGCTCCTGAAACTGGGAAAGAGACATTCTTGTGTTACAAACATTGCTGTTATTTAACAAAAAAACCCCAAAACAAAGAAACAAAACCCAACCAACCAAAAAAAAAAAAAAAAAAAAGCAAAACAAATTACCAAGCATCATTCTGAGCACACACTGGTAACTTTTGTCACCATGCCAGCACACGATTAAAAGCAACGCAACAGAAATTACCTTTGAAAATAACTTACCATTTCCTCTTCAATCTTTTCATCTCCTTTCACTTTGTTTTGGTTGAAAAGCAACAATAGAATGTCAGAGGTGGGAGGAAAGACATTTTTGTAACAGAATTGTGGAATATGCAGCAGCTTGGGGAAAAGCACTTCTTACCAGTCTCATTTCTATTCAATAACTCAGTAGGCTTTCCTATTTTTACGTACACACATACATGTACAAATGTGCAGGTGGTGCCAGGATAATTTTATCTGCATTTACAGAGCATTTCCTACTTTGCCTTTGTCATCCTTGTTGTTTATAAATAATATCGATTATACCGAATTTTCATTTAAGAAGCAAGTCATGCCAGGCATGTAAAGATGATGGGAACTCCTTTACCTGTGATCTTGAAATAAAAACTGAAATGTTCTGCCCTTTAATTGTGCTGTATTGCAAGAAGAAAAAGAGTGTAGTGTTGTTGCCTTGTTTCAGTTTTGGATTTCCTCTGCTTCCAAAGGAATAAAGGGACTGAAGCACTAAAGGCAGCTGGGTAGCATGCATTACTGTTGTTGTTCTCAAAGAGCAAAGGCTTTCTTTTAAAAGATTTTAATGTGTTTTACCTGCTTCCATCCATCTACCACTGTCTTGTTCCTCTGTCTGCCCTAAAATTTCACAGCAATATCTTACACAGAGGGAGCTTCACTGAATGTCATTTCAGAATGGATAAACTCAGCCAAGATCTGCAGCAACACATGGGGCACATGGGGTTTCCAGGTGTGGAGATTCAATCACTTATTTTGCACCCATTTATCAGACCAAAACCAAACCAGGGCACTCAACTGGTTGCCAAAAAACATGAACTTGGAAGTCTTCATATATATATATATATATATTTGCATACATAAATATATATGATAGATATCTTTACATATTATAAGTAATATATTACAATTTTTGAAATATATATTATACATTTTATAATACTGAACACAGTTTTAAGGTTAGCCACAATCTAAACACAAAAAAATTAATTTCATGGGGCCCTGGACAGAAGAAAATGAGTGCGAAACCTTTCCTTTTTTCATTTACAAAATTCTACCCTGGAGAGTTCTTTTTGATTTTTATTTCTGATAAAAATATCAGAAATATATTATTTTATAATGATATATTATTATATATGAATAATATATTACTATTTCTGATCTACAGGAGTTATTTCTGATTTACAGGAGAAGAGGGAGGTAGTGGAATATCTAGGGTGGGTGTCCCTGGTAGGGTTTTCCTTACTGTCCATGACACATCCTCCCTATGGAGCAATGGGGAGATGGAAGAGAATA
Source organism: Taeniopygia guttata (assembly GCF_048771995.1). Taxonomy (NCBI): domain Eukaryota; kingdom Metazoa; phylum Chordata; class Aves; order Passeriformes; family Estrildidae; genus Taeniopygia; species Taeniopygia guttata. The sequence continues at coordinate 54,400,761 of NC_133028.1, forward strand.
TTGGCTCTATGGGGAAATAAACATAGCTAATGACTTTGAATTTGCTGGCAGACATTTTGGTGATCTTGCTTTCACTTCTGGTGATCTCCTTTACACGATTTTATCCTTGACTGTTCACATGCATCCACTCCTTCCCATTGGTAATTGTGATTCAAGGTGACTTCAGCACAAATCAAATCCACTTCCAGCAGCACGGTCTGGCAAGTTTAGCAGTGGTGGGACAGATGTTGGTGTAGGCATGACACTAACAGATGTGAGACCCCCAAATCCTCCAGAACACCTGGAAAAAGTATTGCAATCTCAGCATGGGTGATGGCAAACATAGACCAAGAGATATTCCCATAACACACCACTACTCTGTCCCTATGACTCATCTTGTTCCCCCTTTGATGGGAACTGTTTGAGGAGCCAAGACAAATGAAGAGGATCTAATTCCTTGGAAAAAAGCTAGAGTAATGTGCTAAGCAGTGCTTAAACACTTAAAAATACTTTTCCAGATCCATATGTGTCCAGCTAAGGAACAAATAGGAGTTCAGCCCAGCCATAGGTGCAGTACTGAAAAAGCCAAAACACGGGGACTAGCAGACTCAGAAGTAATTGCACATGGTACCTCAGCCTACAGTTTCACAAACACTGGGCATCCCTGCACTGCCAGTCCAGTTTTGGTGCAGATAGTCAGAATGTAGTCCTCACACTGATAAGGTGCTAGTTACCAGGTGAAACAGTCCACCCCAGATCTGGAAAGGCAAAATCTTTAATATATTTTATCCACATATATAGATAATAACAATAAATATGATAAATGTATCGATTTAGCAATTAGCAACAATTCCAGGTGAAGGCACAAGCAAAGCAGGTAGTCAGATTTCACAGTGCCCAACTAATGGTCCTGTCCCACAGACTCACTTATAAGAGCAGATGGGACTCTCTTCTGCCTTGAATGAATTCAGCTTTTGCTGACAGTGAGTGGGGATTTTACCACTGACAGCAAACAAGAATACAGCTACTTCAGTGTACATCAGTTTTAACTAATCTTGCTCATGCTAGACTCAAGTGCAAGTCCCCTCCATCTTATTTCTACAAGCATTGAAAGGTACTTAATAGAGCCAGAAGGTCAGGGCTCTTTTAGCACTGACCAGCCATTACAGGACCCAACCACCCTACTCACAGACGACTGCAGATCCAACTTTACATAAGAGGAATAGCAAAAGGCTGAGCCTTTGGCTTATCAATTTGCCTCGTTTCCTCATGTCCCTGCATCTGTAACAAATCAGGGGATAATACACCTTTCCTGCATCCATCACCTGCTGGCTCTCGTGGCTCTTGCCCAGCCTATCTAACAATCCTGGCACCCAGCCTCCCCTTCACTACAGTGGCCTCTTTTGTCACTTGTCAACTAATTAGACTCACAGGCACATTACCAGCGTGGGCAGACAACAAGGCCTAGAACAACTACAGTTCTTTTATTTAAAAAAAAAAAGTCACCAGATGTTTACTGGGTCTTATCCAAAGGGATTTAATGGCAACCTCAGCATGGTCCCAACAGAACAGCATCTGCAAGTCTCCAAACTGTGAGAGTTCATTAATTTCTCAACAGGCTCAGGTTTCTACCTGGGGCCCAGATTTTTCTTGTTTTCCTCCCAACATTTTGACAGATATAAACAGAGGGGGATTGTCACTCACGCCACATTTCAGCATTCCGTGGCAGCTAGAACATTTTGCAAAGTTTTGGTGCATCACTGCTCCCCAACACCAGAACCCTAGTGAAGAATGCCATTGAATTTTGGGACTGCTAGGATATTGAGATTTTTATGAGTGTTGAATTGCACCTGCAGGATGAGACTAATCTAATTGGAATTATACAGTAAAAGAAAAAAAAAAAAGGGCTAGAAACTAATATGAAAAAGGTTACAATCACTAAAGGATGTGGTGGTGAAGAAGGCAAAGAGCACAAGACATATGGCAAAGTTATGGTCTGTACAAATCCTTCAGTCTAGTTCATTAGCAGTTCATCTCCACAAACGGTGCATTATTGCCCATTAGTGTGGAGCAAGATTAGTTAGCAAGTGATCAAAAAAGAAAGAAAAATAAAGGCACCTGTCTGTAAAGTATTACTGCTGTACACCAGTCATACACCAAAGCTGTCATCCCAGGTCACCTGACCATTCCCAGTCTCCAGCAGTTTAACATCCTCCATGCTTGGACTTGGTCAGCTTGGACTGCCCGCTGTTGTCTACTGCAACACATCACAGATGATTTATGGAGTTAAACTGGCTCAGGAAGCCCCTGTTTGTCCACAATGATATTCACACCTCTGTTCCAGGCCAGGGGAGACTGAGACCAGGCAGTATCTGCTACAGCAGGGCCTGGAAAGCCAGCACTGCTCATAAATCACTGCATCAAGGGAAAGGCCTTTATCAAGGCAACCCTTCTGTCTCTTCTGTATCTGATAGCCATGATGCTGCAACAAAGGCAGAAATACTGTTGCCTTCCACAGTAATTTACTACAGGGAAAAATCAGGTGGTAGGTTCAATACAAACTTGACAGTTATAACTAGTATTCAGCTGTATGCTGAGGAAGCTTGACCTTCTTACCCCACAGGAAAGGGCGACAGGATTGCTTATGGTGTTATCCTCCTATTCCTCATCTGTCACTGCCCTCCTCACTGCCTCCCCAGTTCTCTTAGGTTTTGCATATATAGCTTTTGTCACTTCTCTTTTCTCCAGACTTTTGTCCAAAAGGGAAAAAAACACCTCCCAAAGGAAGGATTGCCAGAGATGGATATCTGTGATTTCTGAGACTGGAGCAAGACAGAAAAAGAGTGGCAGCATCCTCAATGTGAAATGCATATGCAGAACAGGAATTCAGGGGGCCAAGTGGACACAGCTAAGTTCAGGCATACCTTCCCAGTGGAGGACTGCTGAATACTTTACTGAGATTTTTAATTAACTTATTACAAGCTCATGGTGATTAAAAAAAAAAAATCAGTGGCTGAAACTAAATTAAAGCTTACCTGCACATCTTTTACCTGATGCAGTCTGATAACTGGTGGGATACCTACAGTAAAGATAAATGCTTCCCTATATGTCCCTATGTCCCCCATAATTTCCTTCATCTCAGCACCTTCTCTCTGTTTGCCTCTGCTCCCTTAAAGCGTTCTCCATGCAGGGCCTCTGGCAGCACAGAAAAACTAGAAAAGTAATATCTATAGCCAGAATGCACTTCATACCCTGCTGGCTACTGCTTAGAATGTTTTTCCACCACATCCGTAAGACACGGTTTGCAGTATTAAAGAGAGGGAGGTCCTCTATAGTCAGACCATTGTGATGGAAATTATACATTTTGATCCACAATTGCTCCACAGACTTGCATGTCTGCATGCAGGTTTTCTTGGGAAAAGTCAGACAGGAATAGGCTAATACATGGGACACTTTTGGGCAGACTAAACAAATTACTTACAAGATGATTCAGTGGTAAACATGGATGGACACTCCTCCTTGGATGGGAGAGGGTCAGCAGAGCAGTTTGGTCTTGACATGGTGCATTTGATGCCTTGGTATGCCAGAGTAGGAGTGAGAGGATCCCATGGGTTCAGGGAGTGCTGCATTGACAATGTTAAACAGGCCCACACTGTGAAAAAGCCAAAACTATGCTCACCCCATGCCAGGGGCCAACCTTGGCACTTTAGGAAAAACGATGACCCAACTGTGCTTGGCTTCCAGCACAGGACCCTGGACAGCCTTTGGCCTGGCAAAAAGGCATTACAGGAGGCTCAAGCAGTACCAGATTTTTTCTCCTGTAAATGCTTAGCTGTTGTTTGGGGACCAGCTTCTGGTATCCCATTTCATTTAGAAGTAAAGACACACTGAAACACTGCAGGCTCAAGCTATCTTCTTCAGAAGAGGTTGTGATGGGAACAGCAGCTTTCAGTGTCTGAAACTGTCTAGGAAAGAAATACAAAGTCTTACTTTTCCTCAATCCGTGGTTTGACGTCTTTCCTTTTCCTTTCTTCAGAGGCTGAACCCTGGGCTCATTTGCCACACTTGAAAAGAAGGTATGTTCAGAAGATGAACACAACCCCTACAACTCTCTCCTTGACTCCCAATGTGATTTCTTCAGCTGATGGGTTCAGGGAACATTGAAAACAGTATTGCAGTGGTTGGTAACTGCACCTACCTCCTTGAAGAGGCCCTTAAGGAGCACTGCTTCAGGTTAAGGTCCTCAAGGAGCACCTCTTCATCTCTTCCACTACTAAAAAGTGCTTGTGTGACAGCTTTGCAAGGAGAGCAGAATGCAAGACACCAGCAGGCTGGCATAAGTTCATATTCATCACACAAGCTTTACAATGAGAAGTTAATGGTGGGGGAGCAGAGAACTGAAAACCTTTTTGAGACCTAATCCCTCTCAGCTCATTACTGGCAAATATCTATCTCTGAATTATGATAAAGGACCATCTATCCTCCTCTTCCTCATACACACCAGAACAGAGAGGTGGAGGCATTGGACTCCATCTGGTTTTAGACATCTAAGAGCACAGGTGCCCAAGGCTATACAATCAATGGGGAAAAGGGGCACTTTCAAGGGAAATTGAGCCCAGCTGGCTTTGGACCCATCTCAAGACAGCATTGTAACCCTCAGGAAGGACTGCTCTCACCACTGGGTATCAGAGTTAGGACACGGCAGTTCCCTCACATGCTCCCTACTGCAATAGGAGCTGTGGGGTTCTGCAGCCCTTGTAAAGTCTTGACACTTAGCATCTACCTACCAAAGCAAGCAGGCTGAGAGCCTTGCTCTTCAGGTTAAATCAAGAAAAAATGAATGTAAAATTGACAGCAATAGCAATTTCAGTGGAATGGTGTATTACTAGCAGTGTTATTGCTTCCACTGCCTTTATTAGAGTGTATACACAGTGTGCAATAATGTAATTAGATTTCACAATGTGTAATAATGATTTTTATGCAATGCAACAACTGTGCATTAGAGAGGGGAATTGGTTCCCATGACAGAGCCAGCACTAATTTTGGGCCAATACTTCATACCTGACAGTGCATCTGTTGGGTCTTAGGTCTGGGCTATAATCCAGTAAAAGCTGGAGAACAGCCTAGTGCAACATTTTTTCCACTGTGACTCCAGAAATGCCTCCGTGCTTCCTCCTGCCCCATGCCTTCCTGTATGGGCAGCACCACCAGAATCCAGGAGAACCCAGTGCACCACTCCTTCATGACTGGAATTGCTCACAGGAGAAGACAAGCCCTTTTTGTAGAGTAGGGAACATCTTTATCTACCTTGGAGAAAACTATTTAGGAGATAAGGTGTAGCCCCAACACATGAGCCTACCCAGCTGGGAAGAAAATCAGCAGAACAGCCTGAGACAAATGAGGGAAGATGAACCACCACGGGACTGGGGACTACATAAGGCCCATTACAGCAATAATAAGGAGACAAAAGGTAGAGGGATATTACAAGTGCTCCTGACCACAGATGTTCACTGCACCCAAGTACAGCTGCTGACACAGAGCCTGGCACAATTTACCCCTTAGGTGGGGCCAAATAATTTCCAGCATCACATCTCCCACTTTAGCTCCTAATGACTGGGCTGGAACACTTGTGGCATGTGCTAGAAAGGGCACAGCAGTGGCCATCAGCACATCCTTGTAACACAGTAGAGAGTAGCAGCAGAAATGCAGCCCTCAGCTCCAGGACATCCAGAGCTTGGCTAAACCCTGCCTGGACAACGGCACCCCAAAGCATTGCGAGTTGCTCTTGAAATCTAATTGTGACAACAAACATCTGATGCCTTCAGAATAAACAATTCTCACTTTCCCTCGGAGTGGACTTGTTTTAAATGCCACTTACTCTGTCTCTGCCATTAATGAGCACAAGCTGGCCCACTTATTCTCTGCTGCATTTTCCACAGCAAATCATGACTTTACTGCAAAGGCACAGAGTATTAGAGACACAATTTCATTGGCAAGATTTTTTTGCTTGTGAACCCGTTAGTATTTTCCCTGAACATTTTTTCTCCCTCATCTTGCTAGAATAGAGAATTGCTCTTTTGCAGGTCTATTCTCACTGCTATTCCCTTGGCTTGAGTGAAATATATATGAGATGACTCAGAGTTTGAACTCTCAGTATATGTTTCTAATACAAAGTCTCTATGTATCTGGGGACTTAAAACAGATATTTAATTTTAGATAAGACATACTGGTGACATCATTCCTTTGATTTCTTTGCTGGATATCTGTGCAGCCTGCACATGGTGAAGCTGTTCAGCCATAACAGCCTCATTGCTTTTAGGAAGCTGCTTAATATTCAGAAGTGTAGAGCAGCAGGCAGCCACTGGTCCTCACAGGTGGGGTTTAGGGGGAGCATACCTACAAAAATACATATGTAGTGTAAATAAAGGATATTGCAAAGAAAACCAGGGTCTCCAAGTCTCATTTTTGTGCAGCTGCTGTGCTCCCAAGGCAACAAAGCCCTAAGCAGGGGACATTAGCTTGAGGGTCAGTTACTCTTACCCCAAAGCCACCTTGCAGATGTTGCTTTATGCCCCCTCAACACACTCATTGGAGAGGTTTAATTTAGCCTCACCATCAGCGACTTCAGCTTCTCACAGCAGCAGATGCTGGCAAGTACATCCAAGCAGAAGAAAGCATGCATGTAACAGCTTCATTTTTAGCTTTACAGATATGAGGGAAAAAAAAAAAAAAAAAAAAAAAAAGCATGTCTTCATCTTATTTTGAAACATGACTAAAAGCTCATATGCATGGAAGGAAGCTTGAGAAAAAAAATCAGACTCCTGCAGCAACACCTTTTGGTTGAGACCATTTTGATGACATTACAGTGACAAATATTAAGCCCTTCCTACGATTTTATACCTTCTTACATAGCAGGTGTTATCTAAGAAGATCTAGGAGAGCTATTAGCATGGATAAACAGGGTGTAAGACAGGAAATAAAATTTAATTGCTGAGATACGAGTCAAACTGCCATACTTGCACATCAACAGAAATACTTAGTATGTGGGGTGTCTTACCAAGGGGTGCAACAGAGTCATCACTCTTCAGAACTCCAATCACTCTTGAAACATCTTCTTAAAGTTTAATCTCCAGTTCAGCCAGGAGTTATAAAACTGCTGCAAACAGTATCATCTTCATCACTTTAGCCTGCAGTGAAGGAAATCCTCCTCAGTACACACCCTTGAGCTTATTAAGGATCCTCTAAGCAACATCCACAGGTGTTCCTGTTACTTCTCCAATTAGGGACCAGAGTTACATCCAGGTGGGCACAGAGCTGATTAAAGTACCTCCTAGCCTTCATGCAACATACTTATGTTGTGTTTACCTTTCCCCCCAGCCCCCCAGCCTTTGTTAGGTGCTTCTCATAATTGCTCTAAAAGAATAATGAACAAACCTGTACAGTGAGAGAATTTGGCTTGTTTAGCCTGTAAAAGGGAAAGCTTGGGAGTAATGCAATAGCAGCCTCTTGTACCTGACAGAGCCAAAAAGAAACATGGAGAAGGACTATTTGCTGACACCAGTTATGCAGCAATTGGTTCAATGATTTTGAGGCACAGTTACCGCTCTGCATCCCTCTCTTATGATCCCACGCACTTCAAGGTACAGCTCAGGGTGCTGACATGCAAAGTTTACTCCTCTTTTCACACTGCCAGCTGGCAAGTAATTTTCCAAGCCTACCTAATACTATTGTAATTTTTTATGTTAGTAAAATATGGTTGGAAAGAAAAAAAATCACAAGTATTAAGTATGGCTGAAGACTCAGCAGTGGTGTTTCCGCAGTTCCTCAGGGAGCCAGAGATTCACTCTGACCCTGAAACAAGAGACTGTAAGTGACAGGCTTCTCTTAACTTTTTTTTCCCCTTTCATTCTTAAAACTGTGAAACAGCATAATATCTTACTAAAGCTCATTGTACATCACCTTACTGGTGTATTGGGTCAGGGAATCTGTGGGTTAATCCCGTGATGGGTAATGAAACATTACTTATAACCACATTTAAAACTTCACCTCTTCATTGCTCCACATAGTGCCACTTGCTGTATAACCTATTGTGAACTGCAGCACTCAATTCACCTTCTCTGGACACTACTCATTATTTTATAGGTCTCTAACATGTCACTTCTGTGCCTTTGCACTGAAGATATTTCTAAATGGCTCCTAACAGTAATGTTTCAGCTTTCATTTAATAAATCCTTTATGTCTTCTTATGCCTTGGTCCCTGGGAGAAGCAGTGTGGTCCAAAGAAAACACGTGCAATCAATTGGGAACCTGGGATTAAGCCTCCTTGGAATGTTATACCCTTAAACACTCATGGTAGCCCAGCCACTTTCCCAGCTGCAATGCACAGTGAGCAGATGTTTACTTTGCCCCCTTTGACCAGGCTTTCCTCAAGCAGGGGATATGACCCATGTGATTGAGACACAATTCACCTGGAACTGGGATTTTTTTGTAAGATAAGGCAGCAGAAATCACCACACATGTCAATGAACTCCCGCCTTTGCACTGGCTGGTGGCTTTCTGTTGCTTTGCTAAACCTCCAGCGTTTGTAAGCGTTGGGACATTTATGTTGACTTTGACACACTACCACTCAGCTCTCCCGTATTAGAGTTGCATTGTTTTTATGTGAAATATTGCAGCAGCTAATTGCAATTACCAGAAAGCATATACAAGAGAGCTTGTTGATTGCCAGTAGACAAAGACACTTTGGAAATCTTGGATTTTGCTGTAGATGAAAGCCTATAAATTTTAAAATAGAAACCATGTTATCGTTTACAATTTCTGTTTGCGAAGAAATTCTGCTAAACAAAATTGGCGTCTGATTAAGTAAACATTTACACATAAATAAAAGAGTGAAGATCTCTTCAGTTGTTGAGATGCAGCCAGTTCAGTCTCTCGTAAATAATACAGTGATGAATTCTGGCGTTACAGTGCATGATAAAGCTACCTAGGCTCAGAGTCTTAGGCAAACTAATCCATACGCATGAATCAATCAGTTCATTTTAGTCATACCAGCGTTATATAAATGTCACCAAAATCAATGCCTGAAAGATATAACAGATTAGTAAGTCCTCATGCGGTACATCTAACTGGGATGCAAACCTACAGCAGATAACTTCACGCTGAACACATCCATACAAGTTTGAGTAAGTCATTTTAATAGAAAACTCAAGGGCAGGCCTGTAATGAGCAGGCGTGGATGAGAAAAATCTGGTGCATTATTAATTTCAGACAATGCCGAGTTCTTTTTCATAATGTACATTTTATTAATGCTTTCTGTGATAGCTTTTCATACCATTCACCACCAGGAGTACAGTAATTACAATGTATTAAGATTCATTCCATGCCTGAGGAGTAAGGAAGTCCAGTTATGATATGGAAAGCAAGTGAAATGTCAATCCGTATTGACACAGGGCTGGATTAAATCAAAACTCTGCCAGGTGGGGTTGGTAACAGCACCTCCTACACACAATTTTCAGTGATTATCTGCCTCCCCCTCCTCAGTGCTCATCTCCACATGTGACCTGTGTGCCATCAATATGGATGCAGTGGATGGGATTCATAATTTTTATTAGGACTTGGGGCTGGTCTGGCACATCTTCACAACTGTCAGTTGTGGGGTGTCAGCCTCTTTTAGGGTTGAAGAGAGAGAGAGAAACTTTGAAGGTTGTTGTAAACACCTCCAAGAATAACTGTTCTAGACATAAAGGCAAGAGTTTAAGGTACGAGATCAAGGGACAGCCTGGGAAGAGGAACTAACAGTGAGTGCTCCAATGAAAAAGAAGCCACTACTCAACCCAACTACCGGAGTCCTGCTTTCCTGCAATCTAACAAAACCAGGGAATATCTTCTTTCCTGTAATTGCTGCCCCTAAATTTTCCCATGCTGCACCTCAAACCTCCCCAGGGTCAGGAAGCCTTGGGTTCAGGATTTAGCATTGCCCTTTGGGGCCCTAGAAACATAAGAAAGGTCCCCTCACACCTGTGAAAAATCGTGAACTTTCAAACATTTTTGAGTTATTTATTTTGCTTAATACACTGGCTAACTTTCAGCACATTTCCAGCACAAAGTCAGGGTGTTTTGCTCATATCTTTCACTATTTTTCTCACTGGAAATAAGGTTAACAGCCTTCACTGGGGAGGAAGCCACAGCCTCCCCAAGATGATGGTCACCTTGCCTGGGAACACTATACAAGGCTGCAGAAGTGGGAAAAGGAACAGGTGTCCACATGTGGCAGATGAAAGCACAGTGCTGCCTGCGCAGTGGTTTGACAAATTAAAAAGTGTCCTGATAAATATATATATCACTTGGCACTGGCAGTTGTTTGGTGTTAATGGTAACATGCACAGCTGTATGACAGGAGTTATTCAAGTATTCAAGTGGAAAAGACTCCTTGCAGCTCACCTTGGACCACTGCAAACAAGTTACCATTCTAGATGCCCACACCCCTCAAGAATTTGAGGCAGCTTTCAATTTCTGTTGGTATCCCACTGCCCATTCCTTGCAAAGCTAAAGGGGCTTTGGTCCCAGGGCTGTATTAAATAGTGCAACAGTTGTTTCATGCTATCTGGCTTTTTCATGGGGAAGACACTTCACCTTAGCACTGCTTTCCTGTAAAATGCTAAACTGAAGAGAGATTTCTATGTCCAGAGAAAGTTATTTGGGGTAATTTGCAAATATATCTGTAGTCTTCTCATGTATGGACTTTTTCCTAATTTCAATTTCTAATTTAATTATCTTTTCCTAATTTCCCTGCACTGCATGAATCTGAACAGTTGGACTCAGGGTAAATAAGGCATAAGTAAGCTTTGGGTGGTGAATGATGAAAGGGAAACCCCAAAGCTCCTGTCCAACTTCCAGGAGGTGCCATCCTGCCAGCACCCAAGCTGGAGTGCGCCTGTTCTGCTGGCAGTGCTTGCAGATGAGCACTGCTGTGCCACAGCAGGGGACAGCGGATGACAACTCAGTGCACAGTAGAGATTTATCAGCTCTCACTCAGCTAACACCATCCTCCTGCCTGCCAAGCCTCTTGCCCTGGAGAGGTGTGGACACTACTCCACACTCATGCTACTAAAGCTGGACCTAGCCGTGTTACTTATGACTCCCCAAATGTGTTTGGGTGGATAAAGCGCAGTACAACACACAGATCCATTTTCTTTCCTCTCTCATGGACACAGCTACACAGACACAGGGACCTGCACTGGTTGGCAGCCCCCTGAACCAGACACAGCCTTGCACATGTGTTTGCACAGACAGAGAACTGCACAGACAGGCACTGGCTGACATGAACACAGAACATGTCTAGGCATGCCTCCATTTACCCAGCCGAACAGTTGGCCCAAAGCCATTAATAAGCCTTCAGGGTTTGTTTTTTTAGTTTTTTTCCTTTTTTTTTTTTTTTCTTTTTAACTAACGCTAAAAGCCTGGGGATCACCACGCTGATGGGGTTTGCATCCCTCTGATGATTTCTGCCCATCCCACCCTCCCCCCTCCCACAACTGCACCCAGCAGTCCAAGTCCTCTGTGGGCTGTAGCTGATTATTTACATCAGCGGAGTCTATGGGAACAATGAGTTCACCCTGTTGACAAGGACTAGGGAGAAATGTCTGCTGAATCCTCTGCTGGACAGGTCCATCCTCCTTCAGGTGTCTCCTGCACCTGCGGCGATGGCAGAGCTTGATTGTGAGAGCCCACGCCAGCCTCCAACAGGCAAATCCCATGGATTCCCATATATCCATCCCCAGCTGAGCTGATTGAGAAACGCTATCTTCAAGATACTAAGGCTCATTTTTTTTTCTCAAAAAAATATTTCTATTTACACAAGACAATAAAATCTGAGCAGCTTTCCCCCAAGAAGCTTTGGCCAAGTGGAGCTGCTGCTGGACACATGCGCCTGTCCGTATTTACAAGCAACACCTTCACTTGACAGTACTCTGCTGGCACGTTCAGCTTCTTCTGGTGTAAGGACTACTTCTCTGTCCCTCTGGTCCTTCCCTTGTTGGCTCCTCGCACTGACAGGTCTGTATTTACAACAGCAACCTGGATCCAGCAGGTTCTCCTTTATACAGCCCAGCTTGAGGGCATGGAGAGAGGCTCAGGATGGTGGATTAAGCACACTCAGCCATTTTTTAAGTGTTATCAAGTTGCAAAGTCAATGTTTGGAGCAGGTGAAACGAATTTCTTATTACAAAAGACAATTTTCACCTGTTCTACTCATCTTCAAAAAAGAGACGAGCGGCCAAACACCAAGGGCACATCCCAGGGTGCTGCCATGCGCGGGGCAGTGGGAATCTCAGCCAGGCTGTTCTCTCCTTGGGGATGCAAGGGTTTGCTGAGGGTTTGGTCGAGGCCAGTTTCTCTGGCCTCTCCTGTAGCGCAATCCCAAGTGAGGGATGGGTGAGCTGAGGCACAGAGGAGCTGAGGCGGTGCACTGGCACGGGCTGGCCGGGGCAGGCTCACAGCGTCCCCAGGCGCTAGATGACACTGTCCTCCATGGTGACTCGCCTGAAGACTGGCTCCTGCTTCGGCGTCCTTCCGCCTTCTGTGAAAAACAAGGGGAGAGCAGGTAAATCCCCGGAGCAGGACGCTGCAACCAATAGCAGCTATTTTCAAGATAATTTTAATCCCCAAGCAATGCAGGGGATGCCTGGACTTGCCTTGAAAAGGAAGGCTTGCTCAGGGAAGGTGAATGTATTTGTGGGTGAGCATCCCATTGCAAACCTCCTCCCACCCTTTTTGCTGAATTTGGTGCTACAGTTTTGCCTGGCTTTGGCCCCATATGAGCCAGTAGTTTGTTGTGCAGCAGCATCAGCCACTGCTGCCCATTGCTCTGCAGAGGAAGAGTGACACTGAGGTTCCTCTGTGCTCCTCTGTGTTTAGCACATCCCTGAGCTGCAGCCACCAGTTTGTGTCAACACAACAGGGCTTATTTGAGCAAACTGCGTTTTCTATTGTGTCCCCCCACCCCTTAATAATAAATATTCAGTATAAATGACTGCAGAGTAAACAGATTTGATATCAGACATTATCTGAAGGGCACTTTACATCCTGAGTGCTCTGCTTTACAGCTGCCTTTATAATCACTGCAGCCCAAAGGAGGAAAGTGCCTCCTTTCACAAGCTCATGTTGGGAGGACACAGCCACACACACTTTGGGGTGAGCTCATGCTCAGGCTTTTTTATAAATAATATTTCAGGGAGATTTTAAGATAGGTTAATCACATTCAAGAAGAATCAAGAGTTATTCTGGAGAAATTTTCTAAGTATAAATAATTTCACTCTGTTTCTCACCCTCCCAAATATATGTTGCTCTCTATGTCATCAAAAACAAAGTGATGGGGGCAGAAGCAACAACTTTTCAGGCATCTCCCAGCTTGGCCCTTTCAGCTGATCTTTTGGGGTTTTTCTGAGGAGGAGGGACTTTCATCCTTTCCTTGTTGCTCATCTATTTTTCTTCTTTTTTTCCTAAGTAGTGGGATGCCTTTTTTCCTTTCATTTCCACTGCTGTGAGCTCAGTGGTCTGCTTTGCACTGCAGTACAAACTGCCAACAGTGGAAAATTCCTGGGTGCACAGTGTGTAAAGAAAAAAGAAAACCAAAAATCCCACCTATTTAATATGTAGCACTCTTCCTGGCTGTTATCAACAGCAGCTTAAGCAATGAGGCCTTTTATCTCTAAGTTTGAATAAGCAAGCAAGGAAGTGGGTGAGGGGAAGGTGACCAAAGGGCAGAGCTGAGGTTCTTGCACTGAAAAAATTATCCTCTTCTATTTATGAAGAAGAGACCCTCTCAAAAAAAAAAAAAAAAAAAAAAAAAACCAAAAACAAAAAAAACAAAAAAAAAACCAAAAAAACCCCAAAAACCCAAGAAAACCCAAAAAAAACCAAAACAAAAACCAAAACAAAACAAAATAAAACAACCAAAAAACCCCCACAAAACCCCCCCACCAAACCCAAACCAAAAGGCTGCTTTGTGGCAAACCATTTAAACTTTTTTTTTTTTTTTTAAGGTGGGGAAACCAGAGACTGGCCAGAGCAGGCACCTGATAGCCACAGCAAAGCTTTAGCTTGCCTGAAATATGCCTTCCATCACACATGGTTCTAATTCCCCATGACCTTGCAATTCTCTCCAGATGCCTACAGAAAGCACCTGAGAAACTCTTTTTGGCATATTTCAGTCAGAAGGCAAAGCCTTGCCAGAAATTAGGGCCTTTCTCTTTTAATATCCCCCCACCCAAAGTCCATTTTCCCATACCCCCTTTGCAGCTTTTGTGCAACCAAATCCTCAGAGATGCTTGGGGCACAGCGGTTCTGCTTCCCAAGTAGAATACCCAGACATCCTCCACCCAATTTGCTGACTGCTTCGTTTTCAACATTCATGCTCCAAAGCTATTTTTCAGTGGATATTATCACAGACTCATGCCCACTGAAAGGCGAAGCCTTTGTGGGACACAAAGGCTGCAGGGCCATTGTCTGGAGTGAGGTTTTCTACCACAGGGACCCAAATTTAACTCTGCCTGAAATGCCTTCAAGAGAAGTGGGAGAAGATAGGCTCCCAGATAAAGATAAAACAGTTTTATTATTGCCATAATTTACCCATCAAGCACCCTTCTTCTGGAAATAACCTTTCTAAAGTTGTAACACAGGATGCAGTCCACTGAGATATTTGGTCATCTGTACAAATATTGCCATCACACCAGCTGAGGAGGTTATGCAGCAGCTATGTTTGTGTCTTAGAAGTTGCTGCTTGGGGTTTTAAGCAACACTGCTAAAAAAGCATTTGCTTCCAACACATAATAATTGCTCTCTATACCAATATTTTTTATTTATTGAGGTTTTAGCTTGGATTTTTACAAGTGTACAGTGTATTTAAGGAGTAGAAATATAAGAAAAGAAAGTATGTGCAGGGTAAAGAAATGAAAAGACAGAAAATACTTAGGATTTTTTTTTTTTGTTCTTTGCATTTTCCTGAAGAAGACTATCACCATCTGGCGTACCGAATACAATAAACAGTAAGCACCTGTAAAAAGCTATTTTGATGTGAAAAAGGAAGATTTCCAAACTATCCTGGCAAGTCTCGATATTTCAGCTTTAAACAGACTGCCTCTTCTGAACTGGGATGACAAATGATCTGGTGTATGATCCATGCATCCCCAGGGCTTGCCAAAGCCTTTGGAAGAGCAAAAGTGGCCTTAAGCCAGCTACCTGTGCTGAACAAAATGCCCCTCATCTGGAAAGGGGAGTGCTGTTGCCTTCCAGGGGCACTGCAGTGCCCTCCCCTGACTGCACGGCTAATGCTCCGCCCAGGACAGTCCCTGAACAACCCACGGCTGCCTTTCCTGGGAGCACTAATCACAGATTTTATCTGGCTTCAGCTTTACACTGCAGGATGTCCTCCACACCGTTACCAGAGAGCCTGCAACAACGTGACATTTATATAATGTTCATGAGCCCAGACTATTTAAACCCTAAAATATTAATTAAATAAAATTTGCATAGAGTGTAGCTGAATGCAGCAGATAGCCAAAAATAAAGTACTTTTCTTTCTAAAGGTAAGGAGGAGATCAGGGTGTGATAGATGACCAAGCTTGTGCTCATAGGCTTTCCTGAGACAGGTTTTTAATAAGATGAGCTATCATTCTATCCCTGTTGATGAGGCAATTCTTCAGGGTATTACATTCTTCACTACCTATCTCACTATTGTGAGATCAAGGGCAGTGTGAAAGAGAGGCCAGCTGGTCAGGCAAGGGGGATGCAGGCAATAGGGACACACTGACCCAAAAGAACCCCGAGGAGCTCAGTGCCTCCCCCTATCATCACTTTTTTCCCTGGCCCTCTGAGGTATCCCACTGCTTATTATTTGGGGCAAGGGAACAATGAAAAAGATTGGTAAACAGTTACAGACGTTAAGGAATTAAAAGCAACCAACAGGCAGAAATGAACAGGACCATGGTAAGCACTATTGCCTACAGTGCCACAAAAGCTGTGATGAATAGCCCCAGTCCCAGCAACCCTCCAGCCTACATGGTTTTTCTTGGTTTTTCTTTTGCCTTGTATTTCTCCTTCACGTTTCAGGGAGATCTTACAGTCTCTTCTGGCTCTTGCAGAAAATGGGTGGGAATTGTCTGCTGTAGTCAAGGAGTCGTTAAGCAGTAAGCTGATGTGTCAGCTCTTTATGGTCTGCAATGGGATTACACAGGAAAAATAACTCAGTCCTGCACAAATCAGCAGCGAGTGAAAAAAAGGGATTCATAACTTGTAAAGCACCCTAAGATGATTTTCAGGAAAATGCAAAGCATGGAGCCTTGCACTTCTCCATCCCACTCTCCCCACCTGCAAGAAAGGCTTTCTGAAGGGGCGACTCAATCAATGGATTAATATTAACAATTCTCACTCCATACATGCCTGTCAGCTCAAGCTTCCCAAAGGTGACCCTGTGTTTCAGAAAATGATCTGTGTATCAGCTGATATTCTCATCAGATCAAGCACTACCTGTTTGCCTCTATTTTGTCTGTTTTCAGCTGAAAGTGGGATGTTTGCTGCACTTGAATGATAAAGCTTTAATCTTCTCCCTATAAGCCAAATCTAGTTTGGTTTTATTTCTTTTCTTTTGTTAAATGGAGCCTTAGAAAAGATCCCTTGAGTACAGGGTTGATTATCCCTTTCAACCCAGCCTACATAGTTATGTGCCCCAAGCATGAGTATGGATTTAACATCATAATCACCACTGCATTTTCATCAAGCTTTTTCTCAAACTCTTGCCTTAGAAGTTTTGCAGCTCTCCCTCATACCCCAGGAGCATTTTAGGCACTGAGGACTTAACAGTGAGCTGATTTTCACATGCTGCAGTCTGGACAGAAGACACCATTGCCAGTCACATAAGAATTGTATATAGTGAACTACTTATCAACAAGCACCAGCTTTTACCATGCCCATAATCAACTATCTGACATAAAAATCTATTCTCAAGGGGAAGAAAATGCCAAAAATAATCTGTGTCCTGCTCCCCCTCATAAAACATTGCCACTATATTACAGTCTTAAACAATTTTTGGCTTAATAAAATTAATACTATATTTTCCCTCTATTTTGTGATTCGGCTGTTTCCTAAGCCATAAGAAGCACCAACAGTGAATCCTGTGATGTCAGAGCAGCCTTTGAAACTGAAATAATCAGCTTGAAAAGAAACAGCATTTTTTAGCCATCAAAGCGCTAATAGGCATGAGTAGACTGGCAAAGAGAAGGGATGGAGAAGAGGAGAAAAACAGTCTGCACACTGATAAACCTGAAATACATAAAAGGGCTAGGGAAAAATGTCCATTTGTAGTAAAAGAAGTTAAAAGATTTTCCAGTAGGACAAGCCCATCCCATAGCAAATCCACCACTGGTTTGTTCTTGCAGAGTTTCAGAAACACTGGTAAATGCTGTGTTCATCACCTGCCTCCCGCTTTACCATGATGGTATTTGCTAGAGTGTATTTCACCCTCTGCATGAACTCAATTCCACCATACCCCTGAAAAACTATTTTTTGAGTCTAATACAGTAAAAGAGTTTTTACTTTCCCCAAAATAAGAAGTATTTCAGTTATTTAAAGCCTCAGCAGCCTCTATTAGGCTGCTACATGAATTGCTGTGACCACACAGATGTGAATAACCTGCTGTACCTGCAAGAGTGGATCCACCATGCACTATCCACTTCCATCACTGTTGGTATGGATAATAAAATGAAACAGGGAGGCAGCATCAATAGCAGCAGCATAACCTGGCTGGCCAGTGGCTACTCTGCTATGAAGTCAGGTGGTTCCCCAATATTCCAATAGGAAATGTTCCCTTGCCAAAACCTAGACCTGGCAAGAGGCACTGCTGTGACCGGTGCATGGTCCCACATGGAGTTTCTTCTCCAAGATGTTTTGGCCAGAGTGGCTGCAGGAAGGACTCAGGTGACTTGAACCAGACTCTTTTGTAGGCCACGGATTCCACCAAATACCACCAGCCCTGGTTCTCTTGCCCAACCAGACCCTGCTGAGAAACACCAAGCAGCACTGCCCCAGTGTGAGGACAGCCCGGGATGGGGTGAAACCGCTCCACTGATCTGCTGCTGTTGCATTTATCTTGTTCAACATGTGCCTCACCACCTGCTCCAAGCCATTTGGCTTTTATCCAGCATGACAGGACTTGGATAGGTACAGTTTAGATGGAGGTAGCACCAAGCTCCTAAGCCCAGGCCATGGGAGGGCTTTGCAAGAAATCACTGAAAATTCATTACCAATCATATCCAGAGGTGGTTATTTCCCCTGTCAACCTTTCCAGTCAATTTTGTGGCTTTCTGTATTCCTGATTGCTCTCAAGGGATTTGAAGGGGGAGGCTGGAGGAGAGCAGCAAAGTGCCAGTGGGCCATTGGCAGAGGTGGGGCAGGAGGGATGATGTGGCCAAGGATGGTGAAGGCGCTTGGCATATGGCCGGAGCAAGAAAATAAAGAGACAGCAAATAACGACCGAGAAGGCCTAACGGGGACTTGTTTTACTCTTTGACATGCTACCAGCAGTTTTTAATCTCAGAAAACCGAAATTTAAAAAAAGAAAAGAAGAAAATTAAGGAAAGAAAAATATTACAATGATTAAAAGATATGACACATGAAACACTATACTCAAATAATCCGTGTGTCGTCGGCTACTTTATACAGTAGGCACAAAACAGACCTAGAATCACCTGCAACAAATGTCAACCAGTGTTGTTCTTGCCCCTAAACAAGTACCACCAGCCTGATTTTTCTAGTCAGCCACAGCTGCATAACCTTTGTGCTTAAATTTCTCAGCTTAGGCCTCCTTTCTTCGGCATTGCTCACCCATGCTGCAAGGAGTGGAGACTCATACTGAAGAGATTAATGGAGAGAGGAACAACGACGACAAAAAAAGAGAGATTAATTGTATAGTACATACATACAGTATCTTCTAAATCGTGATCAGTTGTTTATTGGTTGGCAAACAAGCTTCACTTTTACAACAAATATTAGTAATGAGGTCATTCAACTGCTGAGACCGTACAAAATGGATCATAAATTAAAAAAAAAAAAAAAAAAAAGAAAAGAGAAAAAGAAGAATTCATACTCCGTGCTGCTAATTTACCTCCAGAAAGCCTATGTTACTTAAAAATCCGGTAAAATAAATAAATTTCCTGTTAGGAAAAATAATCAAAATAATGAACAGAGGACCTTTTTTTTTTTTTTTTAAATTAAAAATCACTGCAAAGTACTTTTTAGCTCACTATGCGTCAATCTATTTTCTTCTTAACCACTGCAGTACAAGTGCCTAAACCGGGGACCAGACTGAGCTGAGAAGGCCCTTTGCTCCTCCAGGGAAATGGCTGTCTCCTGTAGAACCCCCACTACGACTACAAAACCTCCTCTCAGTCCCTGGATGTGACCCGAGGGCTTGGCTGAGGGGCTGTTGGCCAGGATGCTTCACAGGATTAGTGTCAGGATCATTGGTTGTGCACTGACAATGAGGAAGTTTGCCCTGCTCTAGTCTGCAAAAAGGTCTGCTGGCAACATGCCGGCTGAAAAAGGTTATACAGTGATGAAATTAAAAGACCACCCCGGCTGAAAAGAAATGGTGATGGTGTTACTAAAAATGGTCCTTAGAAAGTGATGTTTGAGGGTGTTTTCTTTTGCCCAGTGAGTTTTTCTACTGGGAGGGGAAGGGGACAGAGGGAAGGAGCAGTGAAAAAGGCAAAACAAAATTAAAAAAAAAAAAAAAAAAAGAGTTATGAAAAACCTTGCTCCTACTGGTAGACAAACTTACAAGACCAGCACAACAGAAAAAAGTTCTTATTTTTTTTTTCCACTACATTAACAGGGACGCAAGTTCTGGAGGAACAGAAAGCAGACTATATGTGCAATGCTAGTATCTGTACATTACATAGAAATTGTTTGTTTCTCTTTTTCTGCCATTAGTTTTTATCATCCGTTAATACAGCAAAATGTAAAATATTCCTTTAGCACAGGATTCTAGGATTCCCTTCCATCTCATTAAATTTGTTTACATTTTGTTTGCTCCTGCAGCAAAGGGCGCTACAGTGAAACCAAGTTGTGAGTGACCATAACCCATGGTGTGATCTGGATTGGTAAGAAAGAGTTTTGCTAGCTTGTTTTACGCAGCGCTCCCACCTAGATGCGTCATCGCTACTAGTTTCAAATGCACATTTTTGGCCTTTTATTATTTTTTTCCCCCTCTTAAATCAGGTCCTTGGTATTAAGAGCAACACAGCATCAAGGACTATTTAAACAAACACGGCATGACTTGAGAAGGCCATGAAGTGTGCCGTTATCTATCTCTTTCATTAACATAATGAAGTCTGTCTGGAGGGAGGAAGGATGGGAAGATAAGGGGGGCACAGAATTTACTGTCCTCTCCGGGCCGGCCTAAAAATTCCAGTAAAAAAAGTCTGAGAATTTCCTTTTGAACATCATGAAGATTTAGAGGAGTACACACAATATTACCACTGTTTGGATTAACTCAGAACAGTAAACCGAGTGTTACGGAGAGGCTTTTAGTTGTCTCTTTGCTTAATTTTTGCTGAATCTTCTATAGACTAGTGACCAAGTGAGCGGGTCCTTTTGCATTGCCGTCCGGAGAGGTTCCCTCTTTGTTTGGTGGGACTATAAAACCGTCGCTGCTGCCTCGACCTAGCTGGTAGTAAGTGTGTAGTTGATGGACGTGGTTCCTGGAGCCAAGATTGGGCATGCTTTTGTAGTAAACATCGTCTGCATCGCTACCGCCGCTTTTCGCTGGTGGAGGATCGGTCTGGGTGCTGGCGGTGACGCTTTCCGTCATGGGCATGCCAGCCAGTGCGGGCATACTGGTGTAGAGAGAATCCCTGTTGGGCGACTGCAGGTCGTCCGTGTGCTCGTTGGTCAGCAAAGGGAAAAAGCTCTCGCTGTTGTCTTGCGGGATGCGACGCCGACTGTAGAGGTGGGGCTGGTGGTTGTCCGCTGAGTACACCCGGGGAGGCAGCAGCGGGGCGTCCGACTCCTCATGGATGAGCTCCAGGCCCAGGCTCTCCTCATGGGTGAAGGAGGTGGCGTCATCCAGCACGATGGCATCGTCCTCGCTCCCGCCGCCCACGCTGTTGACGAGTTTGTTCATCAAGTTGCGGCTCTGCTCGCTGGAGCGCTCATGGTTGTTCAGGTAGGAAGGGATGTAGTTGGAGGTGAGTTCCTTCAGGATCTTTTTCTCGAGGGCGTTCTCCGTGTGGTTGTACCCACGGTCAAGGATTTGCACGCAGTTGCTGAGGTACTCGCCGCTGGCGATGCTGTAGCTGTTGCCGTGATTACCATTCAGTGGTAGAGTATCCGTGACACTTGTATCCCTGGCATTGTTCAGAAGCCCCTCTGAAAAACATTACACAAGAGAGGGTGACTTGTACAAACAGGACACTCATGCGGGATGTGTACACTCAAACCCCCTTCCTAGGCTGCCGCAGCTGCTGGGACTGGGCAGCAAGGAGAGCGTTGCAGCCAAAATGGGAGGGCGCAGCTCCATCTAACCAGCTGGTGGTCAAGGGCTTCCCACCAAAAAAAATGGAAAGCACTGTCAAGTGTGTGACTTGATGTGGCAACATCCAGCTGGAAGGATAACCTCTCCTGGCCAGCATTCTTCTACAGCTCTTGCGCTCTATGTTTTCCTGGGGGAGCTGAAAAATTCATGACCCTGGGCTGGTCCCAACTGCCCTGGCCCTAGGAACTTTGGAGGAAGGGGGGCAATTCCTCCCAGCTGAGGGAAAAGTATTTGCAGCCCAGGCTAATCACTACCAAAACTTTGTTTGGGAGTGTATCCTTCCTAGAGGAAAAAAAAGTCTGCTCTCCCCTTTCGCCAGGCAGGCTGTCAGGATAAAGACATAAGGACTGAATGGCAGGATTCAGGGAGTAGCTAGGGGGAGGCACAAAGTGCTTCCTGGCACAGGATTTTCTGTAACAAAGCTAAATGCCCTACCTCCTTTGACTTAAGGGCACAACCAAAATTATTTACTCCACATTAGCCAGGTGGGGATTGTCTAATACAATTTATGTTGGAGGTTCTGGGGTCTTGTGAAGCCTTTAAATATAGCTCCTATTCCATTTGCAAAATTAAAGCAGTGGGTTCAGCAGAGGTTACAGCAAGTACCATCACTGCCATGGTATGGTGGGCTCATGGGAACATGAGACAAGTAGCAGGGTCTTGGGGTGTCCCCGCTCTAACTGCTTATTGCATCTGCATAGGTGTCTCAACGCTGACAACATGGGGCTGGAGCTCAGCTCATTTCCAAAGGACTATGGGAGATGGCAGGGAAGTGCTTTGAAAGCAATGCCAGCATGGTGGGAATGGGTGAACAAAATCAGGCCCAGCAGTTAAACCATCATGCTTTCTCTTTTGGGATCACTGGTCTCCAGGCATGGGGATGCATGAAATAACTTATCAACCTCTCAGCTAAGGGCTTCAGGCATTGCCAAAAACCGGCAAGCAACTCCCAGCAAGGCACAGTGGATCAGAGAAGCCATTAAAGTGACAATTTCAGATGAACAGTTGCTCATACCATGCTTAGTACATGGCATGTGTACCTTCTGAAAATACAGGATTCAGTCTATATCTGCGATGGAGTAGTTGCTGTATGTCAAGGGCTGGAAAGTGCTACTGAAGGCTTCTTCTTGCTTTTGAATGAAATGCCCCAAATGTGTCGGTCACCTTTTGGGTTTCTGAAGCTTAGAGGGCACTGCTGTATCCTTAGTTCCCCAGCAAATGAGGGAGCTATGCCAAAAAATCAACTAGCCATCACAGACATAGAGCAAAGCCGTTGATTTTCACAGTGAAAGCTCTCCAACCGAGTCACGATGCTTGCGGAGAAATGAAAAGTGAGCATTTTTGGGAGAGGGCTGTATGTAATGGGTGACAGGTACAACAGCATCTGTTTGATGGTTACGCTGAGTAACGTATGCATTGAGGCACTGAGCACTGCGCTCCAGCTGCCAATGCATAGATCTGGGGTTTGGTGCAGAAATAAAATGGGAGGCATTGCAGGTGAGAACAGAGTGGGGGCTGCAATGAAGCACACCGTATAAAAATGCCATGAGCTCACAAATAAAAACATGAAGTTGGAAAAAAAAAAAGCATACACAACTAAATGAGAAACTATGCTGGGTAAACGATACCACAAAAATGAGAAATAAACAAAGGAAGCATCATCTAATCTCATCTATATATATATGTACACTACATATATATATACATACATACATACACACGCATACACATATATATACATGTCTATTCATAGTCTTCTGATTTCAAAACTATGAGATTAATTTCCTTTATTAACTACATCATCTATATGTGATGCAATAAAAGTGAACTAAAAAAAATTACATTTGATATGCAATGTTTAGCTTTACTCCCATACTTGTCTCTCTGTAGGGCTCTAAACGACAGCATGAAGAAAAGGAAAGAAAAAACAACAAGTAAGCTTACAGCGACAGTAGGAGAAACATGAGTAAAAAGCAAATTGATGATATGCAGAAAAGAGAGTTAACGGAAATAATTTCCACTGCCCAGAATACATGAATTTGTTACAAGGTTTATTTCACGTTAAAAATATTGACATTTTAGACAGAAAAAAAATATTTTACGCGCAATAGTCAATAGTCTACATTTTTATTTAAAAAAATATCACATTTAAACTGTTTTCCAATGTCATTATAAAATGTTCAGCGTGCAACACAAATGAAGAAATAATGCCAGGAAATTTAAGAAAAGTCTAAAGCTGGTAACGGTCATGCTTGAAAAGACAGGCACTGTCATTGTCACTTCCAAAGTCTTAAAATGAATGGCTTTACTTACTGTTAGGTATAATAACCCCTGGTAGCTGAAACTGAAATCTGTTTCCTTGCTAAAAATGTTTTGCCGTCCATCTTTTGCAACAGTGCTTTGTAAGAGTATGACTTTGCTCATCATGGGGCTGCTGGCATTTTACAAACTTTGGTAAGTCTGATTTTTACTTTAACCAAACATATGGCAAACTACATGGACTTGGCAAAAAAAGAAACAAACAAACAAAAAAAGAGGGATAGTAGTTTAAATAATGGCATTGCTAAATGAAACTATTTTAAAAAGGCTTAAAACAGGAGAAGTTAGAGAATAAGATGAAGAGGCAGTGATAACACTCAGCTTCACACTTTTCAGTGGTCTGTGGCATGCTGGATTTTTAAGTAGAGCTTGTTAATGGTCATTAATGCTTGTGAGCACCTTCTCTCAAAATTAGTTCTGACAAAAGGTGTTGGGATGTTTTCCTGCTTTGGAGAGACTTGAGCCAGTGTATGTCCCTCAGTTTCCAATGACAGTGAGCATTCGTCCCCTTACCTACAACCTCCTCCTTCCTCTACACTTTATGTCCTGCCAAGGAATCACTTATGCCACTGGAACATGGCATTTTGGCCTTTTAGGGTCTGATTCCCCACCTCTTTCCATGGGTAATTTCTAGGACTTCCTGCCCCTGGCGATTGTCTGCCACATATATGGCAGCTTTGGCTTAAGCAGAGACTATATTTTAGAAGACGTAACTGAGGAGGAGAAAAGAAACAAGTGGACCAGATCAGTTCCTTGTTCCTTAGGGTGTCCTGTCCCATCCATGGCCAGCACCGGAAGTAGTACATGAACATGCAAAAAAACAGTCACAGCCTTAGTGATGTGGAATGAGTTAGTTGGATGGTGTTAGCTAACAAAGCCTCACTGCATGCCAACCACAGCCAAACCACACCCAGAGATGATGGCATCATCTACTTTTACAATGCACTCTCCTGGCTTTAGCATTCCTGCTGATGCAGCATCCCCAAAGTGTCACCAAGACCACTAGGCCTGGTTGGTTTTGCTACCCTTCATTTCTGTCATGGGATCTCCTTATATTTACAGTTTATAATGCTCCAGGGACCTAACCAGTTTGAAAACTAATAGCTATACCAGTTCTGTGGTCATTAACTAACTTTCAGCCTCCTGAAAAGAATGGGTTGCGTTCTGCTCCCTCTGAAGTCAATGGCAAAGCTCCAGGAGCTTAAATGGGAGCAGGTTTGTCCCATTTTCTTTCTTCATCTCCCATGGATGAAGCCTAGATATGTTTCTTTGTTAGTTATCTGTGTTGAACAGAATAGCACTTGCAAAAAAATTATGCTATTTTTGTGGAATAATATTCTGTTAGCTCAGCTAACTGTATTAGATTCTAGTATTAAAAATTGGAAGAATACAAAATTATTAAAATACATGTAACACACATTTCTGCCCACATCACCTGGGTTCAGTTGAAGCACCCAGACCTGAACATCAGGCCTCCCCTTAAGACAAATGCTGACCCAGCATTACCTGTTGCCATTTGATTTAAAATAATCCCATACCTCAAGGTTATCACGCAAGAAACTAGTCAGAACATCAAAGCTCATTTCAACATTTGCAGTACACTGAAATTTCTAATATTCAGAGCATTCCATGTTTAACAGTTGCCCTTTTTAAAAAAAAACATTCTTGGAAACAAATATATTACACAAAATTAGCATAGTTTAGGAAACTAATAAACAGCAAAAAGGTCAAACACGTGTGCTCTCCTTGTGCTTTGAATGTAAACACCCTACTGATACAGTTCGACATCTGTTGCTGTCATAAACAACATGCTGCCATATAGTACAAAGGGGGCTTTCCTGCTTGCATTATAACCATCATTATTTTCCCTCTCTTGGATATCCTTTACTGGGAAGTGATGCCTTCATTGAGAGCAGAGAGCTGACAGAGTACTGGCACACTTGCAGTGGAATGCAGTGCTACTCTGCAGTGACTCAGCCACCTTACAAGTAAGACCAAAAAAAAAAAAAATCCCCTGGAAAGGGCAGAGCAGGATGGAGCCACCAAGACACAGGAGCTGTCAGATCTCCACATTCCCCATCTCCTCCTCAGGCCTTACTTAAACACATCTGCCTCTCCCTCACAGAAGCACCAGGGCATCAGCTTACAAGTATCATCCCTTTCCCACAGAAGCCAGAGCAGAGACAAACGTAGGTGACAAGAGAGTGATTTCCATAGCAGAAACCTCCATTAGGTACAACTGACTCTGCCTGTCTCCTTCCTTTGCCAAAAGGAGGATATCAAATATTATCTAGATTCACTAGACCTTTTTTTGATTATTTTTCCCCCTAGTAACACAGATAAAATGTATAAATGCAAACGGCAAAACATTTCTTATCTCAGCTCTGCTCTTTGGAGCTGACCTACACTTCTTGTTTCAACTGTCATTTTTCTTAGAGATCAAGGGCAGTTTTGTTTTATTTTGCATTTTACTCCCTGTGCAAACCTGTGCACTGCTGGCCACATTTCTCTAGGCCATTTCAAATGAGAACAGCTTTGGTGGCAAAGGCCAGTTTAGCTTCACTTACCTTCAGCGGTGTTCCTGTTTCTGAAATGAATGGTTTAACAAGGAAATGCGCTGACAACAAAGAGAGGAATGGACGTGTCTGACAAAACACACACACATATACAAGTCCAAAACAATACAAAAGCAAGGAGATTGGAAAAAAAAAATCAAAATCAAAACGCTATGAATGCTTTGAGTAAAACTGACAAAAGAGTCTTTCAAAGTGAATTGGATTGCTCATGGAAAAATAGCATCTGGAAGATGGAAAGATGCATCGAAATGAAAAGGAGGGGAAAGGATCTTTTTTTTTTGTACCCAGTTCCAAAAAAAAAAAGTGTGTGTGCGTGAGGAGAAAAAAAGTAAAAGGAAGGAAAAAAAAAAAAAGAAAGAAATGGGCCAAAATAAGCCACAGAAAATGGAATTCTCACTAGAAAAATTAGAGAGAAACTCCAGCACACCTTGTGCGTTGTACATGCTGACAGAAGGGTTGTTATAGACCGCCGATTCCCCGAGCAATGTATTATAAGGGTTGTTAGTGCCATGAGGACGAAGCAGAGCATTGGTTATAAGATGATTAGCCATGGCTCCTGGAGCAGCCCGATAGAAAGACAGAGAAAAAAAACAACAAAAAAGGTCAATCAGGCAAATGTGGTATTAAAAAAAAGGGAAAAAGAACATTCAGAATGACAACAGTTGAAATAGTCCTGATTACAAGCAGCCAGCTAATTAGACTCGGAAAACTGTATGCCACTAAAGCAGAACAGATGTTACTGACGATGCACAAATCCAAACCAACGCAAAATAAAATGTATCAGAAAGCAGATAAGCTACATTTATGGTGGTTTCCCAGTTGCTCAGAGTGTAAGCAAGGCTGCGCCCACATGCTTGCTACAAAGAAAGAAAGGAAGATGGCAGCCTACACAATGTGGGGGAAAAAAACTCTCCGGAAAGTGCCAAATGAATAATAATAATAAAAAAAATATATAATGACTAACACACAACAGCACATCCAACTCCCACTGTGTGCTAGGATCTCTTTTACCAGTCCTTTGCATCACATCTAAATCAAAAAAGCAGAATTAAGAGAAAGGATGGAGAATGCAGCCTCTCCAAAGGCTCTCAGCATTTCTCAGACAGCAACTGTTTCTCATGTCTAGGAGGCCAAGTTTCACTTCAGCTACTTCTCTGGTATCACCATCAAGAACATCCACAAGCACCTGAATCCATTCTGGAATGTGAATACACTACAGCTCTGACAGGCATTTCTATCAGGAATGAGAGTGGCCACGAAGTGCATGTCTTGAGGCTCTCTGTGTGCCCCACAAACACCTTGTTTCACCACTCCAGCACCTCTTTGCTGCTGTTTCCAAGCACTCAGCCAACAGTTGTCCTTTGCTCTTTGGTTTATCCCTTGGAGATGCAGCCTCTGGACCTGTGCTTTTTGGGATCATTGTGTCTTGGCAGGTGGCTACCAAGACCTACTTCAATTCATATTGCAGCCATCAACCCAGGAAGCAAAGTCTCCCCCTACCTTTCAGCTGACCTACAGGATGAAAAACCTTTAAGCCCTTGCTCTGAACCTCTTCTAATCTCCAGAGACATGGCCGAATGAAATACACTTGCCCTTCAGGGCCATTTCCACTATGTTCTAGAGCACGAAGGATAAACCATGGTTTTTAACCTCCAGGACTAAACTGTAAAGACAAAACCTTTCCACCAGAAAAGTAAGTCATTGGTAGGGCAACTAGAGCTAGTTAGGACAGGACTGTCAGAGGCTGTCACCAACATCTAATAGTCCCAAAGAAGTAACTGAAAACCCAATCCTCAAAACAAGTAACCCTTTCAGGAATGTTTTTACCAGTGTCTGAGGCATGGAGACCCCATTTTCATCTTTTAGGTGTGGAGGTGGCCCTGCGCCGAGGTGAAGGCTGTTTTTGCGGGGCATGTAGGGCACTGGGTACAATCTCTTTGGATGGAGGTGCTGAGGATATATAAATCCTGAGGGCCTCTGGCTAGTAGAAATCCCCTTAGCTGGGAGTTCTCTGAAAGCTCACACCTACTGATTATTTACAGAAAGGCAAAAACTGGCCAAACCTCAGGCTAGGTGGAGGCTGCCTCCTGCCGTGCTTGTATGTAATCCTGGGATGACATTTCCCCATGTTTTTGCAGGTAGAGAAGGGAGCAGACAGTTTCTTGCCTTTCCCCCATCATCCCCCAGCACTTCCCAGCCCCAGGCATATGGCATTAGCAGATCACTTCATCAGTCTTTTGAGCACAGGACAAAGTAGAAGGCAGTGTTGTATGGGGGCTGCATGCCAGGGAGGCTCCTTGACACATGCAGCTGGAAAAGAAAGACTTGTTTTCTCTCACCTGATATTTTTGTCTATGCTGATGGAAAGCAAGATGAGCTGCTGTGTTTGAAAATAAGGAAACAAAGCTGTCTCCTGTAAGAAAACATTATATGAACGCTTAACTAAGTAACCTTGAAAGTAACTAATAGGTAAATGAGTAAATTCTTTCTTTTTGGTAATGTGTTTTCTCTCAATCTCACATACATCTGGGATGAAGGACTGTAGGAATCATTTCTCTGCTTGCGCTAGTTTTATACCAGTGAGCACTAAGGCCATTAAAATTGTTTCTGCTTTCATCCCACTTTTAATCAAGCCAGGCCGCAAAAGATTCAAAAAGGGGCTCATTTTTATACAAGTAATGAGAAAGTCCAGAGTTAATGCCAGCCATAAACTCAGAAGTGATATAATACTCCCATCTGAGATTTAACCCAATCTCCAACTAAGTTCCTATGAGAATTGATATTAAAAATATACCCACGGTTGGGCTTTTGAGCACTTTAGCTTGAGGTTTTTTAAATGCCAGCTGCTAGAAGAGCATCTCAATATATCCACGGCCTGATCTTGTCTAGTGAACCCCAGCAGGCAGGAACAAGCTGATCCCATGGCTGGGCAAGAGAAGCTGTTTTGCATGAGGGATGCTCTCAGACTGTGACAAGAAAGAAGGGATCAACCTGTGTAAGCACTTAAATGTAGGTTTTGCTTGCCTTCATTTGCCAGCATGGTGGGCTCTGAAATGAGCTGAATTCACAGAAATATGGCTCTTTCAGCGAACTTTTAATACAGATCCATGATTCTGACTACAAATTTGGCAAAAAAAAAGTTGAAAATATAGAATAAGTAAGTCATTTTTGCTCTCAGGTGTGTAAAAGATAGGACTTGGTACTACAGCCACCCACTCCTGTATGCAGCATCTGATAAAAATATTCTATCTTCTGCTTTCCTCTCCCTTGATTTCATTAAGATTTTTTAATTTACTGTTCAAAATGCCAATTTCAATGGCAGTGCTGAGTAAGTCTCCTGGTGCAAACCCAAAACTAACCCTCTGCTAACACGTTCAGATATCTTTCAATACTTTCAGAGACCAAATTGGCCCTAAGCAGTCTGCAGCTTAGGTTCCCACCATGGTGAACTGGTAAAATTCTTACTCTGTGCACAACACAATAAATGTAACTATGGCATCTTAAATACAAAATTACATATACCCTGTATTCATAATTTTGGGCTCTTGTTTCTTACTACTTGCTCTTGAGTAGCAAAATTTGCAGCCTGAAAGGGTGCTGAGAGAGGATTGCATCCAGGGTCCAAAAAGCCCACAGTTAAAGCTTTTGATAAAACAGTAATACACCAAAAAAAACCCCAAAAGAAAAAACAAAATAAAACAAAAAAACCCAAACACCTCATTATTTTGTTTCTTTTTCCCAGGAGAAAGAAAGTAAAATGTAATACCAAACATACATTTAAGTATCATCCTGGCTTTTTCATACCACTTTATCATTGCCATAGCAACCAACGGGACTATTAGGAAGAGCAGACTAGGTCTGTAGATGAGGCAGGAGCAGAAGGAGCAGGTAGACTATGAAACTATGGCCTCATTTGCATGAAAATGGCCTTGGTATTAGAAAGCCAACAAAACTCCAAAAAAGTAAGCACGGGATCATAGCAGCATGCTCTCCCAAAACACCATGGGGGACAGCAAAGATGGTTATTCTGCAATCCTGTGTGCGGGTCTGCATCACTGGGGCTGCAATTACAAAGGTCAGAGCTTGTCCAGGGGCCAAAAAACCAGAAACATCAGGGCTGCGAGTGCCTGTTGACCACCTGCAATCTCCTCCCTATCAGAGCACTCTTGGGATGGGACCCCTGACAGCTGTCAGGCCCAGTGTTGGCGATGTGCCTAATATCTTCAGCAGGCAGCAGTTATCATCACTTTTATTTATTCACTTACTGCTGGATCCTTGGCTCTCAGCATCTGTGGTGCAACATAGACCTCTCCAAGCAAACCCCACAGCTCTGTGTCATTCTTGCTTTCCTGCATTCCAGCAGTAGCATCTCCTATACAAATCCCTCCTTTGCCATCTGCTGAACCACCTAAGGCCAGGACACAGCCACCACTCTTTATTTAGTATGGGGAACTGCCTTCTATCCAGCTGTGCTGAATCACCTTCAGTTCTGCTAGTCAAAGGCAACCTACTGAAAGCAAATGCATTCTGTTTCCAAACTCCTATCATGCTGTGTACATGTGGGAGCATGAATTCAGGGTTGGAAAAAAGATGGGTTCAAACCCACAGGTTCACCTTTTTTACAGCATGATGATATACCACAACCAGCAAACATTTAACAGCAGAACTCACACCTCTACAAAAATATTCCCTGCAACCACACTGGTACAACTACAGTCCCAAATCTTCTTGTTTGCACTGGTAGTCAACCAAAGTTCAGAGCAAAACACAGCAACTAGGTGAGCTCTAATATCCAAAATTACATTCAAATGTGGATTTCTGGAAAGGCCAGTACTCAGTTCAAGGCTTGCTGATGCTAGATGTCTTCAAGTGAAGGATTTGCAGGCTGTGATCACAAGCAGAAAGAAATAATGGTCTTTCAGAAGGCAAGTATTTGCTGAGTAACACACACATGCTCCTGCCCCTCTCACAGCATCGGTGATCCTCATGGTTCAAACACCACAGATCCAGCCGTACTGGATTTAAAAGGCCAGGAGAAGCCATGGCCTGTGCTCGGGGTGCAGGGGGAGATCTGGAGGGTTGCACTTGTGACTTGCAGACTAAGAACAACGGTTAGGAAAACCAACCAGGACAAAGAAGATGAAAATCCCACAGTTTTTAACATCACTGTAACCAGACACAAAGGATTCAGATAGCTACACTTAACTGCTATCCGTGGCTACGAAAGCAGGTATTATTTTAATGATAGTATGCAACCAAATAGAACCTTTTTCTTTCCTTTCTAAGGTAGAAATTGATGTCTTTGATGCAGGACAACATTGAATGTAGAGATAATTTTTTGGAAGAGATTTGTGTAATGACTGTATGGGAAAACTGCACCTTGTTAAACACAAGTGTGGTTTATTCACTCACTGAAAGCAAAGGATGAAAATTATGATGACAAGCACATGTTGCCAGACTCTAGACTGCATCACTCAGGAACAAAATTCAAAAAATTTCTTGTGGGCAGCTGGCTGACAAAGCCACACAGGTTACCTTGAATCATCTGCATGGTCTACCCAGCTGGAAGGGAAATGTATTCAACTGCTCCTCCAGATTTTCTGAATAATACTATTACTCACCATGGTTCTGCCTGGCTGAAAGCGTTTGAGAAGCACTGCTTTAACCGGGATCATCTGTCTGCACAGGCAACACCACCATCATATATCTTCCTTGATTTCTAGTAGTCTTTTAAATTGAGTATCAAAATATTTTTGGTAAGTGCATTTTAGCAGGGGATTGGAGAGATTCCTCCACTGCTGAGAAGATGTGACAGAAAAGAAATTTTGCTGAGAAAGGAGAATGGACCAGCTTAAAAATTTAATTGGATGAACTATTCAGTGCTTAAAAAATGTCCATACAAAATTAGTA
Organism: Taeniopygia guttata; assembly: GCF_048771995.1. Classification (NCBI taxonomy): domain Eukaryota; kingdom Metazoa; phylum Chordata; class Aves; order Passeriformes; family Estrildidae; genus Taeniopygia; species Taeniopygia guttata. The sequence continues at coordinate 54,433,131 of NC_133028.1, forward strand.
TTTACCAAATGAAACATTTTCACTTTTTGTTCCAGAAGACTGGCTGGTATAAAAGCTGACTTTGACTTTTCGTATTATTTCAACTTTTTATTAGCGTAGAAACAGAAATAGTTTAGAAAAAGCACATCTGAGTCATAACAAAATGTTTCATTGCCTCTGACCCAGCAATTCCAAAATGTAGATTTTCTTGGGCTTTTTTTTGTTTGTTTCAGAAGGAAATATATGTACTGCTGTGTTTTCAATCAATCTCAGTCCTGTTTCCTCCCTGTTTTGCCAGCAACGTGGCTCCCTTTCAACAAGGTAAGAGCACAGGGCTGTACTCCTGCCTGCTCTGACTCCTGGAACACCCAACTTATCTTGTGGTTCACATCCACCATGAACCAGGTCCCTCAGCATCTTGCACATCATGTCCTTGACTTCAGAGTGCCCTGCAGGGACAAGTGACAGCCAGGAAGAACATGGACCACTCTCTGAAAGTAAAAGAGCTCCTGAGCTATCAAGGGACATGGTTTAGCTTGGACACAAATGATGTGGTAAGAGCTCAGTCTTCCTCTAAGTGTCAATTAAAACAACCCCATAACACATGCTGCCTTACGCAAAGTGTAGTGAATAGCTCAGACGGGAATGTCACTGGAAGGGCCTCTCTTCAGCGATTTCAGTTTGTAAATTCTGGCTGTTTTTATACTTCACTCAGTATTAACTTATTTCATTTTGCTCCCAGGGAAACAAAAGTGGGTTTGTAGGAGTCAAAGCTCTAGTTTTCTTTGAGACTTTTCTTGCCAGCATTCCACTGTGTCCTTTTCTACAGGTAGAATTTTCAAGTATTTAATGAATCCTGGTCTTCCACACGTTTAAATTTTGTTCTAACAATAAATGCAATTATGACAAGCAAAATCACACATATTTGCTGGAGGACAACAGGTATTTTCAGTATTTTTCCAAGTTCCTTCCAACAAATGCTCTGCCATTTAGATTTATCAAGCTCTGTTCTTATAATAGCCAACAGGATGCAGTTAATAAACTTTAATAAACTTCGCTATTAAATTTCTCTCAAATAGGTTTGTTGTCACTTGCAGCATCTAATCTATTCATTGTGAAGCTATTAATACTGACTGCAGTGAAATGGAGTTTCAGCAAATGAGGTTGTTAAGCTCTGGGCCATCTTCTGCCACATGAAACATCCTGTGCTTTTATGCAGAGACAGGGGAGTGAAAGTATTTCTTTGCCCATTTTTTGGAAGCATTTCTTTGCCCCTTCCTTTCTTTGGCAATAATTTCAGATTACAAACCTCTGCAGGATTATAATCTGCAGGCCATGTTCAAAACACACAGCTAGCCCACATTGATTTTTAAGTATTTGCTCACTTGTTAATTACTTTTTCACTGTCTGGAGCAAAAACATTGTCTCAGGATGGGACATTTCTTTATACCACCACTACCCCTTACAAGGGGTTACACCACATTGTATCTTGACTATATAAACAAGCATTATCCATAATTGGTCCTGTTTATGATTATTTCTCACTACCCCTGAGGCCTTACCCAAGATGTGCAGAGAGCCTTGCCTGTGGTGAAAACTGGCCCATGCTTCCAGGAATCTATAAAAGCAGCTATGCTTTCTTCCTTCCTCCTTCACAGTCACCATATTAAGCAGAGCACTGCAGCAATAGTCTGCGAGATCTAATACTCCCCAAAGCCTGCTCTGATTTCAGAAATTGCCTTGCCCTTACTTTTTCTCTTTAAAGCTGATCCACCTAATGACTGAACTTCCAATTATATGGCTGTCAATCCTAAAATCAAAGCCAGTTCATAATATCTCCCAAAGGAAGAATGTCATGTCACTCACTGAAATCACTGCAACAAATCTCAGCTAACTCAGTCCCAGGCAGCAGAGAGGCAAAATAAACCTGGAGAATATCAACAATGGGATTAATTTTGCACATAGGCAGAAAAAGGAGTTAAACTCTCTGAGTTTTGATCCTTGATGCAGAAAATCATATTTTTTCTAGTATAAAATGTACAGCTGATTGAGAGGAGCGGGGGGGCAGTGAGATAAAAACCACCAGAATCAATTTGGATAGTCCAAAGGCTGATGACTTTCCCTTACAAAGAGAAAATATTCCTCTGTTGTCACCTACCTGGAACTTTTCTTTACTTTACATGTGATTATCAGGATTGGTCATTTTGAAGCCAGTTGCTGACATTTAGCCAAATCAACAGTTGCTTAACAGGGTTGCAGAGATTCTTTGGCTTACAAACAGCAATCCCTTGTGACAGAACTGGTGCAATGGGATGTGGGTTACTCCATCCAAACACACCCTCCATCTGGGCAATGGCTCCCAGGAAGAGGTATCCATGGGGCCAGGGGAGAGTAAGTGTGTCTGTAAGAGTCACAGGGGGAACAGAAGATGCAGAAGGGCAGGAGGAATGAAACCAGAGTTTCAATAGGAAACTGCCAGTGGTGGGGAGATGGGGAGGTAAAGGAACAGCCTCCTGCAGTGGGTAAAATGGAAGTTTTGAAGTCCTGGTATACATTAACTATGGTATTTCTTTTGCAGGCTGTCCCTGAAGTTGTGAGCACTACTACAAGCACCCAGGGTGCTGGGATAGTGAGCACCCTTGAACAGCAATCTGCCCAGTGAAGAGTAGGAGCTGCAGCATTTGAGCAACTGTGGATGGATGAGATGCTGCAAAACAGGCCACAGGCTGCATTTGGATTAGCAGAGAAGTGCTGTCAGGAAGTGAAGTGCTGCTTCTTACCCCTTGATTTCCACCAAACAACCAGCACCTCCAAAAATCCCCTTCTCAGGTAGCAGCCTTGACTTAAAAAAAAATAGAAACTGAACATCTAATCATATTCCAGAGGGGGAAGAGACTGGCACTACTGCTGCTGTTTGTGGCTAAACCAGAGATCTCCAGGCTCCAGGACCGATGGACCCCTTGAAACACAGAATAAATTTCCCAGGACTAAGGTCTTAGCAATGTGAAGGACGATGCTCAAGAGCAGGGACTGCTGCATCCCTCAGGTTCATGCAGCAGGTTGCCCCTGCCAACTCAGCAATGGTCAGCACAGACACCATTAGGCACTGACACCTCTCAGCACTCTGCACAAAGGATAGCTTGGGGGGAGAGTGCCACATTTTAGATTTGAAGCAATGACAATGAAGAAGTGAGATTTGCACGTTGACAGACGATGGTCTCTGAACGGTCACTGAGGCTGCTGTCCCTGCCAAGGGCCATCCCAGGTTCAGCTTTGATAATTCCTCTGCATTTACATCCATCAAACCCTGAGCATGACTGAAAACAGAGCTGAAAGCTTTTAAAGCATCTCCAGGGGATGCTCAGTTTTAAACAGACGTGGCTCTTGCTCCGCACCACATACCCAGCTGCGCGGTGATGGTACTCACAAGACCAAAATCTTCTTCTGCAGAAGACAGACACTTTTCTTTAGCCCAATTGTCTTTGAGCTGTTAAGCGCTCAGAAACCAAGAATAATATGTATTTTTATATCCATTAATATTTTGGTGAGTTCCCTTTAGGTATCTACAGCTGCATTCATGAACAAAGAGAGCAACTGCAGGCACCTAGGGCATCCTGCGAGTCCTCTGCACTGAACCTGCTTACCCCAGAACCACAACAGGAACAAGAAATAATGGAAAAAAAAGTGACCATTAACACTGCTGCCAACATGCATGTTCATGTAGCCACAACACATTAATTTAAAATGAGTAAGTCCCCACACCCTAAAATGACCTCTCTGAAAGAAATGACATGAAAGATGACTGATTTAACAGGAGAAACTGGAGCACTGTTTGCTGCCAACTGTAAAAAAAGACAACAAATGGAAAGAAAGCAGAGGAAGTATTTATTCTCTAATATCTTCAAGCCACAAGAAAAGCCATAGGTGTTTATCAGAGTAGGTAAGAAGTGTGTAGACAGACTGTGATAGATCATTTGGTGGTGTCCTCTGAATATCCTATCAAGATGAGTAGAGGCACTTCCACCTCTCCTAGAACTTGGGTGCTTGCTATTTGTTTTATATGCAACATAAATTTAGCAGAAATCTCTGTAACGCTGGTCACATTAATCCATCAAGGAGCAAACAAGCATCTTGAGAAAGGCTGATGCATAACAACAGTAGCACTTCCACTGTCCAAACTTCCACCTTCTCTCTGCTTTATCTAGGCAGCAAAGGGTCAGCATTGGCAAATGGGTTAGTGTACTAGGGATGGGGTTTAAGATCCCTGGGGAACCCAGTTCTGCTCCTTTTTTTTTTTTTTTAATTTTTTTTTTTTAATTTTATATTCCCCTCCTCCCCTGCTTGCCTGTGCTTTTTACCACACCAAATTCCACCCTGCTTTCACTGCTGTATTGGCCAATTATTTCCACACCATGGCACCCACCACACCTGCAGACAGCTAAACTGAAACTTCTTGATCTCGTAGCACTGACACACATCCAGCAGCCCTCATCTCTCAGCAGAAAGGGCAGATTTGGTGATCAAAACCTGACTCATTGCACAGTCTCAATGTTAACTTATACCTCCTGTCTTTCACAGTGACAGACTCCTACCAAAGGAAGAATTTAACCTTCTACTGGTGTTTTCTAAATAACTGCTTCTGAAAAATGCAGGAAAGTAAATTCACCTGAAAACAATTCTACTACACACACAGTTGTCCCTGCTGAATTCACAGTGCAGATACAATTTCAGCCTGGAAATCACAGCTTAATTATATTTTTGGGTGGGTGGAAGGAATTTGATGGGAGATTTCATTTAGGAAACAATCAGGTCTCGGTTGGGTTAGAAATCAGGATATTAATGTTCTTCATTTTAATTTTCCTCTCTGACTCAGATTCCCACTGTTTGAATTTGAGCTCAATTTGTTCTGTTCATTATGAAGAAATCCACATGAATTTGCCATTAAACTGCTTACCTCTGAAAACAGTAGCAATAATTTCCCTTTTTCCTGTGTGTGTTTCAGATTAAGTCTTTGTAGCTGACATAAAAACACAGAGGAGAAATAATATAGCAAAGGGAAATCAAGTATTTATTCTGGAACGCTACCCTGAAGAGGAAACATGCAACAGCAGTTATGCATTGGGAAGAAAAAGCAAGGGGGAGAGACAAACCCTCATTTCCATTTCCCATTTCAGCCCATTTGAATGGCAGCAAACAGGGAATGAACACGGCTTTCCTAGTCAGGGACAATATTTGTTGTGCCAATACTGGGGATCTGAGGGCTTTGTGATGATTCTGATGGGGTTTGCTGGCAAGGGACCTCTCCCTCATGAATGGACCCTTAAAGCCTCATGGATGAATGTGTATTCAAGACTTGCCATCCTGCAGGAAGAGCTCCCAGGGGTCCTGGGCTCCAATCTGCAGCAGCTTTTGAGCTCCTTACGACCCCTGGAGGCTTCAGTGATCTTGATGAGACCCACCAGGAAGCCACAGCCCTGCTCAGCCCTGGGCACCCAGCCTTGCCTTGTGTCTGGCTCCTGGCTGAATCTTAGACCTGCCTTGTGGCTCAGCTTCCAGCCCTGCCTCTGCCAGTATCTCCTGGTCTGGACCTTGTATCACCTTGTCCAGGGCTCTGCCTCCTGGCTCAATCCCCTATGGCACAATGAGGTCTCACTGGGGGTTTGGATTGTGTTTGACTGTCCCTCGGCTCCCAGGTGTTCTCCCTCATGAAACAACTCTGCTCTTACAGTTCCCTGCTGTTTCTTTTCCTTCAGCCTAGAGGAGCAGCAATGCAGACCACCAGGAAGTGCCTCTAGAACTCCATGGATGAGGGTGGTGGGGATGGCAAGCAGTACTTTGGGTGGATGGACATAAAGCATATATATATATATATATATATATAGCTAATAGACAAGAGGTGTACACACTCCTGTTTCTATAGCAGGACCACTATTGGGATAAACTATTCTATTTGCTGTCTAGTTTATAAACTAAGAGTCAGAGCATTACAGCAGGAGAAGACCACTTGACCCAACATAATGCACTTCTGGAGCAGTTTCTATTCTCTGTGAAATCTGGTGGCTTTACTCCTAGCTTCAAGTTATTTCCCTGAACAGGAAAAAACTACTATGTGCTAACTTGACTTGATAGACACAACTCCATCGGAGCATTTTCCTTTTACAATACACTGCCTTGCACCAGTGACACAGCTCATTGTCTCTGCTGCTCTTGAGCCTCACCAAAACAAGGAACAGGCCCTCCTTTAACAGATAACTTCCACTTTTCCTGTAAAAAAAAAATCATACCACCACCTCCCTTCCCCCAGCTTGAAAACTTGAAGGGTAACAAAGTACCACATAGTTCATAAAGATTTTTTTTCTCACCCAGTTGTCTCATATCCAAAGAGAGACAGTAATTACTGTATTGCCTCTCACCTAGACATGGATAAAGACATGGATAAAAATAGGCTGGTGTCACATTGCTGTTCCATGCTATGACTACGTGTTTGCAAGGCTGGCTGAGCTATCCCAGAGCTTTTTGACATTAACACTCCAAAGGTGCAAACAGACCCATCCCTCACAATCCTGAGATGGCCAACTGGATGTACCCAGTTGCTTTTCCTTCATATATTCCACTTTTGAGCCTGCAAAGTACTGAACTCCAGCAAACAGCCCATCCTACATGCATTCCTTTTGTACTGCTTCTTCAGCACTGCATCCAAGTGCCTGCATTAAGATCACACACCAAACACCCTGCAGGCAAAGGGAAACTTCTTTCTCCCACTTACGAGGTAATCAGCTTGGTTCAGCTTTTACACCTCTGAAGTTTTCAGCACTAGGAAAATAAATGTAGAGCACAGGTTGGATGTGAAATACATGGAAGAAGTATGCAGCCAGACCCAGGGTGTGAAAAATTGGACAGAGTTGCAGAGTGGGAATATAAGGAGCAGGATTCCCCCTGGATCCTGAAACTGAGAACATGATCTTGGGCTGGACAGGCATGCTCTTCATTCAACAGTAAAAAAGGAAATCCACAGCCAGTTTCTCTTCCCTTCCTCCTGATTTCAGTGGTATAACAACCCCAAATCCACATCACTACGAAGCCATAATGAGCAGCAAGGGGAAACAAAGCCAGACATACTTTTTACTAATCAATAATTAAATGCTACTTTCAGGAAATATCTGAAAGCGTCTTGTATGCCTTAGGTCAGAGTAAAGTTTTCATTTCAGAACCCATTTAATCAGGCATATTTGGAGTTATGCCTGAAATTCTTGGTGTCATAAATGAGAATAAGAAAAGTAACATTATGGTCAATTACTTTGGCAGGGAGAGGGGGGAATAGAAGGTAAAAGAGAATGTGAAGCTGAAAAGAGCCATAAGCAGTGTATTACCTGCTAAATCAAAAAGGACATAGCTGTATGTCTAAAGGAAGGATGCACTAACACAGACACCATATTCCAGACTGATACCCAGGAGGTACATGAAGGAAGAAGGGATGAGATGTCATACAGAAAAGCAGGTCATCATACAGGAAATAGGGATAGGCAGAGCAGTCTTGCCTGGGATGTTACCATGTGGCAGGAGGCTGTGAATATGATGAATGGTATCAGGTTTCAATGAGGGCTAGTTTCTGCTCCCCCAGCAGAAAGGTTAAAACTCACTGCTGGCCCAGGACATGGAGAAGTGGAGTTAAGCTCCAAGACCTGGATGCTAGGATAATTCTGGGGGAAAAGGATAATTTTCTTCCTGTTTTATAACACAGACTGCTCTCTGAAGGCTCTGGGGAAAATGCCAGCACCTGTAGAATGTTTAACTTGGGATAATACAGATAATTTTGTGCAAAAGGTGTCTAGGCTGGAGTGGGAACAGGACACTGTTGTATCAACCTCAGGCAGGGAAAGTTACTGACCATACAGTTCAAGGCTCACATTTGAATCCCCCGAGCCTTAATAGCATGCCTTTAAATAAAACAGAAATGAAACAGCTCCTTTAAAGATGAATAGATATGTAAATATTAAGAGTAATACAAGAACTGTAAAAAAACACATTGCCCCATTGCTCTATTCAGGCTGCAGTTTTCTGGAGAGTTTTCTCTGTGGAAAGCCCTAAGACCACAAATGTTGCTTTTCAGCTGAAATAAACAGGCTAAAGGGAGAAATACCTGGAGTCCAGGTATATGCAGCTGGGATTGCTGTTGATGTCAGGTGTTTTTCCATGTGGAACTGACCACCTGCTGCTTTGGAGATACCATCTCCCATAGAAATATTTTTAATCTCCACTTTACAAATACTTCTGTTTACCAGACAAAATCCCCCAAAACCCAACAACAAATAGTGCCTGCCTATGTGAAAAATAGGGAGAATGACTGTAGAATTATAAAACTTACTCAAGTCACTTCAGTATTCCACCTAAAAGGCTTCCCTTATAAGATACTTATCAGGCTGCTTCTGTAGACAGTAGATACAGGTCCATCAGGTGATTCACCTCATCTGGTGTTACACAGGGAAAATAGTTGGAGGAAACCTGCTTTGAAGATGCTTCCCCTGCCAGTTCATTTCCCAACTGACCTTTAAATAATAGGCACATACTGTAGCAGGCTCTCACCACACTGGGATGAATATTGCCCACTTAAACCTCTTCACTTGTCCCAGTTGATAGTCATACTTCCTTCATGGCCCAGAAAAAAGTGCACAAGCAAAAAAACGGAGTGATACCTTTCTTTTGCTAACAAGTCCAGAAGATCCTGTTTGCTAAAACACATCCCTTGGTAACCTCAGCTTCATCAGACAGCAAGTTCAGCTTCTGTGCTAACTAAAGGAGCAAACATTTCATGCATAACACATTTTGGTTTGCCACTGAGATGGAGCAGCGGGATGGATGGCTGAGGGAGACAGTGGCTTTTGGTAGAACCTTTGTGTGACAACCAATTCCCGACTCCATTAGACCCAGACTGCTGCTCTGCAGTCTTTAATGCGGAGACAGAGAGAGAGGTCAGGGCAATGTACGTGGATAAATCAGGCATTTGCAGTAATGGAATATTATAGTCAACTTTATTAATGAATCTTCAGTGCAAAGGGAAAATATCCTGGCACAAAAAAGACCAGTGAGTTGAAGAACAGGACAGCTCCATATTACACTGCCTTCCCCCTTTGCACTGATTTGGGCAGCATGTGTAATGCTCAGAGAACAGAATCATATATCCTAGTTCCCCCAGCACTCAGTTCATATTACTCAGCACAGTCAAAATCCTTCAAGCTGATCCTCAGGCAAAACTCACCCTAAAGTCAGTGGGCATTCATTGAGAATAAAGATTGAATAGGAACCAAAGTCTCAACTCAATTCTCAGTTGAGCTTTGCAGACCAACCATCAGGACTGGAAATACATTTGATTTTCATCATCATGAGAGAACAGCTAGGCCAAATAATCCCAATTCTACTCTCTCTTAATTTCAGCATCAACTGGACAGATAACACAAAACAGAGTTTAGCATCTGGTTGCTCAAGGTTAATTCATAAAGTGGCTGTACTGGAAGAGAAAGGAAACAACCTTTGAAGCTCTTTTTCTGGTATTCTGTTACTGCTTCTTTCCTATAGCTCCCTGAAAAACACTTGGTTTAAAAAAGCTGTTCATATTTCCTCTTGTGCCAGACACCACATTTTGTTTGGTATATACATTTCTGATAGCCTTTCCTCCACAGATGTCTATAAAGTTCACATCAGTCAGTTCTTCAAACTAGGTATATTAACACCAACACAGAAAATTTTGTTCCAAGCACAGTTTTTCCTTACGTCTATGTTCTGCTGTTCACTTTTGCTTCTGTAAAGATGACAGTATTGCTACATATGCAGGATAGTCAGGACTCCTGTGATGCTTAACACAGGCTGTAAAGAGCTGTAATGGCCCATTTTCACTGTCAGCAACGAGGCCTGACATGGCAGCAGCTTCTGGCACTAGCAGCTTTCTGAGGGAAAGGGGAGATTTCAACTTAACTTCATTGCTCTTTTTTACTTTTCCTAACTTCCTTCCAGAGATGACAATTCTTGAAAATGCACTTGTAGAAATAAAGAAAGAAAAGGAAAAGAAAAAGAAGGCAACAACCACCATAAAATCTCCTCCCATTTATCACTGTAACATTTCTTGGGTGGTAGAACAGGGTCCAGTGACGTTTGGGGTGAGGAGGAAAAGGTAGGGGGCAAAGAGGCAACACATTTCAGACTCCTTAAAGCCATCAGAAGAGTTAGAGATATGAAATCCAGTTTATAATTACCTCTGTTGAGTGAAGCTGAACTGTTTATATCTCCAGTAATAAAGGAAGACTCGGACTGCTTTCGAACTGTGTCATTCCACATCCTACGAATCCGGCTCTGAAGGGGATTGAAGCACAGCAGGCAATGAATTTTTAGCAGCTGTAGAGAGGTTTCTTTCTGCCTCACTAAGGATGGCTACTGGCATGTCTAGCTCTGGATGAGACTTGCTTCTAGCCAGCTGTAAGCAAGCAGTTGCTGTTTTGTTGTAACCTGCCTCATGCATACCAGACCCTGCCAGACTTACTTTGTAGTTGAAATGCCTACCTCAAAGAAAAAGTGTGTAATTTAATTGCTTACATCTTAATTAAAAAAAAAAAAATCATGCATGAGAGAAACCCAGACCCATGCCAGCTACAGGTCTACCAATATAGCACCAAATAATGGAAAAATAACCCATACACACAGAAGCACGTGTGCTTCTCATACTCAGAAAACTTGTTTCTTATTTTTTGTGAAGTGTAACAGAAGACTTTATTTGTGTCTTGGTGTCCCTGAATGAACAGAAGTTTTCTACAGCTATTTTCCATTTTGAGGGTTTTAGAGGGGCAAAAAATCCTCACAAATGAATGACTTCTGTTCCCATACTGAAAAATCTGTGATGGTTTTGCCATCTGTTGTATAGCTTCTGCTACTGGCAAAAGTGTCCTGAATATGTTGGCCTTCTGTTTTGTTCCTCAAATATGCTGTGAAGTATCTGCCTCTGTGGCATTTAAATCACTGTCTCACTCCTCCCCAACCAGACCTTGCCAAATATAAAAAAATCAGCCAAAATGCATCTTGTGAGCAGTTCAATCCCAATCCCTGCATGAAGGTGACTGGACCCAGGTGTCCCAGGGAAACTCTCCCTCACCTCATGTCTGTGACTCTGATGGATGTTTTCCTTGGCTGTGTGAAAACGATGGTAGGTGGTCTGGAGGACTGGGAAGCCTTTTTCCAATTGTGACAGGCCACAGATCCAGTGGTTTCCATAGTAAGATTTTAGCCATGAGAGATTTACCAAGGCCTAATCATATGGTCCTAGGCTGCAAAGTCCTAGATTACTCTTTAACCATGATAAAACAGCATCTCCTAATAATGCATTAGCCCTCTATAAATGGAAGTACCATGTGACATGAGGCCCATGACCTTTTAAAGTAATTATTTTTCACCTGGACATTTAATTTATTGTATTTCTCTGACATGATCCATTGTAGATTAATTATTCTGTTTTCTATGAGCTTCTCAGAGAATAAAGGGATTTTAGAAGCTTTCCTCCTCATGGTCTTCTCTATGTAAAGATAGGAGCTGATGCTTTCAACAACTCAGACTTATCTCCATCTACTCTCCATCACTTGTGTGAGGTTTCTCCTGGCTACAACAGACCTTAGGAACTTCCATCCCTTCCAGGACACACTTCTGCAGGCAAAATAATCTTCCTTAGTGCCTCAGACCTCACCTGCCACAACGGGATTGCTGCCAGAAGACTCAGTTCACCCTCAAAAGGGCTTTTCTCTTGTGCTGGGACTGGTAAGAGGAGGGGACCATTAAAGTCAACCCTTCTTGGAGAGGAGAGCACCAGGACAGCAGCTAAGTTTTGTAACACCAGCGGCTTTCAAATCAGCCACCTAAATGTTGCTGGATATTTTGAGTTTTGGACATTACTGGGATTTGATGGCAGAGAGTTTCTATATTCTATTGCTTTTTTTTTGCTCTGCATAGCTACCAGACCTATGAAAACACTGAAACAGAGCTTTTGGATGACATCTTGGAAACCACTGCAAATAAATAATGATTTGCTCCAAGACATAACTTGCAAATTAGGTTTTCCTGGAAAGTTATAAGCTGTTACTCACTGCATGTCTTTTATAATTTAATAGTGGAACTGTCATGTATAATTACTTCCATTACTAATACTAAATAAATTTGTGTTTGGTTTCTATTGATTAAGAAATAAGCTTCTTCATTTTATATGAACTCTTCATCCATAAATCTGCACCTCTACACACAAGTTAGCTTCAAAACTGCTAAGTACACAAACTGCACAAAACCTGAATTTTCAGGTGACCAAAGGCAATAAATCTAGTAGCATAGTGAGAAAGTCTGACCCCAATGGTTTGCCCTAAGAGGTCTATAAGCTAAGACAAATTTTGTGAGACACAGAACAGACCAAACCACTGAATGTCAGAAAGCCAGCTCTTTCACTGGGAAAGTCTGCTACAAGACACTTGCAGCCTTTAAATGTTTTTACAAGAAAAACACTCAGGGCTTATAGCACCATTCTTGTACATTTTAATAGTTAATAATGACAGTCTTCACCTCATGATTAAAGGATGTACTGGAATGTAGCACAGCTGACAAAATGCTCCTAACTCCTGCTTCCCATGGAGAGCAGGCAGGACACCTCAAGTGACTTTTTATTCCCAAGAAAACTATCCAGAAGGTCCTCGGAGAGGCATTTATTTGCCATCACATTTCAGGGGAAACCACTGTGTTGAGTTCAGGTCTGGAAGTGAGGGAAATCTCTGCAGGTGCACTGGGGAGTGGCCTATTGCAGCTTCTTTGGAGCTTTCCTCCCAGAATAGCTGAGAAGGGTCTTGGCATGGCACTGGGACACAAGCAAGAAGCATGGGTTACCTGTGAGCCTGTGGAATATCTTCCAGGTGTCCTTGACCCCGAGGTTTTTCCTGAGCCAATGGAACTCTCTGTACTTTTCCCACTACAGCAATGTGTGCGCAGGCATTTTCCGTATTCTTTACGTACCTGGCCAGGGAAAGAGCGGTGGTGGTTAGCAGAAAGCTCCTCCTGCAGCCCAGTGCCTTCTGATTTTCAACACAGCCCTTGATTTTTCCTCAGTGTTTCATTATAACAAAATCTACTGCAGTGTGTGGGAAAGCCCTCTAGTACCCCTTGCAGCTTAGCTTATGGCTGAGGATGTCACAAGAGACTGCTCCCATGCAGCAAAGCTGCTCATTGGCACCAGCCCATTACAGTATCCTCTGAGGCACATCAAAGGAGTATGGGAGAAAGTGCAGGTACACTATTTATGACTGAAAATTAATATTGTTGTAGATTTGATATAAACTAGCATATTGGCTCATCAAGGTACTAAAAGTTATTGCTTCTGGCAGGGGACTAAGAAAAAAGAATTCCAAGAGAAACATATGAAAGCTATTGATTTTTTATTAAAAATATGTTTCTTGCAGTCAAATTGAAATTTGAGGAAACAGTAGAACCAGCAGCATTAGAGATTATATTCCCAATGCTCAGGGATGGCTGGAGCCTGTTTTTCCACAGAACTGTGCAAGCCAGTCATGTTTTAAATGGGCATTGCAATCAAACTTGTACCACCTTCTTTGCTTCAGAGGAGCTATGCTGCCTTGTGCCAGGACAGGATCTAACCTTCCACCAAGCTTCAGGTGTGACTTTCTATGGGCAGCAATACCCAAAAACCAAATGGGACAGGGCTGAAGGTGAGCAGACTGTACTGAAGAGCCAAAAGAGGGTCATGTTACCCATTGACACAAAAAAACCCCAAACCATCATGCATGTCCAAACCAGCAGTTGAAAAATTCCTTGAAGCGCATGGTTAGCTGTACAATTTTGCCAAACTCTCCATAAGCATTTCACAACTCTGTGAAGCAACTGCTTAAATAGCAAATTACAGCTTTTTCATTAGGCTCTTCCTTAAGCGCTTTAGACAAACACATACCACAAGTGCCCAATATGCTCGAGTGCCTAATCAATCCTTTCCTGAGAGAAAATAATTCAATTGCTTTAATTAGCCACCCACTGCTTGCCTCTCTGCAGCATTTTGCCAATTTTCTAGGCCATGATAGATAGAAAAGGAAATAATTCTTTTTTTCCCATTTAAATAATACCTCCCTCAGCTCTTAGGTCAGAGAGGTGCATCCACCCAACATCAAGGTGCCAGCTGCATTCTCCTTCCCTCTCCTTCCCTCTGTGCAGCATAAATCAGGAACAATTCCACAGTCACCAGTGGTGGTTTAAGGGTGTAAATTAACTTAAGACAGAAAAGAGAATGGTTCTGTCATGTTGACTGAGAACCCCATGAACCGAGGAGGTTGTGGAGCAGCACAGGGATGCTGGGTTAGGAACTGACCCATTGCAGGGTGCATTGGAGGTGAGAGGATGTACCAGTCAGAAGGGTGTAGAAATTCAAACTCCTCTGAGAGAGGCATCTGCAGGTTTAACAAGCAATGGTGATGCTTCCTACACTGTTACGATCATCTTGCCTGGAAACTCTCTTGCTGAAAGGTTTGGGATCATCAGCAGGAAGTTGCATCTAGCTAAAGCTTTAAAGCTTCTTAAGATGGAAAAACCTGAGATGCAACAAAAAGGACAAAACTCTTAAGCCCAAAAGTATTCCTTGGGTTTCAGAATGACATTTACACACAGCTCTGTAGATCCTAACAGAGGCATCACTTACCTCTTACAGGGCTCACTTTTTATAATTTTGATTATGTTTTCATGGGTCAGATCTCCCTTACCTTGTATAGGAAAATGTGAGTAACAGAGGAGCAAGCCTGTGGCTCTCAGATGGAGAGCAGATCACAACATGGACCTGACTCTATTCAATAAGCCATTTCACCAAAAGATACTGGTTACCCTGAGAAACTGGCACCAGTGTATCCACATTAAAGTCTTCCCTATTGGTTCAGTAAACTGCCCTTTGAAACTAAAATGGACATAGCAAATTATCAGCAGACATGCACAGAATTAGAGAGCCCTGTATAACTTAATTTAAGTAGAGAACAAAAAGGTTTTTAAAAATACTTATTACTGATTGTCAGAGACTGTAAATTTGATCTACACATATGCAGAATTTTTATTCTGCTGTGTTTATTTTTTCCCCCTGGAGTTTATCTAAGTTACTCCACTGTTATCTTGCAAATGTTAATTGGGGCATACTTCAATTTCCACCAAAAAGCACTTGTTGTGCTTGCTTTGAGGGAGATTTTCAAAACACTGCTTCAGACCCAAGCAATACAAAGGCTAATGAACCGCTGCAGAACACAGGTCCTTCACTTCTTAAAAAAGCAGGGGAAGCAGCCCCTATTACATCCCATCAACCCACATATGCTGTCACAGAAAGGGGTAATTTCCTGCAGGGACTGCACATGAGGATGCAAAGCTCCACTTTGAGCACTCAGCCACATGAACACTTTCTGGATGCTCTTGGATTCTCTCCCCTCTCACACTGGCATGCAAGGAAGGAGAATCTGGCTGACAGCAGGAAAAGCCCTGACAGAAGGACCCTGCAAACTGACAGCTGCCTTTTCCCTTGTCTCTGACACATCTGCCAGGATTCTGGCTGCTGAAATGCCACTGCCACATGTCAGAACCTCATTCCCCAGCATCTTTCTGGTTTCCAGTCTAAATACCACCCTCATTAGGCGCACAGAGTTAAATCCGTGTGATACAAATTCAGGGCACACAGACCATGCTACTCTGTGGTTGTTAGGCAACAAAACACCTTGTTACCACTTCTCTTGCTGCTGGGAACCATCATCTTACCTTTTTCTGGAGGACACAATGGAAAATGAATATAAACATTCCCTGCAGAGAATTGAATATGGTGAAGAGATACGCCATGATGACTGTGCTTTCATTAATATACATGAGTCCGAATGCCCAGGTCAATCCTAATAGGCAGAGTAGGGCTATTGCACCTATAACCCAGGACCTGTCAGGAGAAACAAAAAAAAAAAAAAAAAAAAAAAGAAAAAAAGGAATGGGATTGGTTTTTCATCTACACAAAAGAAGGCATGTGTCTACAGGCAGGAAGATTTTGCCCCTGGTTTTAGCAAGAAGAAAGTAGCATATCAAAATAAATCATAGAGAGCTTTTGTCTTCAAGCTGAATGCAGTTTACAAATCTTCAAGCTTGAGGAAATACAAGGAAGTGGAAGTGTTATGAGCACAGAAATTTATCATAACCAAAGCACATTTGTAACCACAATGTCTCTTTTTTTAAATATGTAAAAGCATGTGCATGTAAATGATATGTAGATGTTATTTCTGCAAATGGAGTGAAAGAAAATAAACCAAATGAAATGACAACTCTGATTGTCACTTTTTTTAGTGTCCACTGGTTTCACAGGACTGCCAGCTGGATTAGCTTCTTTATTTACACTTAACACCAAGACACATGTATTGCTGCATTTTAGCTAGTCTCCCATATGCCTGTAATCCAGATAAACAGCTACAGGCAGGTGGGCAAGCATTCCCTGCTTGCCAGATCCACTCCACACAAGGATGTTCTTTGCAATGCTCCTTCACACGTCTTCCACCCTGCGATGAGGGGAAGTGTGTATACTCGTACAGGCACTCACACACTACCTCTGCTAATGTGGGAGCTACTGCCACACTTCTCCCTGGAGGAAAGCAGGGGCAATCCTTCTTCACATGGGCTGTAAAACTAGGATTATCACTTGCTCCACCTCAGGAGGGCAGTGGGAGTAGAGGTGTGACCACTGCTTGTCCCCAAATGTTGTTCCAACAAATAGGGGGCGCAGGAGGCTTTTGCCTGCTTTCTCCCACTGACTTTCTACCAAAGAAAACCTGGACAACAGAGCTGGGGACATGAGATGACTGCTGCATGGCCTGGGTTTGGGCATATTTGGGCTTCCATCTGCTAAACAGAGAATGGGACAAGGAGAAGAAAGATGAAGCAGCAGCAGCTTGCAGGGAGAAAAAGCAGTCCTGCAGAGGTCAGATAGACAATCTCTGCTACAGAGAGGCCATGGAAGCTACAGCCTTGAATCCTGTTCCTTTTAGCAGGGCTTACCACAAACAAAAGCATACCAATGTTGTATTCAAGTCTTTTGTTGTTTGTTTTATTTTTTTCCTTTAGGTATTAGAATGAAAATGCAGCATTAAGTCTTCCACTGAAGTTTATAAAATATGTATTATTTAACCACATGACCAAAGGAGCTCCCTAAGGTAACCACTTATTAAGACAGTTCTTTAAAAATCACTATTATGGACCTAGCAGATCAGAACAGCTCCTTTGAAGCATTTCCAGTCAATCCCATTAATAAATATTTAGCGTGATGCAAATTGAAAATACACTCTCACATCCTTCAGAAAGGTAGTCACTAAATAAAGCGACAGCTTTAGTCGCTTGAGATATTTTTCTCCCCGAGATTCCACCATCAGTGAGAGCATGCTATTGTCCTAGTTGCATAGCAATTAATAAAATACAAATAATTTTCTTTTTCAACAAAAATAAAAGAAGAACAAATTAAGTGGAAACCCCCCTTTTTCTCCTCTTTCCACTTTTCCCATCCCCAGATAAAATCTTCCTGCATTTCCAGAGTATTTTAAAAATTATTCCCTGGAAATCAGAAAAGTATTCTGCTCTGAAGCACAGCCCATTGTTGAATCTGATTACAGAGCCTTTGGCTGCAGAGGTGTACAGGAATGAAACAATTATTTAGTGAAGATATACTGCCTTCAGTGATGGAAAGGAATCTGTGGGCTAGAAGACCCCCTACAGTGCAAACTGCACACATTAACAGTGTTGTGCCTCAGAAAACACGACCTGGCAATAAGAGGACCTGGAGATTACTGAGAATAGCTCCATCCCGCATCCGCAGCAAAAAACACAACCAAGCGATGAAACAGAACATGGGAATGGCGCTGAAAGAACGAATACAAAGGACTCTTCACCAGAAGAACAAACTGAAAGTCTACGGCAAAGTTGATTTGCTTCTATTTGTGCTACTGCATATTAATTTTTTGGTTTCAGGAGAAAGAGCATGGATGCCCTAAGGTATATAATTTCTAGGCATTTTTGGCTTTCTTCACAGGTTTGGGGGTTGTCTTTTTTTGGTGTAGCTTGAGATTTTTATCTTGCTCTTAGTACAGACTTGCTGCTGCTTTTCCATGGCTTTTCTTTCCTGTAGTGGAATTTTATTGCAATAAAGAAACAAAAATATCCAGTTTTTGGTGCATTTGAAAATCAGTGGTTTATAATTAGGGACAATCAGAAGGTACTCCAATGAGTAAGGAGCCACCAATGCACATAGATTTGCTTGCACTACTCCCATTAACTAGAAAGGGAATCATGGGGAATAGCAACCAAGCACCTTTTTGAAAATTTGCTTCTGTATTTATACTACCATAAAGCAATCCCAGTGACAGAGCACAGTGGACCACAGGCTGCTATTGGTAGAACAAGTCTGTACTAAGCAGGATTAAACTGGGAGCTTTCACCTTGAATTCAAGTAACATCCAATTAAAGAATATAAAGCAAATAAGGTGACAATTGGTTGGCAATACACATGCAGCACATTTACTCTGCACCTTAGCTGTATGCCTGACCATTTTCCTGCACAGTTTGCTCTTCTGCCTCAAAAGCGAATGACAGAAGCTTTAATGATTTTTCAATATTGATCTGACAGCTGGTTCATGAGACCACACTGATAAATGAAATTTATCAGCCATTCAGGTCATTCTTACTTGATGAAGGGTCTGTTATCCTCATAGCTAAAGAATGCATAGACATAAAGACAAGAACACCAACATTAGAAATATAATGACATAGAGAATAGCATTTACTGCTAGTCCCCCTCCCTTCTCCCACCAGCCATCACCTAAACCAAAGGTGGACTGGCACCAGGTGAGCCTGGAACACACCAGCCAGCCTGACTTGCTGCCCCAGGGTGTGGGAATCCAGGGCTTCCCTTTGGCTGCCCTGGCAGGGGGTCAGGAACCCCCCTGGACAGAGCCCCCAGAGACACTGTCTCTGATCTCTGTCCATGGAAAAGAGTTTTCAATCTTACAGGATGAATTACAAGCTCTGAGTGTTTGATATGAGTAATAATTAAGTGTGGCACGGGTACAAAAATAAAATTTTAGGATTCTAGATTAGGGGTTCAAAGGGGACAAGATGGAGGAAATTGGGTGTGTCTTGTCCTTTTTCTTCTTCTTCATGCCCTCCATGTTTCACTGTAGTGTTGGCATTTTTCTATTGGTTTAGGTTGGGGACACACTGTTCAATGTAGATCATAGATATTGGCACATTATTGTAAATATAGCACACGTAGTTTCTGGTATATAATGTTTGTACCATCCCACTGGGGGCAGAGCCCCACACGCTGCCCTGAAGGACAGACCTGCGGCAGGGCAGCAGAACATGTTAGAGATAAGCAAGAATAAACAACCTTGAAAACCAACACAGACAAATTATGGCTTCTTTTTTGGCAATGGGGCAGAAAGACAGACTTTTTACAATCTTGGAATCATCCATACCACAGATTCCAACACCACAGAATTGAAACATGACTGGGAATGCTGGCTTAATGCACAGAAGCAGGCATCTCTAGCTGTGTGCTGCAGCTACCCCTCCTGGCCACCATCCCACAGCTGTCAATGGACTTTGAGATATCTTTCAAATGCAATGGCTGTCCCTGGAGAAGACAAGTTTTGAAACCCCAGCATAGTTACCACAGGCGACTTACACGTGTTCAAGTGGCAAAACTTCACCGCACCTCCAGCCTGAGGGGCGGGAGCGCGTTACAGGAGTATCTTTATTGCCATTTACTTTTCCAAAGTGGAACTTCCAAGTGGCCACATTATAAGTCAGACTGCAGCATTCTTGAGATAATGGCATCAGAAACTTCTAAAGCCCTGGGTGACAAGGCATGGACCTATTTACTACCATTTCATGGGGAAGAGCAAAGAAAGGCCTCTGCCAAGCAAGGGCAAAAAGCAGCTCACTGCAGTGATGAAGAAACTAAGCTGGATCACTCAGCTCCTGTCACTGTGGGAACACAAGATTAGTTACATCCATTTTCCATGGGGAATCTCCCATACCTTCTGGGACAGGCTGTGTGCCTAATCCTGCCTGTGTGGCAGGCAAGGTGCAACAACTCCCAGGCCTCCTCTCCCCACTGACATGGAGCTTTTGAACCTGTGATCCCTTGCACAAACTCCCATGGGTGCCAGAGATGGAGGATGGCTCAATACGTTCATCTCATCACCCCTGTCAACACAGGCAGGGCCAGTCCATCCTAGTGAGACCTCATTGGGTCAATACTGGCAACCTGCAGCTCCTCTACAATGCAATTAAATGAAATGAAGATATGAGACAACCTGGAGCTGTCAGCCCAGCAGCGTGGGCAGGAACAGGGCCTGGATTTCTATTACTGTGTTCACAAGCATGCAGGTTTTATGG
Source organism: Taeniopygia guttata (assembly GCF_048771995.1). NCBI lineage: Eukaryota > Metazoa > Chordata > Aves > Passeriformes > Estrildidae > Taeniopygia > Taeniopygia guttata. The sequence goes on from NC_133028.1 coordinate 54,453,576, forward strand.
TAAAGATTTTATACTGAAAAGCAGTCAGCATTAGATTATAAAAGTACAGAGTTAGAATTGTTGCTGTTACTATCCAGACCTCTTACAAAGTTTTTCAGCAACCCATAATAGCACTTCTTCGAGACAGCTGAAGGTTCCATTTCATTTTTTGTACAGACAAAATGCAAAACTGGTAAACTCAGATTCCCTTTGAGCTTGAGGCTAACACTTCAAAGCAGCTGAGGAAAAAACCACCAAAAATACCTTAGCAGTTTTTACCCTATTTCCAGCGTGGATGTGTCCAGGACCCACTGCCCAAAAGAAACATGTGCCTAAAGGAGTGATATTTTCAAAGATGCCTAACTCCCAGGGGCCACAGAATTTAGTGTCTTGTGGCTCTCATGAAATACAATCCTTTTCATATTATCAGCTCAAGTGTTGTAAGAAGCTTAACTCTTGTGTTAGCCACAATTTCTGACAAAAATTACTTCAGCATGCTTTGGTTTTTTTTCACCCTTGGTGAAGTCTGTGAAACCTATCAGTGGTGCAGTAATACTCTGTCATTATCTGCAATACATAAAACCTATGGCTTAGACAAGAGAAAAGCCTGGGAAAAGCCTCAAGTTCCCAGAAAAATTGAGGTGCTGACTGGAAAACTGAGATTATATTCACTAGGAGTAAAAGCGAATAATAGTTGAAGCAGAAACTGTTGGAAAATCCAGCCTAGCACAGCCTGAAATGCTGCATTTGAAGTGCTATCTCCATATTTGGTTAAATTATTCCAATAGCTGGCAGTAAGGGATAAAGCCCATTGCATTTAAATTATGTGACCCTGCTCCCCCCACAGATAATGTCAGACTAGAACTCTCAAAAAGGAATTTATCTCTTAAAAGAACAGGTATTTAAGGTAGGCAGGGCTTCACCATTCCCCGAAGAAATGCATTTCTCTACTGACTGTAGAAGAAACCTGAATGATGGCTTAGATGGAGGCTCCATTTTCAAATACCTGAAGGTAAAAAGCTGATCTTTAGTGGCTGCATTATTCATTGAACCCGTGAAATCTTACCTCACCTCCCTTGTGTTTCTTTGCAGCCCAGATGATGGATAGTGGATGGTCTACCAAGCTGTATAAATACCTAATTCATTTTCTAATCTTAAAAAAGCCCTGACTTTACCTTGGGGCAAAGACTTCTTAAGGTTAATTACACATCATGTAAAACTCTTTCAAAATCTTATTTAAGTTAGATGTCTTTCAATTTCCCAGAGTACCTTCTCCTTCAGTGATGAGAAAGGATTGTTCACATTACCTTCTATCTTCCTATATCTGGTCTGTATTTTTAGACCAATACTTTTAAAAAAAATTGCAAAAATTAACTACTTATATCCTTGTTTTGATTAAATTTTCTTAAGAAATTTCAAAATCAATTAATCCTAAGCTCAGGAACCCCTTTTGCACTGCCTATCCTTTTAAAACCCCAAGAAACACCCTTTTGTCATCAGGAGACCGAATTGCTGGGATATACATGGACAGCCCAAAACAGTTAAAGACAATCTGCAATTTATTAGAAACAAATTACTTTCCTGTATCTGGATTAGCAATATCATGCAATGTTAAAGCTTTCACTTTTTCTGCAGCAGGAAAAGTAAGTCAAGAATTTACCTTCACATGAAGATTGGTTCTAAAATGTTGCTGAACAGAGAAACTCTGTTTTCAGAAAGCAGCTATTCAGCTCTCATTTAAAAAGAATAATGGCTGGTCTTCTTACGCTTGAAAAGAGCTTTTATTATTATTATTATTTTTTTTTTTAATTTAACAAACTGTAGTTTTGAGCCACATTTAGAGTAAACCTAGGCCTTTAATAAAACTCTACATAACTAATTGACTTTACATATTATAATTTTTTACAACCTTTCAAACTTTAGCTTTACTTAACTTGAATTTATCACTCTTTTGACAATTCCAAGTATTTCCCCATCTCTATGATAGCAGGAAAAGACTCAGTAAGCACAAGTACTGATGCCATGGGCCCCAAAATAACTGTTTGGATAGCAAGGAAAAACACCACGGTGAGTATACAGGACCTTTAGCAGCTGTTAGGGGTGATGAAACCCAAATAAAAACAGATGGATGATGTGCCCCCACAAAAGCATTCAGAAAGACCCATGGAATTAATTTTAACATGGTGCAAATAAAGCAGAGAGGCAGATGTTTCCTGTAGGCAAGCAGGAGGGAAACACAAAATAAAGTGCGCTATTGTGTCTCCCCTCTGCCTGCCAATATGAAGTAGTAGGGATGTTGTGCTTTTTTTTTTTTCTTTTTGAAATTTCAAGGATTAGAAAAGATTGATTTATTGAAGGAATTGGAAAGGCCAGCACTCCCCTCATAAAGCAAACAGGTTCATCGTTAATTAGCAAAGGAGCATCTTCATGGTGAGAAAAATCAATACCAAGCAATAAAAGAGTGCTTAAAGGATTTTGCCTTTGCATTTTGTGACAAAGTTACCACCTTGATGGCATGAAGCCAAATGACTTCCTAATCTCCTTCCTTAGGCTGCTGGTGTTCATCAAACAGGCTTCCAAGTCATCATTTACCAGTCTTATCTTCTGGCTCCCACACTGTCTTTGACAGGAGGTGGCCAGTCCCCTCAAGACATCAGTAAGCTTGCCACAGCTTCATTTGCAGGAGAAACTCCTGCCTTTACATGCCTTGAACATCTGTAAAGGTTTAGGCTTCACCACCTGGCATAAGGGTAATTTTATATATATTGAAAGCCATGGCCACTTTTGATTTCCACCAGTAGATCTGCAAATATTGTTCAGACAAATGAGGCCAAACCTTTCTTGGCTCTATGTGATGCCTAAGCCTATGATTTGGGGCAACCAGTGGCAAGACTTTTCTGCCAAAGGCAAAGCATCATCCCTTTCTGTTCAACTCACCCAGGGAAGTCATGTCCTGCTTTCTCAGACTTGTCCTTAATTATTGCAATTGGAAAGAGCAATTCTGTTAAGTTCATCTCATTTTCTGTAAGTGATTAATTACCCTCAGAATTGCTTACCCTGTTTATTTCCTTCCTCCTCACTTTGCAAAGGCATGGCACAATTATTGAAGCCACACTGATGTGTAACCACATATCTAATTGTTTCCACACTATATGGATTCAGCAAAGCCTTTAGACACATTTGTATTATCCAAATAGCACCAGCAGGGCTTGCTGACAAAGTGCTTAAAATGCATGGCCTTTTAAAACAATAATCATGATTTATGGGTTCACAGAAAGATTGTAGGTATTAAATATCTTCCAGGACACTCTCAAATCAATAACCACTGATTGATTTTTTTTTTTAGATTCAGAAAGGACAATACATCTCAGTAGGAAGATTAGAGCTTTACAATCACCATTCAACATTAGCACAACCATCACAAAAACATAGGTAAACAACCAAACCCCCACATCAAAACAATCAGGTATCAAACTCTCCTGTGAAAAACTCAAACAGCAGCAGCTTGCAACAAATGAAATCAGATGCTGCCATCAACATCTCTGTGGGGAAAGGCACGCAGACAAAAGTGCAGTTTCAGATGTTTTTCCAGCACTGGCAGGGTTTCTGACTCTGAGGTGCTCATAAACTCAGTCCTTGGGCAAAATATAAATGTGCCATACCTTTTCTTGGTAGGAAGCTTGTATATAATTTGTTTTGTGCCAGGTCTGAGTAGTGTTTCTGGGTTTGCTTTAGGCTGCCTGTTCAATTTGCTCATGCAGAGATGCAGATGAAGGTTGCATAGGAGCAGCACTGAGCTAACCAGGGGACTCAAAGACTTACACAGGATCTGAGACAACTATTGGCTTGTTCAGCCTGATAAAGAGGAGGGTGAGGAAAGACCTCACCACTGTAGTTGCAGTTTCCTCGTGAGGGGAAGAGGAGGGGCAGGCACTGATCTCTTCTCTGTGGTGACCACTGACAGCACCACAGGGAATGGCCAGAAGTTGTCAGGGGAGGTTTAGGTTGGATATTAGGAAAAGGTTCTTCATCTGTTGGGTGTTGGGCACTGGAACAGGCTCCCCAAGGGAAGTGGTCACAGCACCAACCCTGAGAGAGCTCAAGAAGCCTTTGGAAAATGCCTTTTGGGTGTTCTTCGGTGTAGAACCAGGAGCTGGACTTCAATCATCCTCAAGATATTCTATAAATCTATGATTCACTGACCATCAGGTTGTGAAGACATGGTACTGTCTCTAAAGGCCATACGAAACACATAGATTGTGGTCTCAACTCTGGGACAATGAAAATGGGGGAAGATGTTTCTAATGCCCAGCTCAGTACTCCATGGCTAATATCTAAACTTTGCAGAGGGGGAGGTTTTCCAAAGGAGGAAAAAGCTATTCCTCATCTTCCAAAGTGCCCAGATAATTTGGTTATCTTTGAAAAACACTCCTCTTAAGCTTTTTGGTGACAGAGAATGTGCTGTCTGCATGTCCCAAGCACTCTTTAAATAAACACACTTGCTTCTCATCCAAGTTTATGGAGAGCCAAACACTGGCTCGGGAGTCCTCTTGGTTCCCTAGGATCAGATCATCCTCTCGATGGATGATTCCTCCCTAGAAACCATCCCTGGAACTGCTGTGCTCTGACCCTGCTGCCCCCAAAAGTCAGAGAGAGGAGTCCAAAAATGCTGCATATAGCACATGTAGCTGGGTGGGAAGGAGAGATTTTTCAATGCCCTCTTAACAGCCCACTCAGTTAATCTTTCTATTTTGTTAGTAGAGCAGTACGAAAATCTTTTTAAAGAAAGCTCACTCTGTACCGGCACTGTTGTTTCATTTAAGTTATAGGTAATGTCCAATCAGGACATGCATGAAAACTTCCTCTCCATGCCTGCTGCTCCTAATAGGGAGTGTTCATGTTGCCAGACTCTCAGCTCTTACTCCACAAATCTGAGACTTCTGAAGATAAAGGAATGGACCTTTTGCACCTAGATGTCATGCTGGGCAAGCTCCCAAGAACTGGAGCCACTCATTGCACCGTGTCCTCCCTCTGCACTCCCAAGCAAGCACAAACCCAGAGGTAATGAAGGATTAAAGTGTTGCTCTTCTGCAAGTCCAGTCTCCTGGGTGAACACAATGCAATATTCAGTTCCAGACCCTTTGTCATCACAAACTATTTCCAAGCTGGAGCATTTTAGGATTAAACAAGGAAGATCTGGAAACCAATAGAGGATCTTAAATCTCCATAGAAAAAACTGGAATAATCCTTATTGTCTCCTACTTTGTTTTGTTTCTAAAATGGGTAGAACAAAGCACAAATTAATCTTCCATTAGTAAAAGCATACCTGCTACAAATTACTGCTCTTCATTGGTAATGTAAGCTCTTCATATCAAAGGAGAAAAAAAAAATCTTGCATTTTCCAAAGTCTAACTCATTCCCCACTGCACCAAACTCAGGATGTTTACTTTTTTCTGCATTTCAATCAGCTGAGTAAATAAAACTAGACTGGTAAACGTCTGCTACTGCCAGCACAATACCGCTGTGTTGAATCAAGGATTTTATTTAAACATTTCTGCAGATGATTTTTGGAAGTTCTATTTAACCTTTGTTTTCAATTTTCTACCTAACTCAGTTTTTTTTTTTTTTTTTTTTATGGCTTAAGCAAACCCACAGGACTGAAACAACAAGCTAATCTGAGGGCTGGGATTAGTCATGTCTCTTTAAATAAAATACATATGTTGAAGCACGAAAATGAGCAGATAATCACTTACACCCATACAACATATGGGGAGAGCAGGCTATGGCAACGGTTTTAAAAGAGGCAGATCTTCAAAAGGGGCTTCTCAGTTTTGTGCTTGGTGCTCCCCATCCTTCACCTCCCACAACCTGGGCCAGACTCCCTGAAAGAGCCCAGACTGAGCTTTGCAAGGTTTTATATAGTAATAATCAGGGTTAAATCTTAACTTTTGGCTGTTAAGTTGTGCATTCTTAGATTTATTTATTGCAAGCCTTTGAGTAAGAGACTTCTATGGAAAAAAAAAAACCACAAATAAAGGAGTATGGTGTGAGTTTTGTTTCTGCTCAGAAACTTGAGAGAACATATATGTTTTTGTTTAGTCATTAATTCGGGGTTGTGTGCCTTTAGCTGCAGCCACTTGAAACTTCCATGGCAGCCAGCAATCTGAGGAGAGCTCATTTTGGTCATTTGAGGATTGATTTCTGAAGGCTGCAATGCAGGACATTTTTGCTTTCTCCCCAGTAATGGGATTTCAGCATGTGCTCTCGTGAATCTGGTCACAATGCCTAAAAATATCATCTCCTGTGTGCTCAGAATAAATAGATGTTTTTCTAGGGAATTCAGTGTTTTTGACATAGTGCTTGTTCTTTCATTGTGGAAGACAGGATAGAAGCAGGTTTCTACAAGAGTAAGAAAACTGTAGCACAACTGCAGTGATTAATGCCAGGATTAAACTATCTCAAGGTCCCTAATTAATAGTGCCTCTTTAGCAACAAAAGGTGCTCCCAGCTAAGACCCTGGGCCTCCCTGTCTGAAGGAAAGAAAATTAAATTTCCAGGATGACTTTCAGGTGAGTTTCTATGGCACTAAATAACTTTTTTCCAGCAAACCCAGGACTACAGCCTCACATGCTGCTCTTTGAAGGGGTCCCTACATGTTGAGCTTTCTAAAGAGCATGCAGGTGGCCTACGGCACAGCTCAAGCTATATCCTGACTAAACCAATAACACCATAAAATGGGACAAAAAGGGAAACAAACTGGCAAAGCCCTTTGCCTCTTGCCTGCCTTCTCACGGGTCTGTGTTATAAATGAAAATTTGTCTAGCCAAATTAATATGAAAAATAAAATATTTATTTTGCAATCAAATTCTATCTAGCCAGCCACAAGGAAAGAACAGAGTCGAGCCCGGGGTCGGCCCTGGGTGTGCAACAAGAAGTCAGCCTCAGCAGAGGTTTTCCTCCATGCCCACACAGCCTGGCACAAGCGGTTTTTATAGGGAAAATTCCACCTGAGGCCAAGAATTCAGCAATCAGTCTTTTCTTCTATTCATAGTCCATATGTTAATAAGATTTTCTTTTTTGGTGATGAGGGAGAAAAAATCAGTGTCTGGAGTTTGTTGAATCCCTTGATGAAATTTATGGAAATTCAGGAACGCTGTATATTCACATGTATCTGCCTGAGGATTTCCATGATATCCATCCTGGGTCATTCACGCAAACGATCAGCACCTGGGGTTTCTGTATCTCCTCAGACACGGCCCATCTCCTGGCGAGCTGTACTTTCTTACTTGTAAATCAGTTTCCAATCTACACCCGGTCTCACCTGCGCCTGTGAGGGTGGGGGCGGAATCCTAATACAAACATGTATACTCTAACAAATATTCAATATCACATATATCGTATTAGAAATGGCGCGAATTATATCTACTACATGTAACAGTCTGCAACTGCTCTTGGCAGCTACAATTGATGTATTGCTCTTCCAAAGTAAACAAAATAAAATCTTGTTGCCACATACTACAGCATAGAAGAATGTCAGGAAGTCTGGTCTGGTCTGGGGAAACACTAACAGACTTAACCACAGCCAGGAAGCACCAGGAAAAAAAGGGATGGATGCCTGTGGGAACTTCAAAAGAAAGGTTATATCTGTAAGAAAGAGAAAATGATGGCTTCTGGTCTTTCCTGAGAGAGATCCTCTCCCCTCCAGCCATTTGGAAAAGTCCACTGTAACTTCAGGTGCAGCAGCTGCTCGACCCCCATTGATGAACCCCCTTAATCTGGTTGTAGAACTTGCCTTTTGTTAGCTGAATGCCTGCTCTCCCCTCCCAGTTTTCCAGCAGTTTTCCATGTCATTAACTAATGAGCCTCACCCTGTGCACAATGAGAGCTTGCAGCAAGACAAGAGCTCAGATTTCACTATATATCCTCAAGAGTGCATCTGGATTACCATCAGTGTAGCTCTTCTTTTTTTTCCCTTCACTATAACCACGATGATTTGAATGAGCAGTATTTAAATGGCTGCAGAACAAGCACTGCACTGCAACACAATGCAAAGGCTCCACCTGAAATCCTGTTTTGCACAGAGAATGGTGGTTAAGCATCTGGAAATGGGGATGGTTTGTTGTGCTGCAGCATCTGGCATGGGTTGGATGGAAACCTGGTGTGCAAGCTGCCACAGTACACACCTGACCACCTGGAAAGGAGCTGATGGATGGAAAATGGAAGAACCGTGTTGGACTATTCACATATAATGTATTTTCCATTGTCACATGAGGCTTCCTACAGGAATGTGAATATGAAAAAGATTCAGTGTAGGCTTGTCTGTGACAATCTGAGACATTTTGCACAACCAGAATCTTCCTGGCACAATGGAAAAGCACGAAGGAGAGCCTCTGCGCCGCTTGGCTCCAGAAATCACTCCAGACAACAGCAACCTCCGGTAAAACAGCCTCACAGCTGCTCCAAAGAATTCCAGCTGCTAGCACATCCTCATGAGGAGCCATCTGTTAGCAAGAATGCATCAATACTGTGCTGATATGCCTACAGTATCCACCTCACAGGCTACAGGTGCAAGCAGCACAGCAGGCCTTCGCCATTCAAAAAGTTTATGTAGTCCCCGGCTCGAAAGGTGTGCCTTCCCTGCAAGCTTGTAAAGGCTGGGGGAATCAATCTTCCAAAACAATGCCTTCCTGGGTACATTTGTTGACAGCAAATTAGTTTGTGCTCAAGAGGCTTGTTGTGCACCCTTTGCATCCCACTTTTCAGCTCAGATGGGCCAGGAGTGAGAAACAAGTGATGTGGGCAGGGCTGCCCAGGACTAAACAATGCTCCTCTCTGCCCATCTCTGCCCACCTGTGTTTGCCAACAAGCCACACACAGATGAAAGAGCAATGGCCACAGTGGACTTTGAGCACCCAGAAAAAGCCATTGTAATAGGCTGGGAAGGAAAACCCCCTCCCAGTCTGTGTTTGGGGAGGCATGGTGAGAAGCTACACACACCACCCAAGCTGTTTGCGCATTCTTGTCTGTGTCACTTCACACTAAAGAGATCTTTAAAGGGCAGAAGAGAACCCCATTCTAAATGAATCCTTAAAAATTCTGTGTAAATATACTGAAGGAAGACATCAAACAGAACTTTTTCAACATGGGCCTAGGTAAAAGCATGCTACTTTTGGGGATGGTACCTCTTATGAAAAGGAAGCCAATATCTTCCTGGCAAGCACAGAAACTCTTGCAGCTCTGAACAACATATCCCACATACACAGGGTCACATCTTTTCCTGGCTACATGCCTCAAAAGCAGGACTAGAGCACGAATCTTGCTGTCTCAGTGGGCACAACCTGCTGAATTGGCTCAGTACCAACCTGTCATACAGGGAGGATGCCACTGGCACAGGGTGAAGGAACCACATATGTAGTGACTCTACTTCTCTCTTGAAATACTGGGCTAAGCTAGAAAAGTTAACAAGGACAAATATAAACCAGCTCTGTACTCATCAAATCTCTTGCTGGGTAACCCCTGGGTAACCAGTGCCCCACTGCAGGAACGTCACAATCTCCCACGCTGGCACAATAATCCAGGGACTGTTCCTGAGGGTTAGGGAAGTTTATTTTTACAACTTTGCACAGTGCCTACAAATCTATCAGACACACAACATCTGGTTCATGCACTGCCTTTTGAATGGTTTTTCTGTTGGTGCAGTAATTAAAGGTATCCCAGGTGACACCTGATCCCTTATCATGTTCATTAATTTAAGTGGAGTTATTTGGCTCTCTATTTTCTATACTTCATAATGTATTTCTAACCTTTAAAGTGACATAGGCAAGGACCAGATTGCAGGGGCGCTTATTAACAGCCTATTAAAATATTTTATGGCCTTTATTTTTACGTTGCCATAGGGAATCAAGTATTTTGCTGTTGTTAAACAGGCTCAGGATTTATGTTGCGAGAGCTTCACCACAGCCTAACACAGAGTAATGCTAGGAAATGATCTGGGAGAACAAGTTCTAATTCAGCTCTCCATGTGCTGTAAAGCTGTCACATGCAGATGGCAGCAAGGGGCCCTCCAATGCAGGCCCTTGGTTTGGTTTGTTTTATTAAATATAAACTGATACAAAAAGACAGAAGGCTCTGGGATCTGGGTGCCTTTTTACTAACCCTGTAGACCCATGGAGGGTAGCTCAGAAAGGATCTTTGTGGTCCCCTGTGAAATAAACGTTCTGTGGCTTTTTATTCTGGAACTGCTGTAACACATCCATGTTTTGCAACTGACTTAGAGCCAACAACTGTGCAGGAAGACCACAATCTTACCTGCAACAAGACTATGATTGTATCTAGAAGACAACTATGATCTTACTGAAACTTTTCTTGAGATTGCAAGCCCCTCGCTTCCCTAGGAAACCTCCCTCCAAGGTGAATTCCCCTCTCTGTTACAAATCTGCACTTCTTCCTAACTCAAGCACATCCAACACTGAGACAACACATGTCTTGAATTTAGAGACTTAATGATGGCCTGCTTAGGTATTCAGAAATTACAATCAAGTCTGCTCTGAAATGCTTGGTTTGATAAACTTCCTGGGGTGAGCCTGGGGTCTTCCCGAGTTTATATTATGTTGCTCTTATTTTCTCAAGCATAAAAAGTAATTTGTAATGAAGCAACACATTTGGAAGAGTATCAGCAACATACTTAAAAGTATTTTAATTGCTTGTGTTTTCAAAACGTTTTAATGAAGTCAAATCAGGAATAGACACTCATCTGCCAAAGAACCTATAAAATATTTTACAATGACATTATAATTGATGCAACTGGTTGTATAAACTCCTGGCATTTAAACAAAGATACTAGAAATTAGCTCAAGAAGATTATTCAGTAGGCATTTATTATTTCAGCTTTAATTATAAGGGTTTTGTTGTTTTTCTTCTTCCCACTTTTTAATTTAAATGTCATACAGTAAGATGGTTTTGTGTGGGTAACCTTAGAGAGACTGTTCTCAGCGAGTAATCCCACAACACTAATGCATGACAAGTAGCCACATTAATAAATGTTATTAAATGTACCATGCCTTTAATGCCTTATCCAAGACCAAATGACAGGCTATCTTTCTGGGATCAATCCTGGACATCCAAGAGGGATTGCTCCTCTAATTTAATTTTATAGCAGAGCAACGGCAGGAGAAATTGAGGCTCCCTGCAGAGCAGACTCTCTACAACCTGGGCAAACGAGGGTTCTGAGGTTTTTGAGCTCACTGGGGTCTCCTCAGCATTTGTGCTGACTCCAGTGCCCTTTCCTCCCAACCCTCGAGGGAGAAGCTGCACCTAAGAAACTAAAACTTCACCCAAGGGACCATGCCAGGTTGTGGCACACCAATGGCACTGCAAGCCTTGCCTGCTGAGAAAGTTTTGGTGGGGGGCCTGACCTGGTTTAAATTAAAGCTGCATCTGCAAGAGCAGCTCAGCAGTAAGAACACTAGCCCTGCTGAGAGCTGCCTTGCAAGTGTGCTATTCAGACATCTTTTAACAAGCTCCCCTTATGCCTCTTCTCCCTTTCCGACCATGAAAGAGAGAGGAGAACCCACTTCAGGCCTTGTTGCACCACACTCTCCTTTCCTGGGTGAGCAATAAAGTGCCGAGTCCAACAATTTCTTCCTCCTGAATCTCATTAAATGGTTTTATTAATTAGCAGGCTCCCAATTTTATCACGCACTGCACCTGAAATCTGCCTTGTGTTTTTGAAGAGAGTAATTAAAGCCAGAGGTAGCTGAATAAACAGGCACTGACAGAGACTAATACTCTACCAATATAATGAAGCAGCTTGCTAGACAGTAAGATGCCCAGGCTAAGATGTTAACCCAGTACAAGGGCAAAACATGCTTTGGCTGGCAAGCACATCCACCCGCTGATGTGGGCACCCCCAGCTAAATCCTTGATAACTTTGCCGAAAGCAATATCAGACTCTGGGGGAGAATTTGGGTCATGGAATCTGTTAGGGGCCAAAACAAACAGAAAACACATAAGGCAGCTGCCCTCAGAGCACACAGAAGGAGTAATAATCAACAGTTTCAACACCTTCCCTGTAGAGACTGCAATAATTAGCTGGTAATTATTGGGCAGAATTTCCTTTATGTAGACTAGAAGGTTACCTGCTTCAAGGACAGAAAATGTAGCCTTGCCTCCTTCATGAAAAATTGAACTGAAAATGCCAACAATTGCAGCCAAATCCCAGTATAGTGCTTCATCATCAGCCACTTGGTATCTTTTAGAACCACTTTGCCGTGCCATAGCCCAAGGTATTATCCCTGGTTAGCACTGCTGCTGGCAGAGCAGTTCCCCTGTTTCACACCTCAGAGGAATGAGGGAATAAACAGGAAAAGACAGAAACAGGCAGAGAAAAGCCACTTACTTGATATTGTCAAGACATCCAGATTCAGGTTTCAGTATGGCAGTATGATGAAACATTTTATATAGAGCAATCCCAAGGAAGATGACATTAAGCTGTAATGGAGGGGGAAGAAAAAAAAAAAAAGGATTATGTGATACAGCACAACATGGTGGGGAGAAAGTCAGCACATTCTCTGTAACAGATGGGTTACTGTAGGAAATGAGCTCATGGTACAGCTTTATAGTGACTGAATCACAGAAAATTTCGAAGCATTTTATAAGGTGACCTGGCCTCTAGATTACAGGACTGGTGATGCCACAGCCTTACCACAGTTGTGGCACTACTGATACAAGGCTAGGTCTAACCTCAACTGTAGTGCTTCAAAGAGCATTATGGAAAATTAAAAATAATTGCTGTAAGGGCTTCTCTGTGTCTGAGACATGTACAGTCGTGAAAAGTCACTCCAAGCATCTCACTTAGCCAGCCCCATTGTAATGAAGCATAAAAGCATCTTTTTTCCGTGAATACACCTTTTAAACATATTGTAATGGGGCAGATGGGCAGGGAAATCAGAACTGATGCTTAGCACAATGCAAAGCTGAAAAACAAAAATAAAAAAGGGTTTGATTTGTTCTGTAAAAGATGCGATGGTGTTTCCATGCCTCAGTGGTAGTCAATTTCTGGAAAGGAGTTTCCCAAAAAGCCCAGTCTAGGATTTGAGACATAATCAAAAAGAGAAGATATCTTTTTATGAATGAATTGCTTAAGGGAAAAAAAACCCTCAATAGTTGTAGTTGATGGCATGGCCCCCTCCCTGATGTGGAAGGCTGCTGAAATGGCTCCCAAGTTGCAGGAGAAACAGAAGAAGCAGAGACAATGTCTGCATTGAAGTGAGAGCGCCTTGTTTTCTGGGCTAGCCAAACTGTAGCCTAGTCAAAACAAAGGATGGTTTATTTAAGCCATATTGTAGCGATTAAAGTATAAGGAAACTCCAGCTGTCTCTAAAGTTGGGTTCTCTACCTTGTTGCTGTGTTAGCTGATATGCTGGCAATGTGCTGAACATGAAGTCACACAAGTTTCAACTTTGGCTGATTAGTAAAAACCCTCAAAAACTTCTTTTCCAGTTTGGACTTTTCTTCATCCCCCCCTTTCCAATTTTCCCTTTTCTTTTTTTTTTTTGGGTTTGTTTTTTTTTTTTTTTTTTTGTTTTTTCATTATCAGTGTAAAACTTCACTCTGGAATTCAAAAAGGGTGTGAGCAGTGAGTGGCATCAGAACAGTCTGGCACTTCTAAATGTCCAGTGGTAGAAAACAAACTCTGCAAGTGCCCGTTCTGAAGCTCTCTGGTCCATTTTGATCAAGTATTTTGCAATGCCAAGAGCCTCTCATAATGAGGATCTAATTGCTATGCCAGGTAGGGTCAAAGAAGAACATGCCTTCCTCAAATTAATCTGTGTAAGTTAAAGATAAAGAGAAAAGGGACAGCAAAAGTTTTATTTCTTGACCTGAGAGATGGAGTAGTTAATTAGGAGTTCTTACCATAATTATCAAGGTCGCCGGTCCTATAAAGCTCCAAATGAAGTAGGTGTCAAGTCGGAGCCAACATCTGTAATGAAACACAGGGGAAAGAAGGCATTCAAGGACTGCACCCAGGACATACATCAAGAGTGAGCGAGTGACAGAGAAGAATGTGAGCTGCAAAACACGCTGGTGGGAGACAGGAAATATTACATTGCTTGTTCATTTAAATGCTGAATTATGTGCCCAATTTCTGACAGCGCTATTGATGGAGTAAGATAATTACCTCTAGGGGAAGCAGGGAGAAAATGGCCCAAGGCCTGTTTGCTAAGGCTTACTGCATCTGTTGGAAAAACTCCTTAAAGTGTGGGTTCTTTTTAAGGAAGGGGTCTGATGAACATCCACAGAGCTTATTCTTTGTTTTATGCTCCTCTTTGCTCTCTAGCTCTGATGCAATGCAAGCTGCCTGTCAGCTGTCAAGTGAGATGACATTTCTCTAGCAAATACATCAGAGAAACTTTGGTGCAAATAGGAAGCATGAATTGGATAACAGAAGGCTGAGGTTTAATTAGGTTCAGCAACTTCCCCTTTAAAGTGTTTTATTTCCCTGAACCTCCTGAGTATTTTGTTTCCACTAATGTTTCCAGGGTTGCATACGGTCTGCGCTATCACAAGAAGTTGATTCATGGCCTAAAACTAAATTATTAATCGCTTAATTTCAACTGCATTTAATACTCCCCACATTTTTTAAAGCCCCTGGGAAATTACATTTCCATTCCTAGTTCATTCCAGGCGACAGGAAGATAAAATGGAAGTGACTCGTTACAAGACAGATAAATGTAAATTCCAAGAAAGTTTCACATGATGTTTAAAATAATAGTATCTTGTCGTCTTTGCAACACTGCAAATCACACTTCCGTTTATACACAAAGGACTGAGAAAGCATAAAACCACTCTTACACTAAACATCCGACAGAATGTCATGATTAGGCAAGTGACAGGAACTGTAAATATGAATTTATCATGGTGGTGGAGATAGCAGTTCTCACAAATGACAGCTCTAGTATATGTGCCTAATGTTTTTTCCCTTCCAATGGACTTTGTAACGGGCAGAAAGGTCCGTGCCAGCAGCCCCATGGGAGATGATCAGCAGGAGATGCCTGACAAGAGAATAAAGCATGCCCTGAACCTCTGTGACTGGGAGAAGCCCAAAATATGAATAAATTCAAATATGCAGAGAAAACTTCTCACTTCCCTTCCTGACCATATAAATTTCAGATCTCATCAGTGCTGGAGATGTATTGATATATATACACATACTCATAAGGCTATTTGTCACAAATTAAAATACTGTCACTTCCGTAACTGTCATTCCTGAACTGCTTCTGTTGTTGCTCATCCAGAATCTTCATGTAGTAGCAGCAAAATCTTATATGTGAGAGGCAAACAGAGGCTTTCAGAGCAATTGCTCAGAAATTTGGTTTCCACCGTGGCTGCTGAAGTTCAAGGTGATTTAGAGGCATCTGGTAGTTGAACAATGTGAGTGACTCGAAACGATTTGAGACTGATTCCCTATAGGAAAAGGTTAATGTGATCATGACATCTGTGTATCACCCATAATAACATCTGAAATGTCACCCAATTGCAACTAGATTTCACGAAAGAATAGACGTTTCAAGGATAATGAAGTCCCTGTAAAAAGTGCCCCCTCATTCCTAAACAAGGATGTCTGTGTAGCAGCAGCTCACATATTTACACGGCGTTTCAGACTTTATACCTACCCCATCCCCCTCAGGAAAAATGAGTATCTGTTGCTTATGCCTCAGCTGCTGCATATAAATCACAGAATACACAGCCCCATCACTTTTTTTTCTACTGATAATGAGTGCTGGTGTGTGGGAGAGGACTCAGAGGGTTGTGGGGATTTTATTTTTTTAATGAAAATATTTTGAACTTTTTTTTTTGACAGTTTAATATTCAAAACAACCCCCAGCCCCTGCTGCCCAGAAGTTGGGAACACTATTTTAGTCACCATCACCTTGGTTTTCCTTCAGCATAAAGAATGACCTGGATCTTGGAAAGTCTGAGGAAGAGGAAAAACATAAACCCTCTCTTTACTTGCTGAAGCATGATGATCACCCTTCAGTCACATCTGGTGCAGCTGGTTTTGAATGCATATAGGTTGGGACGCAGGGAAAAAACTAGGGAAAGCTGGCTGAAATACAGAATGAGCAAAAAGCTGTGCCAGGCTCAGCAAAAAAGAGCAAGGCAACTGGTACCTTTTCAAGACTGCAAAAACAATGAAATTTTGCAACCCACTCCCCTAAAATATTTGTCTCATCATTTGTAGAAAACAACTGAGTGACAAGAGACGGATGCTGCTGAGAAACAGCAGAGGAACCAGGTCCTGCCATCAAGATAAGTGGAGGCAAGGCATGGAGCAAAAAGAGCCCTAGGAGAGGTGGCTTCACCTAAGCTGGAGCAAGTTTGTGAAAAACAGAAGGCTTTTTTTTAAGCCTCTCTGTGCACTTCAAAGAATGCAATGTCATTTTTTATTTGTTTGAATAAAAAATTTGCCTTTCGGTGAAATCCTGTACAATACTCAGTCTTGGGAGACAAAAAAAAAAAAAAAAAATGGGGGTTTTGGTGGTCATTAGGAAGAGGTAAAATTCTGAACCTGTTTAAGTCATCCCTCATTCCCTCATTAAAAATGCAAATTAAGACCAAAACATCAAAACACAGGCCTCCCGCCAATTGCGCTGTGGAGCTGTAAATTGCTAATCAGACAAGTACCACACTGAGCTTTTCTTGCCTTAGAAGACAAAAACCCACACACACAATGAGCTGCATAAATGAGCTCCTCCAAACAAGGAAGCAATCAGGCAACTCACTTCCCAGAGTTGCTAATCTTGGGCTGCCGAGTTACTTGTGACCCTCCACGCGCAGCTGCGCTGTGAGCATGGACCTGACACATTACAAGTTTAGGCTGTGCTGCCATTAAGCAAATGAGCTCCTTCAGGGCTCAGTGCAAGGCAAAGGATTATCAGGAAATGTGTCTATGTAGGGAATTCTGCTCAAAACCCCATTGCTTCTTTAGGAGTCACCCCAATATGTACAGTTCTTGTGACAAGCTCCGTGGCACTGCTCTCCTTTACTTTTTAATTTCCTCCTTTTCCACAGTGGCAACTCACAATAGTCACCTAAAACTTTACTCAAGTAATAAAGACTACACAGAATTTACTCTATTTTCTGCATGAAGAGAAATCAAATACTAAACTATCCCTGGTGTGCATTAAATATAACCAATAAACAATCATTAGCTGCCATTGGACCATAAAATTTGAAGAGCCCTAAACATATCATGTTGTTCATGGGAGCTCAGCTGTTTGTTTCACGTGGCTGTACCGCCTCCTTGTCAGGGTGCAGTAATGGGATATGTATGCACCAGACGTGCCTTTCAAGGGTGCAATATAGGTCCTGCTTAATGGAGTTCAGCTTCCACATAGCTCACGCTTCCTCCTCCAAATACTGGCAGCAGCACTGCAAATAAAACAAGTTCAGTGGAGCCACCCAAGACAGACCACATTGTTCGATGCTATTTTCTGAGCAGCATTTACATGCATGAAATGTCGGCGCCTGGCTCGGAGGCTGTGTACATACACAGGGCTTTCATTTTGCTTTCTGACAGCTGGATTGCTTACCGTGTATATCCTGCTTTATAGCATTCCAAAAGGGGGGAAGAAGGGGGGAGAAACAAAAGAGAGATCCCTGCCATGATGGATTTGATCACTAGTGAATGAATATACCTACAAGTTTCTAAAATATATTGAACCACTCAAAGTGTAGCTGCTTTTCTCTGCAATTTGTGAGAGGCTTTGCTATGAAACCCAGGGAAGTATGGAAATATGGAATAGCTTCTTGCTGCTGATTTGGGATGGCCTGCTTCTAGCATGAGTCCCCTCAAAGGCTGCTAAAGCCATAATTAAGCTTTGACTGAATTTTAGATGCAAATTATTTTCAAACACTAACTACAAAAGCAAGTACTATTTTCTATACTATTTTCTTTGCATTTTGCAGCACTGCTTACCATGACCCTTGACATCATATCCATTGAGGAGATGGCTGGATTTGGTTAACACACAGGATAAGGCAAATGATGTATCTTTTAAATTATTTTTTGAATACAATCCCAGGATCTTATTTTTTGCAGCAAAACTTGAGCTGTGGCCATTTAAGACCTAGCAGCTGAAGATATGGCCTGTAAGAAATGGTAACTTGGTTCATGAGAGCACTGCCAGAATCTCTTTGGCAATGTGGGGAAAACACACTGTCTGCAGTGGGGTTTCCTGTTTTTCATCTTCACTTGACAGGTTACAATCAGAATAAGGTGAGACACAACATTTCTGATTTATCTGGGGAGAAAAGGACCAAACAGAATTGAGCTAGCATGAATAGGATGATCTTTTAAGGGACTCACTATGCTGCTGCTTAGTCCCAAAAGCAAATTAATCTCCTAATATAAGGAGTTTGAACTGTTCTAAAACAAACAAACAAACAAAAAAAGTAGGAAAAGGATCAATCCCTATCCTTGAATGAATAAGGTGTATAGGAGTATCTTTATGGAGCAGCTGCTCCAAAGTGCCAATATGAATAATAGGACACGGGACACTTCAGAAAATCACAAGCACCAAGTGATGAGTAAAGTAAGAGAGGGAGGAACAACTGCCTGTGCCTGTCTGGCTACGTAATCGGGGCATGTGTTACAGGAGGGTTGGATTTAGAAAGGAAAATGAAATCAAGAAAACCCTACACTGCGTGTTTAAGCAAATCATTCTGAGAAGTATGAATGCTGGCACCAAATGCCAGGCAAAAAACAAATAACACTAACAGCTCCATAAGTCCTCCTTAAACAAATGCAGTAAATAACGGAGGGAGGCAAGTAATATATTCCAGAGGATGTTTTACAAAACCTGGCAAAACCAAGCAACTTCTTGCAATCAAATTATGTATGCCTGGCATACAGTTCACTACAAATTCTAATCAGTTCTACCCTTCTAATAACATTATACTGAAAAATACATCATCATCCATCAACCAGATGGAGCATGATAATTCTACAAAACATATTGTATGGTTTTTATTTTCCTCCATGAGAATGTGATAAAATTGTACATTCTGGAATTAAAAATTATAAATAAATATTTCAGATTTGCAAATCTCTGTAAATATTTATTTGCAAAATATTATATATACACGTTTAATCATTACAAACACCACTTCGTGCTATGGTGAGGGAGGCATATTTTATTGGCACACACACAGGACTGCTGCCTCTTCAATGCCAAGATAGTGAAGTGTTTGCCTTCAGTGAATTTCAGCCAAACTTTCTGCCTGTACCTTCCATGCCATGGAAACATTTGGGCACAAGGTCTATTTGCAAAAGGTCTATTTGCAAGATCTATGGAAACAAGGTCTATTTGCAGAAGCCAAAGGGTGAACAGTGTGGAAAGTAGCCACAAAATACTACACTGCAAACCAGAGAGGTTAAGACAGTGCTCCAGCAATGGCAGATGTCCTGTCCTTTCCAGACTGCTGGAATATGTCTGAGGCTCAATGTGTCCGATGTAGGCCACTGTGAAGAGCTATGTCCTCCGCAGGAACACCACAGTTAAGAATAAATTTATTTAAAGGGACAAAGCAAACGGTTTCTATACCTGATTTAATAGGTGCTTATATAATGCTCAAGAGGGGGAGTGAATAGAAGAGCTTGTTGGGGCAGGAAGCAGGTGGCAACTGATGGAAAATCTTCTTCAAAAATGGCAATCAGCTGTTGTGTTACCTATTCTTTGCCCTCTAGGCCTGTAAAAGTCAGTCAAACTACTTTGGATAAATTGGTAGAGAGCCTTAAAAACTTACACCCTCCTACCCTTATCTGTGTGGGCCATTTCCTTTGCTTTCCACCAAATGTGACATTTATACAAATTCAGGTCGCTGCTCTCCTACTCATGGGAGGAACACAACACAAATATCCATCTGGGATCCAAGCCCGCCTGCTGGCATGGTAATGGATCATGAGCAGTTCCACTGCTCTACAGATCTGCTTTTTCAAGAAATAAAGGTTCATATATACAAATATGGTTTCAGGCAAAAAATCTGCAGTTGAACCTAACAGAAAATCAAATGCTGCCATGGCCTGACCTGATCTGGGCTAAAAAAGAGCTTCAGAACCACCACTGGCTCGTTGCTATATATGCCTTCGTATTGAGCCCTTAACTCAGATAAAGTGAGACTGGAAAAGTAAACTGACAAGAGAAGGAAAAAAAGGTCAATAATACCACATTGTTAATCGTACTGTAGCAAAGATGGCAAAGAGAATCAAAGGCTCAGTCTTCCCCTTGTTTTCCATTTGAGGGGGTTGCATGATAATCTAACTTGTGCTTCCATACCAGTATCAGCAATGTTGAAAACAAGAATATTTGTAATGATAAATGATACAGATGTTCTGATTTGCAAATAGCCTAATGCACTCCACAGTCACCACCTATTTTGCCTGCAGGCTCTGTTAATTTGATAGATCAATTAAAAAAAAAAAAAAAAAAAAAAAAGAGGAAGAAAGCAGTATCTTCATCCAAATAAGAAATACTCTTTGGTTAGAGGAGGATCTTGCAGACAGAGTACCAAACTGAGACTAGGGACAGTCACCACTGCTGATGTTATGCAATGATGTGACAAAACTTTCCTTGAATGACTTCCCTAGAAAATACCTTTGCAAATCATTTCATAGTGGGGAATTTGTCCTGCAAGAAACACAAGACAATAAGAAAAGGCATGCCTCCTGGCTGAGCTCTGCCTGAACAAACCCTCTGGGCTCCTTATGTCCATTTGTTGCCCCCACTCCCATCTCTCCTGAGCAGGTCTGAGCAATGCCAAGGTCACTCACACTTTGTCTGTGCCGTAGCTCCGGTAGTCCACTGCTGCTGACACGGCCACAATCAGCGCAGGCATGCCGTACCCCACCAAATAGAAATACTTCCTCCGGGAGTGCTCGCTCTCAAAAACCTCCACCAGCATGATGTAGAGCTGCACCCCCTCCAGGAACATCCAGGTGAAAGCTGCCAGGAAGAAGAAATGCAGGAGGGCAGCAAAGACGGCACAGGCAATCTGTATGAGGATTGAAAAGAGCAAGGAAAGGTGTTTGTACTGTGATTAATTAATGCAACAGTCAGGAGTACTCTTACTTAGAGGCTTAATAAAAATGAAGGTGTTCTTATCTTCCCTCACCAAAGGAAGAACTTTTTTTCACTTGGAAAACACGTGTGACTTGTTTTAAAATAGACACATATTTGCATAAGTGACGCTAAAAGATACAAAGGTAGGCACATACACAATCAGGCAAATAAACACATGAAGATGTACATGGTATAGGCTCATCTTTATAACCTACTTATTAAACATACACACACATTGATAAAGAACACACATACAGCCCCTGAAACCACAGCAGGCATCAGCATGTGAGTCTCAGTTATCAGCTGGGGGCCCAGCCCTGCGAGGACTTGTGCATGGAATGAAGACAGTGCTGGTATGTTTCTCACTGGTCAAACATTGCAGATGCACTGAGACAAGAGCCTGTGACAGAAGCAGGAAGTGCTTTGTCTCTTACCGGCTGGTCAGTCCGGTTGATGCCGATGAGGAAGAGGAGCTCTGCCACGAAGAGGCTGATGCACAAGTTCTTGTGAATCGTGTTGCGGTCACTCTGCAGCCCACGGAAGAAGCAGAAGGTGAAGATGCAGATCAGGAGGCAGACCAGTGAAAGCAGGATGCCAACCCATGTGATGAAGTCCAGGAGCAGGTCATGGACTGCATCACTGTGCTGAAGGTAAAACAAACAAATTTCATCAGGTGCATGATGTGTGACTTCTAATACATCCTAGACACAGAGTAAGGCTGTCAGTGGCACAAGGCACCAGTACCAAAAAGATTAAATGGACCTAAACTTGAACCCTGCAGCTAGAAAGCTGCAACCTTAAACGCAGACTCCAATGCATCTTGCAAGCTGCAGGTGCCCTGAACAGACTTAGACCCCAAAACCTTGCAGAAACATATGCTGTTGATGAAAATACTGAGATAACAGGGCTAGTCTTGCGTGTGGCTCTATCTTGCACATGGCAAAGGAGTGCCTGGACACACAGTATACAGAACCATTGAACAGAGTGATTCAAGTGTAAAAAAGAATTTCATGCTAACAACATCATGTCCAACAACTGCGAGTCCATTACAATCATTGCCAACAGTGAAAAAAGACTCTCTTTAAATGTTCAGAGATGTATGAGCTTGGAGACTTTGGAAAGAAAGAGATTGCTTAATTTTTTTTTTTTTTCTTTTACCACAGGGAAAGGAGAAAGGAAGTTTGATTTTTCTTATTCAAACCCTGGAGTTATATTTTGGAACTCTTGGGAAGTCAGATTGATCCTGAGAACATTACCCAGAAAAAAAGACAGACCTTTTAAGACAAATTTGTTTTTAAACTGTAACAGAACAGTGATCTTAAGATAGCCTGGAAAGTGACTGATTCCCTGTGATGAACTTTTAACATGGATGTACTTCAAAGCCATGCAAACAAAGCCAGTGCAAAACTAGGCAACAAAGTTTTGCAAGAGTCAGGATAGGTGAGCCTTGGCTCTCCTGACAAAACACTGCTGGCATTGCTCCTGAATTTCCACTGTATGTCCCTTGTGGAAAGAGGAGGCATGTGATGAAACCCTCCCGGTGAGAGTATCCCACCACCTTCTTCCCTGTTCAGGCTGTAAAAATCACCTGTAACTCCCCAAGCTTCTACCAGATGTGAAATTACAGGTATAACAAAATGTAAATAAAACACAAGAAATACATGGTGAGCCACGAGGTGACAGCTTGGGTGTAAGTCATTAGAGTCAATGAGCTGGGGAAAAGACTGGCTGGATATCTCTGGGGGCATTTTACAAAGACCAGGGCAGCTCAAAGCCCAGCTTTGTGGCCCACCAACTTGTCTTATAAATGGTAATCACATTCTCCACCATTTCTGGCATTTCGATGACTTAGGCATTATGGAGGCTGGCAAATACAATAGTGTCACACTTCAAAAAGCCAGGGCAAAATGGAAACATTTTTCTCTCCATGCCATAAAAGCTTATGACAGATGGAGGGAAAAGGTGATTAAATTATCCATTTTCTTTGCCTGCTTGCCAATGATAAAGCCGCATCAAATATCAGACCTTTCCCGATATACACTCTACTGTGTCGGCACCTGTAAGAAACATCTCAAACCTTTCAGCTCTTTTGACTTCACCAGCATGAGTGATAGGCATCAATTTATAATGAAAGATGGAGAGTGATTCCTCTGCTCCATTCCTTCCATGCTGGAAGTTTTGTCTCCATGAAGACCTGGAGGTGTAGAGATGGATGGCTCCTTTGCCCAAACCCCCTTGCATCTCTTTCCAACTATTTCCAATACCTAAGGAACTAGAGGTCAGAAGTCCAACAGGGAAACAAGAAATCATTGTGTGCTTTCTGTGGCTTATGACAGAAATGCCTATTCAAGCCAGCTCATCCAGCAGCACCCGGAAACCTGACAAGATGAAGCACATCATTTCCCTGGCAGCTGCACGTTGCTTTATCTCAGTGTCATTCCACATCATCCATCCCTCTTAACTCTGCGGAAAAATGTTAATGCAAACCTTGCACCTTGCAAATCATTCTTTCTTTTGTCTGAGGCTGCAGGGGAATGGCAGGAGAACATCTCCCTGAACAAGCCCTCATTTGATTAGACTGGCCTGCCAGGCTGAATGGACCAAGAGCTCTTGGGCTGGGCAACAGGAGAAGGCAGCTAATGCAGGTGGATGCAGGGAGAAAGAAAACAGGCAGACTGCGGCCAGATGCACACACCCCACCCAAATGTGGCCAGATTCATCCATCTCAAGACAAATTTAACATGGTGCAGGGAAAATTCTCCAAGGGCTTCTTCTCCTAAGTGAGATAAGTCTCACAGGTCCCAGCTCTTGCACCACTTATCACAATATCACAACTCTGCTGAAGTTAAGACATGATGCAGGAACTACAGGTGTCTTTCCTCTTGAAGAGGGATCCTACCATCTAGGGTCATTGCCTGTTTCAGAGAAGGGCTACTTGACCAAGAAGCTCACCATGCTTAGCAGTAAATATGCTTCATTGCGGTATCGTTATTGTTATTATCACTCTTACTGCTTTACTTTTTAATATTTATTGTAAAGATAATACTGATTTTATGTACATAACACTCATCCCTGGAGTCCTGGAAAACAACCATAAAAACAACTTCTCCATAATTACAAACTCCCTCCCCAAACTTAACAAACTCACAGAAGAACAAACGGCAAGGAATGATAACAATGAAATGGGTACAAGAGCAATTTAAAAACACCTCAGGGAAAAAAAAAAAGAATTTGTAGCTTTTCTAGTAAAGTCCAAGAGAAGAAGTGAGCTGAATTTTAAAGGCTGGGTACACTCCAGCCTGTTTGAGATGCCCAATTTCAGGTGCTACTGCAGAGCCAATGGATCAGGGAAGACTTGATAAGCACTGGCATCCTTCCCATGGCAGTGCCAACTGCTCCCTCAGGGCAGGCAAATCCAGAGCTTGTACACCAGCAACTACAACAAAAGGCAACTTGCCTTTTTCTGGAGACTGAAACTTGTAAATTACCGTACTGTTACAGCAATCAGAATAATACGGGAAAGGGAACAATAGTGGTAACTTCTCCCAATGCCGTGAGCTTTTCCTTGCTATCACCTGATTGCTGTGTGACAAACAAGGAGCAGCATAACCTGACTTACACAGTTGTTACATGGAGTTCCAGGGTTTAATATGATACAAGGCACACCAAGATTTTGTATGGAGGTCTCAGCCTTCAAGCCTGGTCTCTTAACCACAGAAAAATGCAAGAGCAAATCTTCTCTTTACCTGTCCAGCACTGTTCAAAACACCTTGACTGAGGATAAAACAGCTTTAATGTGCATGCTAACCACTGAATCACAGCATGGTGAAGGTTGGAAGGGATCACCAGTGGTGTTGTCTGATGTGATCTCCCTGCTCAGGTCCAACTGGACTCCATGCCACTGATCACAACCTCTGGGATATGCCGTTCCCAGAAGACCTATAGGAGTATCTTTCCAGCACCATGAAAACCCTAGGGTCTCTAAAGCATGCAACATACATCTGAGACCACCAGTGTATTGACAAGTCACCTCTTGCTTCTAAACTATTTTCCCAAATACTTGGGCAACCCAAAGAGTCCATGAGAAATACCAGGTATCAGTCCAAGAGACAATTCCTGACAGCATCAACCAAACAACTCCTTGCCCAAATGCACCATGGCTCTCCAGACTGGTGCTATGTGGCATAGCATGCAAGACACTAAGGTTTGTTACCACGAAGATACACTCACTTCACAGAATAAGCTGACACACAGATTATTTTTAGCACAGTTATTTATTACTAAATAACTGAAGAAAACACAAAAACCAAACCACTTCAGTGACAGGGTTTCTAGAGTAAGTTTGCTTTACATTTATGATTTAGAACATATAAAGCTCAGTGAAAAGAGATGTCTCTGGCTTTGGGATAAAGACCTGGTTTTGTTCCAGTGGGGCCAACAGCAGTAGGAGGAGAGTGCTGACAGGGATTTGTGCAGGAGGAGTTACAGGAACACTGGTCACAAACACAGCAGGGTGAGCAGGCAGCCCCAATATTATCCAGGCTGGGAAAATCAATGAGCAGCTCTGGCAGTGCCTGTACACCACAGCTGAGCTAATAAAAACAAATCCCGGGGAATGTCAGCTTATGACAGAATGGCTCTCCCTGAGATGAACAGCCATTTCCTCCCTTATTAAAAACATCAGCAGAAGAAAACAGCAGCCAAACCAAGCTGCCAGCAGCAAAGGACACATTCCTTTGCCTAATCTGTCCTTCCAGGAATGGAAGAACTAATATCTTTGGGGGTGGAAGAATAAACAAGCAGTAAATAAAAACACAATGTCATCAAACTAGCTCAAATATGACCGCTCAGTGCCTGGTGGAAGCTGGCAGAGTGCTGGGCTGGGCAGAAACCCAGCTGGGACAGGTTTGAACTTCTGTGCACTGCTGATGCTGCTTCTTGGATTTGTAGGTCTTTGGAGCCATGCAGGGTCTCTTTGCACTTTTTCCCCCATCTTTGGTGGTGAGAAAATTTACTGCTATGACCTGGCTTTGTTGGCTGTGTGCAGAGGGTTACTGAAGAGGCCAGATGGTTTTGTCAATGTGTCAAAAGCACCAGCTGGGGTACATGGACTGGGAGGAAACCCCAAGGATTCCTGAAGTACATCCGAGCTGGCTAAAAGCCTCACCTGCTGTGGCTATGAAAGCATGAGTGGCTTTAAGGGAGCTTTTCCCCTTCTGTGGCCAAAGGACTATGAGCTGGGGAGATCCCTTTGCTTTAGCACCCATCCTCTCCATCTTCCCCAGTGATGCACCCAGGGAGGTAGGCAGCCGTGCTCCACAGTGAATACAGCACCCATGGACCTGGTACACATTCCCTCTGGGCTATACAAAGGTGATGCAATCATTGACACCAACAGGTCCTAACCCCGGAACAAAGCGAGCAAAATTCCCACCTGAAGCCTCTGTGCAATATTAATGTCTTCTGACTTTGGCCATTCACTACAAGGCTCAGATCCCTGAGCATTCCTACAAGGTGGTTTAGTCATCTTTTCTCTCCTTGCCTTAGTCCACAAAGCTGCCTTCATATTTTGCATGGGCAACACAGATGAGCTTCCTCCTCTTCTGCCCTCCTCAGCAAGATAAAGCCCTCCTAACAGAACTCTTTCCCACAGACTTCTCCCCAGAAATGCAACAGCCTTCCAGCGAGTGCTAGAAGCAGCAGCCATCCTAAGTGAAACCCAGAACAAAGCTGTATGGGGACAGGTGTGCATAGAGAAATGGGTACAGACCTCACCTCACCATGTGTCGCAGACACTACTGCAAATACAACACGTGGCAAGAGCCCACTATTTCCACTGTACTCAGCAACCCCACTGCAACTGAGAGGCAGCTAAGGTCAAATTCAGTCGTGGAGAGGAGGTGAGGCTTAGGAATAATAATTGCATCCATCATCCTGCTCTCCCACGATGGCTGGATTTAGGCAGCTCTGATTACTCACATGGCATCTCCAACCCAAGAAATGAGCTACAGCAGTTGTGCCATACCTAGTATAGACATACACCCAGCCAACCTGCCAGAAATCTGAGTTTCTGGAAAAAGCCTGGTCACAGCGTCATCAGCTTCTGCTGTCACAGTGATGTGCTATCCTACTTAGCCTACTGCCAAGAGACAGCTGGAACATGGTTCCACCCCACCACGGCCACTACCTTTGCTCACATTCACCCTGCTCTCAGCCAGAAAGGAAGGGTGCAGCAAGACACAGATCAAGGCTTAGCACTTGCCAGTGTGAGCTACACGAAGTTTAGAACACAGGATCAGTTATCTGGAGTTACTGCAATAACTCCAGCTTGCTCCTCTACTGCTTTAGGCAACGGACTGCAACATTCCACTTAGATTTCATACATTTTTATTCCTTTCTCTCCTTAGCTTGCCTTATGCTTCCACTCCCCAAATAATTAGCACAGTGTAGTCTGTTTGTGGTAAAGAAAAACACCTCAAACTTTCCTATTAATTGCAACAGTCAAAAAACCTTTCTTATTTTCCTCCTTTCTATTTGTATTTAAAAAGAAGAGTAAGATCTGGCACTCACTACATACTGATAAGCAACATTTATCTACCCTGGGGTACCTTTGCTTATTCTGGTTAGGGTGGTTTTTTTAATTTAATTTTCCCACCAGCTCTGAACTTGTTTTCTGGCTGCATAATTTTCCCATGATACATTTAAAATGCATCTGCTATAATTAGTATGATGCAAAGCACAAGCTTATGAAAAACAATTTGTAAATTTTGAATAATTCTACAGCAATTACATAGGTAGGATGGCTTATTTAAGGATGGGATTTGTTCCACAGCATGGGAGCCACCACATTTTTATAGACAGTGGCTGGAAGGAGACCTGCAGGTGAGGATCCACTGCTCTTCCCAGCAGTTATGCATCCTGCTTGTGTGCACAACAACTCTTGGTCTTAGACACTATTATTTTACCCTAGTGGGTGAATAAGAAACTATAAGACCAACTTATTTTAACAGGCAGAAAGCACCTTCAAATTAAATTCTCCTCTTAATCAGGTATTGTCCTAGTCAGACCAGAATTGATTCCAGCAACTTCTACTCTTCAAGCACACCAATAAATCCCTACTGCCATGGTCAGCTGGTGGTATTTACTGTCCCTTTGTACAAAGACACATTGCTTTTTCAAACTGGAGAGCCAGATGGCCATCAATCCTTTCCTCAGTGATTCTAGCTTCCAGCTCCACCCTGCCACACACACTCTGCTAATAATTAAACCACAGCCCGGAACTCACAGAGCAGCCACCGAGATCCCCTCTGGAGAACATGCTCTTGTGCCATGTTACCAGGCAGGGAGATCATTCATGAGCAGATGTGACACTTGTCAAATTGGTGCTGGTTTTTGATTAGCGGGACTATGATGTCTGCTCCCCACGATGCCCAGTTTTCAGTCTCATTAGGCAGGGTGCTGTGGATACTCTTTAAGGCAAAGAATGTTCCCTACATATCCAAAAAATCCAAACAACTGAAGTCAGGAAACTACAAATCTCAATTATGGGAGAAAATTGTTTCTGTTGTAAAACTCCCAAAATATTATTATTTATTGTGGGTACAACAGTCCTTTTAAGAGATCCTGGTCATTGCCAGAACACTGGTCTAAGAGGTCTTGCAGAAACACACTACATCATTTCCCCAATGAACATTCCACCTCCAAGAACACTTAACAGGTCATGGAATGACTGAGGAATGCCTTTTTGAACCAGCCACAAGACAAAAAAAGGCTCAAAAGCATATCTATGAGCAGTGAGCATGAGTCAATGAATGACAACAACTCCCATTTGTTTCTAAACCTCCACTTTTCCAAACCAGCAGGTATTGTGCTGCCAAGACTTTAAAATCAAGTCATTACAATGGCATAAGAAACGTCACATAAGCCACCTTCTATGCCAAGAGCCACATGGTCACCTCCACCATGGAACGAGACAGTGCCACCAGGAAGAGCAAGGTGACAAGCAGCTGGCAGGACAAGTTGCAAATGTCTGCATATTTATACCTGAAATATGTGTCTGTGTTATGTGGGAGGCAGCCCTGCCCTGCCTTTGCCCTCAGGCCAGGATGATCACTGAAGTGGACATGCCAGGAAGCTGTCCGGTTGTATCAGAGTCAACAAAGTGGAGCCAATTTGGCTCTTACAGTAATGGTACTTTGGCTGCAGCCAAATGATAAAACATGACCTGAAAGTCTTGAGGGCAGTTGTTAATACCCAAAACCAGCCACTAGCTAATAGCACACTTGCTTGGCACTCAGGAAGCTTCCAGCTGCAGCTCTTTCCAACCTGCTGGATGAATATGGGTGAGGAAAAGGTCTTACAATACTTTTCCTGCAAGATGAGATAACAGCAGCTCTACTTGTCTCACAAGGTTTGGATGGAAAGTGCAGACAAGGCTGACCTATTTGCAGTTCTAGAAGAGGCTTGTTGAGGACCGGGCTGCATCTGCACCACGCAGTAGTTATCGCCCCCATTCACACCAGTGGAGTGGATCACTATCTGCACTTCCCAGCTGCAGCCTCTGACTTCAGTGACTCAGGCATATATGTTAATTCCAGGTGGGTGATAATGAGCCAAACACACATTT
Source organism: Taeniopygia guttata (assembly GCF_048771995.1). Taxonomy (NCBI): domain Eukaryota; kingdom Metazoa; phylum Chordata; class Aves; order Passeriformes; family Estrildidae; genus Taeniopygia; species Taeniopygia guttata. The sequence continues at coordinate 54,483,303 of NC_133028.1, forward strand.
CTTATGAAAATTCAAGCAGTTACAGGAAACTGGCAAAACCAGACCTGGACTGCAGAATGCCATTAACCTGTAAATATGTGGTCTAAATATGCTTTTTCTTCAGGCATCTCCCAGGACAATGGCACAAACATCTAATGGCATGTTTCCTGGACTAGGACTGACTCTAGCAGGATAAAGTGGTTACCACAACTTGCAGGAGCAACAGACATATCCTGCCCCTCTCAGGTGGACCCAGCTGTTGTGTGAAATGTGCCCCCAGGCTCCCATTTCTTTTTTTGCAGAACTTTTGTCATACATGATGCTTATTTAATATATATTTTATCGCAGGTCTTTACATTCCACTTCAGATTATTAAGTGGAACAGAAATACACAGAGCAGTGAAACTGGAAGACTACTTGAGAAAAAATAGGTTTAAAATCGTAATAGCTTTTGTGGTTATGCTGGTCATGGAAGTGAATCTGTAAAGTTCTTCCTGCATGGAAGATGCCAGTTCCATATCTAGCTCAGAGCTGTGGATTTTGCTGCTGTGCCAGGCACATGAAATGGAGACACCACAATAAAGAAAATGACTAGGCCAAAATCTTTTGGACATTGCAGCCTTCTCTTCTTTCTCTAGCACTTTAGACTGTTCTCAACCAAAAACAGCCAAGGCAGCTCAGGAAATGGAGGATCATCTCAACCATTCTCCAAAATCACTGCTAACACAAGGAGTATCTACCTTCAGGATTAACTTCTTTAGCTCCTGTGGGATTAGTCATTTGAAAAGCCAGATTTACACCACGGACATAAATGCAGGCAAGGGAACCAGCTGGTCATGTACTGGCCTCAAGTAGATGCTCAGTCTATACAGGACGGTATCAGAAGCTTCCCTCTCATGTGTCACACTCTGCATCTCTTTGTCACACAGTGAGATGCAGACAATGCATTTTCCCCTTAGCTGGAAGGAGGAAAACACTGTTGGCTCCACACACACACCTCACACAAACACATGTGGCAGTGTATCTGCAGCTGCTGTCAGCAGGGCACCCAACCTTGCACCCCACAAGGTGGACTGCACACTTCTGTCCCCCCTTCTTGCTACTCGCTGGTAACACAGGGAGGACCTTATGAGAAAGAACCCAACCAGGAAATGTTCTGTACTAGTTAGCAAAGGATATGGCAACTGCAAAACCTGTTTACTCATATCCCCAGCTCAGAGCTGCCCATGCTAAAGAGCCCAAGACAGGCTTTGCACTGGTGTGCCAATTTCCTGTTTCACCACAGAGCAGAAGGAAGACTTACACCAGATGGTTTCTACTTCTAGAGTTACCATCACACAGCAACATCCCTGCTCAGCTCCATTAGTAGTAACGAAATGGTGCCACACATTGACCACTTTTCCTGCCCAGTGCATTGGCAGCCTGGGAATCTGCAATGCCTACCTTAACTTCCACATGTGCCATCAGGACTGCAAAGTTGGTGAGGTGGTTGCAGGAGCACGTGGTGTGTGTCTTGTTAGTTGTCAGGAGGCGACAACCCTGGGTGGACCAATACCCTGTCATTGTACGCTTCGTGTAGCTCCAGAATGAACAGTTTGGGTTAAAATTTTCTTCTGACTGCTGCAGGGAAGAAATTAATAAATGCAATAACAATGATAGGCTCTCAGAGATTTCTAAATGCACTACTGAGGCTCTTTGTAACTCTCATCCTTTAATTTTAGATAAACAATTAGTAGTGGTTTATACGTCAAGTATTACTTGCCAATACAAGACAAAGTTAGATTGTTGCTGCACTCTTTGCCGAGGCAAACTTAGTTCTTTGTTCTTGATTAATTTCTGACATTGACTAAATCCAGCTCTTCAAAACCCGACTGCTTCATTTGCATTGCAGAGCAGTGAAATTAATTGCTTTAAGCAATCAACTTTTGCAACGACTGAGCTTGGATAGCAGGAGGACTAGCTGTCCTCTTTCACTGTAATTCCACTTTCCTCTAACATCCCCTGCCACCATGATAAAATAACATTATGGTCTATTCTAATTTATTGGTAGTTTTTAATTACAGAATGATGCGTGTCAGCAACCGAGCAATGGGCATCAGCTCAAAGGAGACACTTTCTTTACTTCTTTAACACAATGCAAAAGACACCTTCTCCATAAATAACACAAAGTGCAAAGGAACAAAAGTATAATTCAAAATCTAATCAAGGACTGCTGGGGGCCTCACAGCAGCCAACTTTTGCATCATTTCATTTCAGAAATAAACAAAAAAAAAAGATAAGTCCTTTTTGAACTCACACACCTTAATGTGCTTGACAGTAAACACCACAGGATCAGCCAGGTAAACCTTATTGCTGAACTCTTTATTTATTGCTGCCGTGATGACAGGAGAGTTGACGATGACAGAGTGATTGGTCGACATTGCTTCTGTTCCCAACTTCATGCTGGCATTCTCCGTGGAGAGATAGGTGCCCAGGTTGTTGTACAACACAAAAGCCACCCTTATTTCACCTAGAGAGAGGTAAGAGGTTAGATAGCCAGGCTGAGTCACTGGGGTGGCTTTTTGGTTTTTAGATTGTAAATATTTTCTCTTAACCAACTTCAAAACTGCTCTGAGAAAATGTGAAAGGACCAGGATGTGGCATATGAAAAGCCACCTCTTGCCAATTCCAGTGAGCACCAAGAGGTGCAACAAGCAGTCCTTGGATAACAAGGGCAGAGCTCCTTCTTCCAGAAGAAACTTTTATAAGCAAACAGATGAGCAGAAGACAGATAGGGAAGGTGGGCTTATTTTTGGCATCAGTAGGTGGAACTCGCTTCAGAAAAAAAAGAGGCCAGGTGGTCCATTTTCCACCTGACATCACTTTATTCTCCTGGATATACCTGGGAAACAGGTTTCAAGCTGACATATTGCACAGGTGCAATAGAAAACTATAATTTAGTCTGGTAATAAATTAAGACTATCTCAAGAAAATGTAGGGACAAATCTGGGAGAAGAAATCAACAGAATTTCCAACAGAATTCCAATCTCACATGACAAGTAAAACGAAATCTCAGAAATTTCATTTAAAAATACATTTATTCCCTTAATTTGCCAATCAGATAATCAGAAAAACACCCTTAGAGAGCCTGAAGAAATCTGAGTCTACCAGCCAACTGTTTTTAACTGAAACCATCCAGTTTGCCTTCTGCTTTGCACATTATTTCACAGCCTATAAATAGGAATGGAATGTGATTAGTTTGCCTTCATATGTACTAGTTGTGGAGATGTATGTTTCTGTTCCTATATGAATTACCACAGCATCTGAGGAAGGTGAGGCACTGATGACTCTAAAGGTTCCTCCTAACCTAAATCCTTTTATGATAATTCCATTCGTAGCTCTTTGGTGACCTCTGGGCATGTGTCAAGCAAGTGAAAATTGATGGGGTTCTGCTTTGAACAGAACTCCAGTGATACTGTGTTTCAAAATACAAAACTTTCCTTTCATTGCTGCCAACAGCAGAGTAAAAGTCCTGCCCTGTTGGAGTTTTGCTATGCATCTTGAGTGTTAAACTGTCTCTCAGAGAGATGCTTCTCCTCACATCCTATGTGCAAGCAAGACAGTGACAAGACTTTGTTTCTGAACCACCAGACCGAACTTTGTCTAAAATTTCTAGAAATTTTAACACATCTGGTCTGGTTGTAATACTGCCCTATCATTCCATGTTTTCTTTCTTTACACAGAGGAGGGTGAAGCACTGGCCCAGTTTGCCCAGAGAGGCTGAGGATGCCCCATCCCTGGAAGTGTTCAAGGCCAGGTTGGATGGGCTTGAGCAACTTAATCTAGTGGAAAGTATCCCTGATCATGGTAAGGGGGTTGGAACCAGATGATCTTAAAGGTCTCTTCTAATCCAAGCTATTCAATAATTCTGTGTTCTGCCTGCAGTGACCAAAGTCAATATATGAGCGTCGTCCCCTGCATACAGATTAAATTTTAAAGGAACTCAGAAACAGGAGCATGTTGGGCCCACCAGTAGAATCCTATGAGTTTAAAGCTGGTCTACAGTGAGGCTGTAGAGATCAACAGATGTGTCTGCTCAAACTCCTGATCTGGAAATAAATGGCTTGGCAGGATGAAGACCATTCACACATAACATCATCTAAAATTTATGCTGTATCAGGAGGTTCATAAGATACAGAAAGGCATTAAAGATTTAGATTCATAACAGTTAATCAACCTTTTCTGTCATATTGGCTCATTAATAATATTTGCTACCATTGTTTCTTCCCTGTACTTTTTCAGATATTTGTATGGTGCCCTGCTGTGAAGCAGTTTACTGAAGTGAGCCTCTTATCCCATCTGAAGCCTCCTACTGCAGAAGTCAGCAGTTAAAAGCACTTCTCTGGATTCAGCACAGTGCCACAGAAGCCCCATAAATTAAGGATCTGATGCATTTTTACCATCACAAAATACTTTTGAAGGTTGTGAATCACTTAGCAATATAATACATTCCCAGTCAGTCAACGTAGCTTGCAATCAAGGGCATGAACAAATGACACCACTGTTAATTTAAATATTAACACAGCAATTAATACTTAACTTATAACAGTTAAACACAAAACAATGCCTAAGGCATGACTGCCTCATGAGGTTGATGTGGCCTGAGGTGCCAGACCTACCATTTCGACCATTTTGCTTCAAGGTATTTGCTGACAGCTGAATGGCGCTCCCATGGCCCATGTTCTGGGGAAACTTCAGATCTTCCAGATTCCCATCTGTGCTTAGTCTCGCAACTTCCAGCTCTGTGTGCAAGAGAGACAGACACCAAGGAAAAAATCTCTGCTGAAATAATCTTCAACATGGTATTTCAAAGCTACAAAATGGTGTTCCAACCAGCTGAGAGGAGGGGAATTAACTTAAAATGCTGCATGCAAGAATGTGTTTGGACTCCTATTTCTTTTTAAATCTTTGCCCTGAAGAAGTTTTAAATTTAATTTAAAAAAAAGGCACGCAAATAAATTCTAGTCTCTGTGGAAGACAAAAAACAACCAGTTCTTGTAAACAAGAACCTCAGGATATTAAGGACAACAGTTAAAATGAAAATCTGAGAATACTAGTTCTTTGCCACTGGCGATTGGTACTTTCTGTAAATGTTATCAGCGCTCAGGATCTGTATTCGTGGAAATAGAAAGAAGAGTTGTTCTCATTTTACATACGCACACTGGGAGAGCTGGTGCTTTCCATCATGCTTGTTTTTTAATTAAAATCAACAATCAGCTGAATAAAGACACAAATTTGTATGAAATGAAATACAATTGCCTTACGATGAACAATCCCCCTGTGAAGCAGTGCTCTCGTTGCTCTAGCACAGATTATATCCTCAAAGCCGGGAGTAATAAAGGCAGGTCAGGCACTCATTTTCTGTGGGATTTCAAGGGTAGAGAGCTGCCTTATTCCTTTAGGCTCTTTTGGAAAGACTTTGAAGTCCTTCAGACAAAGGCCCAAGACATAACTAACAAATCGCTCTCCAATTAATCTAGGGACCAAGACCAAAGCCAGCCTTTACTCTTCCACTGGCTGCTCCTGGTACTTATGGGATGTGCCCCTTACGGATGTTGTCAGTGTTCTCCCGGACGATGTCTGTCTTCAGCAGGTTGTCAGCCAGCACGAAGGCACTGTCCTCCACCGTGTCCAGCAACTTGGTGGCCGCACGCTGCTGCTCGCTCGCGTTCAAGTCCCTCCACGCGTTCAGAGCCTGAGGCTGTAGGAGGTTGTTCACCGTCTCCACCATGGCCTGCAAGGCGGAGGGATGGGGTGAGAAAAGGCTCCAGGAAAACTAAAGCACCACAGACCTCTGACATATGCTTAGTCCCATCCTCCACACACATCAGTTTACAGAGGGAACGACAGCATCTCCTTCCCCCACCCATTAGGGAAGCCTGCAATGGGGCAGGACAACTTCTGTACCATCAGATGGGACAGGGAGGAAATACTGATATTATTATAAATGCAGGCTGGGAATGGTGCTTTTCTGCTTCCATAATAATCAGCTCCGGGCTTGGAAAATGGAGGAATTAGGGAAGGGGGGAAGAAGGGGGAAAAGGAAGATGATGGTTAAAGAAACATGCAGGAAAACCCCATCTGCAGCACCAGAACTCAAGAGTAGGGCTGGGGCACTCAAGGAAGATATTTGGTATCTGCAAAAGCTACGCTCCCTAAAACATTTCCCACCACATAACCTCTGGCAGGCAGCCATGAAGACACAGAGATAGCTGAGTTACATCGCTTCATCCAGAGCAGCAGCAGGTGCCCATAGAGATTTGGATAAGACTGCATTTCAAATCACTGCATTCAGGAAGGAGTCAGCTCTGCGGAAACTGCTTCAGTCCCTCCTACAGTGCACCTTCTGCCCTGGGCTGCCATGCACAAAGAGCTCTCCCATGGATAACTTCCCACAGGTTAATCTGGATGCACACACAGGATCACACAAAACTGCACTGCTCTCATGGCTGCAAAATTACTGCAGTAGAATTTACCCAAACTGAAGGCTTTTCTCAGCCTAAGTCCTCTGCTTCATTACTAACCAGAGCTCACTCAACCACTTTTCAGTGAACATTTTTAAATGAGATCAGCTGTACCACTTGATAGAACTGATTGTACAGAGGAAAAGGATAAAAAATAAGCTACTTTGATCATGCTTTCTTCAGCTGGTTAGGGTCTAGTCACCAGGCAGGCCTACCCCACAGAGAAACACCTCCACTGCCAGCTAAGACTGACTGCAGAAACCAACCTCCCATCCAAGATGAAATTGCTGTTCGTAATAATTTTCTCTATGCTGAGCACATAGGCATCAAACCTACACCTCTGCTCTGCAAGCTGATGACAGTCCCATGAGACTTCAACATTTTCCAAGCCTAAAGCGTGCCCCAAGGGCTCACTGTCATGGGAATACTTCAGTATTTACCCCTGATACTGCTACTAAACCCATGGGTGGAAAGAAGCTGTTGCATAGACCATTCCTCAGCAGAACCCTCAGGAGGAGTACTACAATGGCAAAATGTGGCACAGAGAATCCTGACTTACCAGTCACGGTCACGTGCAAATGAACAATGGGAGGATATGATCACATTAAACTAGAATTTATTGCTATATCCACACGACCTTAACAAGCATTTCAACTACAGTGAAGTTCAAGGAGAAAAAAGGCAGCTAAAACTGCCACTGTTGGTGCTTTTAATCCCACAAAGATACATTCCTTGAGTTTGGAAGGTTTCCCACACCATCAGGCGTTTCCTGTTGGGAGACTGCACCATAATTGGGCTTCTCTGACCACACAAAGCTCCTACTTTCACAATTACATTTATTCATGGTCAATTAACTCATTTGTTCTTATGCCAAACCTCTCCTATACCATCAACAGAATGCCTCACTCATTTGGTCTTAAGTGGAACTTGATAACCATAAAGCAATTTTTAAAACTGATTATTAAACTGATTTTCTTGAATAGTCTAAAAATTATCTTACCACATTTGCTATGTACATACATCAAGCTGGTTAAAATTAGTAGTCAAGAAGAAACAGAAAAATCCATAGCATTTAAATATGGTATTTTTCTGTGTTTTAGAATTTGGAAGGCTGATCTCTGCAGCTCTTAATAAAATTCTGTAGTATACTTTGGTAGTTTATCTCTTCACAGGCAAAAAAATAGGTGGTGCTCTTTTCCAGTGACCAAAAAGCTTGATTATTTGTGGTGCAGCTTCTACACAACATGGTGTTTTCTTGTAAAGACCTTTTATGCCTGGAAAGCAGAAAATGAGGATTTTTCTCCCCTTCAAAGTTGTCACACAATTTGCCTTACCTCAATTTAGCTCAACTCCTATCGATGTCTTAAATTCTCTGCTAAAACAACACCCTGCATACTTTTATCAATACCTGAATGGTGGAAAATGTCTTTGCAGCAGATCCAGCTCCTGGCTCTGGACAGAAAGGTAATGTCTATTCATCAGAATATGAAACAGATGCTAAAATATTTGTGTTACAGTGAAACATCTGCTGCAGAGTCTTTACCCCAGGGGAAAAAAAAAAAACAACACTATCTAATGCATTCATTCTTTTTTTCATATGTGCACATATGTGTGCATGCACGTTTAAAAGAGAACACCAATTAAGCCTAATGTACTGCTTCCTGCACCATGTGCACTCCCCACCCAATGCTGAGCATCCATCCTCTTGAAGTGACTAACCTGAAACCAGCCCCTTCACATCACTTTGGGTCTGGGGTCAAACACAAAAGCTCCAGAAAGATTTCCGAGGACTTTGAGTCACATCCTTACCATGTATCTGAACAGAGCTGGTAGACTTTGTTGGCATCACATCCGAGATTAATTTAGTCCCTAGCTTTTCTCAGAGGGTCATTCCCCTCACCTGTCTCAGTGCATTAATCAAGAGCTCCCCACATTATATTTCTGAGTGCAGCACTTCATTATGGCCGAGTGCTGTGGGTTGAAGCCAAGGAGATGAGGTGCTAATGAAATGTTTGCATTTTGGACAGGAGCTGAGGTAGGTGTTTAAATGAAACAAAACAGCTGTTATAGCAACAGTGCCTTGTGAGACAGAGGTGCCAACTGGGAAAAGTTGGGCAGGGGAGTGGGAGTTGTGGGAAAGCAGGCACACATGACAAGTAGGCCTGTGTCTTTACATTTAAGCTGAACCTTTGTGATTTACGTGGGTTTGGTACCTGGTCCAATGACTTCGTGGTCTCCTGAAGCTCCAGCAGAGAAGCAACAGCTGTGCCAAACCTCCAGGAAAGCCTCTCAGTGACCAGCTGGAGGAGGATTAGCCTTGAGAGATAACCTTCAAAATGCAGGAGGTATGGGATAGGTGTGCTTCGGAGCTGATGGCATGATAGGTTTTACCTGAGATAACTGGGGATCCTGATAAAGGTGGGGACTTTCAGAGGGAGATAGGAAGGTTCTGACCTAGTTTCATCTCACCCCACTTCTAGCATTTAACATGCAGCCAAGCAGGGAGCCCAGATACTCTCTAGTTTCTCTCTCCCTACTGAAAGTAGAAGAAACTACCCCAAGGATTGTCTCCATTTTGCCCAAAATCACATGAGATTAAACCTATCCATAAAGAACCAAACATCTACTACAGAATGCTGCATGACCCCCACTGAAGACCCTGTCCTTGCTGCCTAGCTAACGAACTACCTCTCCTGTGATTTTCTTTTCTTCCTCTGCCTGATCCTTCTTCCAAATGCAACTCAGCTGAGCTTCTTGCAAATAAAAATGTGGGGCTTGGAGCTCAAACATACCTCAACACCATGCACAGCATGGCACCAAACCAATGCTGTGATTGCCTGGACTTAAAGAGTAGACAGAACAAGCACACAGATGCACCAGGAGAAGGACAAAAGTAACTCAAATTAGATCAAGAAAAAGCTTTCATAAAGCACAGCTTGCTTGTTTCTAGGCTAAGATCAAATGAGGGAAGAAGGGCATGGCAGAAGGGAGCCAAGAAGGCAGACCTTCCATTTTTCTGTGCTGAGATGAGCTTTATGCTCTCTGTGATGTCAGGGTATCCATACATGCAAAGCCAAACCCTCTAATTACCAGCCTGTAAAGAACAGTCATCCTGGGTCACAGAATATTAGACACAGTGGCCCTTTCATGTCCTCAACAGTGACTGCAACTGGACATCAAGAGAAGAGCAAGACCCTGTTGAGCACAAAAGCTAAACCCCATGACGGTGATGCCTTTCATTATGTGGTTATATAGAACCACAGATTGTATGTTCAATGCAAATAAATGTTAATAAATTGCAGACGGAGGTTCTTCCCAAATAAGGGCATGTGCTCATGGTTTCTTGGTTCTATCCTGAGGTTACAAAGAAGAAACAAAATGTAAGCCTTCCTTCTTAGACACCTACAAATTGGTATTGAAAGATGCATTGTAAAAAGGAAATTAATTAGAAGCCTTACAGTAATTATGCATTACTAAAAGGCTAGTTGTACATATCCCATTGATTTCCTTTGTGACAGCTGCTACATTTCATTAAACTGAATTTTACTTGTTAATTTATTTTTCTCTTCTTTTCTCTCCCTCTAGAAACATCTGGTAAGAGTACCTGGCTATGTGACACACAGTTGAAACCTAGGGGGTTTGAACTCTCTATATATCCAGTGACACCATAACTATTTATTTTTCTCTCACTCTACCAACATCCAAGATACCGCTCTTTGATTAAAACAAATTTTGCAATGTAAAATCTCTCTTTAACTGGGACTCAGCACTGAAAATCACTAGGAGATTGAGGTACTCAAGGAGGTACTAAGAGGTTAGAGGTACTCAACTCATTGCCAAATTTGGCACCAGACTGCAACATGCCATGGTGCTTAACCTTAGAAAACCAGCAGCTTTCCTAGAGTTAGGATCTCTTTAAGCCTTTATTGTTAATTTTGGCCTCTTGCTGAGCAGCTGATGGAAGATCAAAAAAATCTCAACAAACCTACAGCTGGAGAAAATACTGTTTTATGGCAAATGAATATCAGCAGGTCCTACAGGGAATATTGGTTGAATCCTTCCATTCAGTAATTTTCAAATATGCAGTTTGTTCTTCCTTACAACGGAGCATCTCCTTAGGAAGAGACTGAACACACTGTACACTTTATTTAGCATGAAACTTACATCAAGGACTTACCTCCTATAGTAGCTTTGGGAGAATAAGAGTAGTGGCACAGCACAATAAAGTACCACTTTTGCAATAACATCTCTAATTAAAACATCTGAATTTTATAACTTGTAAAGCCCTGTCTCATATTGCTAACACTTCTTTGATCTCACAGGAATATCCAATGCAGTGCACTTTCAAAAATTAGGATATATGTAGCTACAGCCACGAGGTTTTGCATAGCTAGGCTAAAATCATGGCTGGTGCATGAAGCAAGCAGCGCTTTAATACCCTGTGCCAAAGGTGTTTGGCAGCACACACTCATCCAAAGAGATTTGCTCACCCTTCCTGAGAACAGCAGTGCTCAACCTGCAGAGTGCAATCACACAGGCACAGCCTCAGGCCTTGCTTAAGGCTTGAGTTTCTGGTCCTGCCTGAGGTCTCCCCAAACATCTCCAAAAGAAATGTGTTGTCTTTATTTGGAAAATGCAAACACATAACTTGCCCACTTTTTATAACAGCTTGAGGTTTTATGGCAAATCAGCAGAGAAAAAAGCACAAAACCCCTTTCAGGCCCACACTTCACAGTGCAAATGAAAAACCCATCAGAGAGCAGATGCACTGAAATGTTGATATGGCACAATGATCACAATGTTACGCTCTCTTTTCCTTTTTGTCTGACTGGAAAGCAGCGGTACTTGAAAAAAGCTTACTTGTCTCCTTCCTCAAGAATAGCCGGTTTTGCTCTGTATTCGTATGAAGCACCCAGTGCTAAAACAAATCCTTTTCTCAAGCTATCAATATTTGCAAGCCTCCAAATTAATTGACTTAAAGGCACAGTCAATGCCATTGATGACAAGTTCTGCTGGAAGTTGTTTGATTCTTGCCTCTGGCCAGAAAAAATACCAGTACAAGAGAAACTCCCATTAACTCTGAATGTAGCTGGTACAGTAGGAGGAGAGGACCAGCATGAAAGTATGGATGTGGGAACACAAAAACTGGAAAGGTTATTGCATTGAAAGGGACCAGTTGAGGAAATGACATGTCTGTTTGGAGTGGCAAATGAACAGCACCTCAATCCCACTACAGAGAGGTCATCAATCAAATTATTACACTCATCCACTGTGTGGGACTTCAGGACTAAAAGAGATGCACACGTCATTTCTTCAGCTTCTTAAACAAGGAAAATGTCATTTGGCTACATGATGGCTTTAAATCCTACTTCTTAGCTGAAAAGTGCCTTCAAATCTGTCTGACAAGGCTCTTCACTCTTGGATGATTTCTTTCCTTGCCATTTATTCTTTTAGTTCAAAATCAAAATTTGTTTCTGGTCAAAGCATCAGTGTTTCTGGTCAAAGCATCAGTAAGCACAATGGAGACAATTTCTTACAGAGAAGCCCACCACTGTCTAATGTTTTTGAAAAAGCAACATGGTCATCACAAAACAGTTGAAACATTCACTGGAGTGGGCAAACATATTTAGACTGAAATATATTCAGCCACAGTGAGTTCTTGAAAATAAATAAATCATTAGAATATCTACTGCTAATCTTTGCTTCTGCCTTCAAAGCTAAGCCAGAAGCACTAGCCTACATCTGGTACCAGAGTGGTGATTGGCAACAGACGGTGGCAGTTTTGGTGAACTGAGACAAAGCCTAATACTCATGGCAAAGGCAAGAAGAGTACTTCCCATAACCATTCAGAGGGATTTCTAAAATTGCTCCAGAGACTGAAAGCAAAGGCTCCCAAGAGAGAGCATGCAACCCTCTCTCTTCAACTACACAGAGAATTTATGCTGTGGCTACAGGAACTGTACTGACTCAGAAATGGCCTGAATTCCAGAAGTGCTGAGAACTCACTGTAGTGAGGAGAAAGGCACTGACCTTTATTACAATTAGGCCATCTACAAAATGCTTAACTATGGAATTAATGGTCTTTTACTAGGTATGCAAGGTTTGCAATCTTGGCCTTGAACTACCAATAATCTCCTAATGGGAGCATGCAAAAAATAATAGGCGATATGAGAAACAGAACAAGGTTACAAATTACAGGTTATGGTTTTGCTTTACTTACTACATGAGGAAGAATATTTTAAGGTCAGAAGGCATCCATAGAACTGACATAAAAGGAATTGATTGGGAAGAAGGAAATAACATACGATCTATTTCATCTAATGAGATCTTCCCCACAGAATAAGCTGAGAACTGCATTTATGAATCATCTGTATTTGCTGCCCTACTGTTTGGGATTTGAAACCATACAAGCAACTGCTACAGTAATTTGCACTGGGGAAGCAAGCAAGGCTGTATCAAGAAAGGAAAATGCCTCTGACAGAAAATCCACAGCCTTCAAGAAAACTCCTGGGGAGTCCGTGAGACTCATCCTTTTCTCCAGTGGTTCAAATCAAAGGGACATCTCCTGCTGCTCCCTATGGCAATTTACATTTAGACTTTTTACCAGTGACACCAGGTACCAGGAGTGACTCAGGCTCAAGCAGAGAGTAAGCACAGAGCAACACAGAAAACACTAGATTTTTTTTCTCTGTTTTGCCATGTGAGAACTTAACCATAGGTGTAGCTGAGTCGTAGGTGGATGAACATGGGGTCACCTTCCTTTTTAACATTTATGCAATGAATTTTGGAGTCTGGTCACAAATTCAAGGCGGCTGCTTTGATCCTCCTCTCCCTTAACAACAGGTTCACTGCAGCAGAAACATGTGGGGTGAGGATTTCTAGTTTCACTCTTGCTGACACAAATCAATTGCAGGTTTCTCAAGCTGTGAAGTATATTAAGTTCATAGAGTTTTAACAAAGGACTACCAAACCACTGAACCTCACTGCGAGTCACACTTCTTTCAGACGTCCTTTTAATTATATTAAATGAAAGTTTTAGGCACTTTGATGCTGATGGGCAAACATCTCGATCTCTTGAAAAAGCAGCTAAAAGTACTCCCTGTAGCTATAGTTAATATACAACATTGTATGCTCATTGCTAGCCAATTTATTTCAGCCACTTTAACAACGATACCTCGCCTGATGGGCTGTGCAGAACAGCATCAGGAGTCAAGCAATGCACAGATCATCAGAGAACTCTCAGACTTGTTTGACACACACTGCAGAGCTCTTTGTCATACAGCCAATTAAGTGACCAAACAAGGAATTTGAAAACCTTCATTAATTTGCCTCTTTTTTATATAAATGGAGGTTAGAGTCTTTCTTGTCAGAGGGACAGCAAGAACACAAGCAAACACAGCATAATTCAATTTGTGCTCCCTCTCAGAGCTGCAAGTTTCTTTAGTTTGGTCTTCATGGAAGCTGTGACCAATCATGCAAGCAAGAGAGAAGTAGGACAAACAGAATTAATCCACTTTAAACAGTACTGGCTAAGTCCCAGATGCACCTTTTATCTGATGAGAACTACTAGGTTAGCAAAGAAGGAAAAAAAAAAGTCTCTTCTGCTTAGGTCTAAACTTAATGCCTTGAATCCTCTGAGGAAAGCCTTTCAATTTTTGCTTAGTGCAGCAATTCAAACAGACCATGTTTCCAACAAGTGTTAAGAAAACTTCCAGGAGAACCAGAATGACAACTCTGCAACCTTCTGCCACTGTCTGCTACCAGAAGCCTGCCATCCTCTCAGCACCAGCTTCAAGTGTGGCTCTGATGACACCTGCACCCAGAAGTTCTTGTAACTACCATGGAGCAGGTGGCACCTCCATAATCTTTGCCATTTGCTATCCAGACCAGTGCAGAACTACAAAAGAGGGCAAGCGCGGGATTTGTAATTTTTTTCTACAACCCCATTCCCCCTCCCCCCATGGTCCCTTATCCCGATCCTTTGTTCCCTTATCACTCCCCCGCACCACGCGGTCCGGTCTTCCCCTGCCCCCCCGCCTTTCCCCTCACCACGCGGTCCATCCCTACCCCCCCGCCCCCCCGCCTTTCCCATCGCTGTCCCCAGGGTTTCCCTGTCCCTGTCCCCTGCCTCCCATCCCATTGGCTGAGGCTGAGGTTCCCCCCCGCCCCCGGCACGGCATATAACCGACCCTCGGTCGGTGCCCCGGTGTCTCGGGAGTACGCTTCCACAATAAACGCATGTTTGCACCCGAGCCCCGTGTCACCATTTTGTCTGTTCCCGCACTAGAACTGAGCCTCGCAGAGCCGAAGGGGAAATATGGCCGCCGCCTCTCCCCTGCTCCCGCCGTGCTCCCGCAGGTGCCCGCCTGGAGCCGATCTCGCACAGCAACAGGCAAGTTGATTTACAGGGCAGCTCAGAAGATGGCAGGAACCAAGAGCAGCAAACTCCAAGAGATGAGGAAGATGCTATAAAAGCAACCTGCTGCTGCCTGCTTCCACCCCTTCCACAAAGCTGCTAGTCACACTCTCTGCAGTATTCACCAGCCACCAGCTGTACAACCACTCATACTGACTTTACAAAATAAACCAAAAGAATGGGAGCCAAAGAATGGGTGAAGTTTTTGTCTTCCAAGAGCCTCATCCCAAATGCAGCATGCAATTTCACATGGGAAGATGCCTCTGGTTTGGCACTACAGGGAAATTTACTGGCCTCCTGATGCCCCAGAGCTGCAGCCCACAAATCCAAGTGAAGCAAGCAGGTGACCTCAGACTTTGCAATCAGATTCAAGAACATGATAAAAAGACTGCAACCATTGGTGTGGTATGAGCCTTTAAAAATAAAATCTGTGTTTCCATATACTAAATCAGCAAAATTCTCTCATTTTCCCCCCACGTTTAAGTTTTTTTTTTTTAATACAGCCTCCCTTACTACATTATGCGAGTACTTAGCCTTTTTATTTCCTTTTACTACCCCACCTCTGTTCCTAGAGAAGAGGAGAATTGGATCCATGGCATTTTATGTTAGAGAGCTGAAAAATACTGAATGCATGACACTTGCTGAGGGGCATGGAAGAAATCTGTGACACCAAACCCAGTTTCACAATCCCCAAAAAGAAACTGATTCCTGTTTTCTACAACTCCAGTGCTTCAGGTGAAGGAGAAAAGCTTTTGAAAATGAACAAACATAAATTCTGAAAAAAATTGAAGAAAATTCATACCAGCTTACATCACAGACCAGGCACCAAACCAAGCTATGCCAAATGAAATGTGTCACCCATTGTGACTCATTCTCCCACATGATGACTTTTCCATCTCCTTTCCAGAACAGAGTGCAAAATCTTCAGAAAGGAGAGCATAGGAGATGTAGATCTCTGCTCTCTAGAAGGCCACTCTCTTTGCTAATAGAGTACCTTCCTGAGGCCACTCTGCCACCTTCATTTACACCTTGTCCAGCTCAGTCTCAGCTGACTATTAATTAGTATCACAAATTAAAACCCACTTAGCAGTTTCTTAGTTATCACCATGACTGAAAAATCTTCCGGCAACTGTCCAGTCATTATATTAATATGCATTTATCATGCCACCTGCTGGGTTGGTTCTTGCTGGATTTTTGACACAAAAAAAGATCATTTACCACATGTGAAACTAAAGAAGCAGCATTTTTAACCTCTATCTCTAGTCAATGAAATCCCTGAGCTTTTAACTCAACAAATACTGTGAAAGTGAACAAATTAAATCCATGTTTGTTTTAAAGGTACCCAAAGAGATGAGGTGATAATCTGATAATGCATTCTCAGTTTTATGCTTGAATAACTTGCAAAATTTCACTACCCACTTTGCATATTTATTTATAGTAATTTATTTTGGGCTTAAGAAGACTTTATGCACCAATTGCTACAGGGGTTGTGTCATGGATATTTAAACTGGTTAGCCCAAAGAAAACAGTAAGACTGATTTTAGCAATTATTATCTTCTCAGGTCACCACCCGCCTTCCAAAAAACACCTTTCCTCAAAAGCACTTTTGATATTCACAGTTCCTGGACGTCTCTCGCATAAACTTCATACTGCATCTTCCTTTGTCTAGGGAACACAGAATTGAAGGTACATTTCCAGCCCTCTGAGCCAAATTTCAGCCAGGGATGCTCTTCACAGTAACGGGATCAGCATGAGGAGATCACGTCAGCAAAGTTGAACACTCTGTTTTTCTGCCACATGTCCCAGTGACTTCCCATGCTCCATTGACTTTACAGAGCCCAGGGGGTCACCACTTAAGATTTGTTGGAAAATCTCTGCTAAATTCCCTCAGCCAGCCCAGCCATTTCACTTCCTGGTAAAGGATGAGTAGTCTGTAACAGGACTATGTGCAGTCACATCTAATTGCTATTACAGACAACCTCTCCCTCACTAGATTTTTTTATGACTTTAGCCACACAATTTTCCAAGTGGAAGCATACTGTATGAAAATATGTCAAGATACTTTACTTTACCTGTATATAGTACAAAGCAAAGCTGGAAAGGTTCAATTAGGTAATCTAATTCATTCTTCAAGCCCTCTTTTACAGGACTGTCCTCTTCAATATATATACCAGATTTGTCCATATCCATACATAACAGCTCAAGCAATGAGCTTTCACCAGTTTTTATCTACTGAAGAAGTAGGTGCATGATTAATGCTTAAACATGCAAGCAATCTTTCCAAGTGAAAGGAAAGGAGTCCTTGAAATTAAAGGTAAGCTGAAGTTTCTGCAGAGTATTCAGGCTTTATCAAGGCCAAGCTTTCTGTCAGGTATATTAAACTCACCAATTGCTACTGTTTGAAAAAAGACACAACAGTAGGAGTGTGACTCCGTGGAGAACATCTGTGCAGCCAGGGGAAAGGACAACTATGGATCAGGTAGCACCCAGTGTCCCCAGCAGGACTGTGCAGCCCAGAGTAAAGGAAGTCTCACCATATTTCCAGTGGTAGCAGTACACAAGGTAGGTAGCTTGGGAGTGAGCACTGCACTGCAAACTTTCCTAAATTCCTTCAAATGCCAGCTAGTTGCTTTCTCTGGGATCCCAGACAAGGGATGTGTACCTCCATAACTCATCTCTATCCATTAATGTATATGGAAGGGAAAAGGTGACTTTCTCTCATGACATTTTCCAAAGGGAAGACAGCCTACCAGAACAGAGTGGAACTTTTTTTTTTTTCTCACACCCTAAAATTCCAAACCATATAATCCCATTTTCTAAATGAATTATCTGCTCACAAAATAAAGTCAGTACAGACTGAAGGAAGTGGAATTTTTCAGGAAAATGCAGGTACAGACAGTCCGCTCCAGAAACATAGAGTTCATTTATGCCTGTTACACATATACATATAAATAACGATCAAGCACCCATAAGAACAATATCAACATTTACAAGCACAAGACAGATTAGAAGGTAAAACATTCACATTTCTTAGAACAGCATTAACTGACCTACAGTATACAAACAGATTTATATAAAAAAACCACTGGAGCAAATGCTATAAGGCAAGGTGACAGGATTAATAAGATAACCCAAGGTCCCGCTCCTGAAAAGCTCACAAGTGTGATCTTTCCAGAATGCTGGGGCTTGACTTTGTTCACATCAAACACAACATAAGCCTATGAAAGTCAGGCCAGACCTGGGTGAACTTCATGGGATGTTATGTTCATCACCCTATGCATTGTTTGCAGCACTCTGCTCCTTCCAGGCATCTCTCTGTGAGACACTCTGCATTTCATTACAATTCTACCCCCTCCCTCATGCCGAGTGCTGCCACTTTGAATTGCTCTGAATTTAGAAGTGTGAAAGGGGAAGAAGGAAAACTAAGGAAATGCAGGTGGCAGAATGGCGTGCTGTAAGCAAAATCCAGTTGGTTTGGAGACACCTCTGTGAGCAGCAGTTTTGAATTCTTTACTTGCACATCTCCATACTGTCCTGCTCTTTCAGATGGCCAGATGAAACTTGTCAGATCTCTCTTGTGGTTTTTTTTCACTTTTTGGTTCAGAGATTTTGTCCCAAATTTTTGTCAAGTCTGAGAGAAATGGGGCAAGTTGGTGAGGTAAAAAAATTACATTATTATCCTGTAACCTTAACCTTAGAACTTGCTGCCACAAAGGTGGTAATAATCAGATTATTGACAGAGACATGACTCACTTCACAGTCATTCAGTCAAATAACTGGACATGTGTATTAAAAACACAAGAAATACCTGGACATAGGCCCTGCAAGAGCGCTCCCTTTTCTGAAGCTGAGTCCATAAAGAGAGCAGATTAAAGACGGAATAGAAAAAACAAGTTAGTGACAGAACAAGGGAAAAAAATGAAGAAAATGCCTGTGGTAAACCCCTAATTTCTCTCTTAAACAGCTCCTGTAAAACCAACCAAACTAAAGGAGTGAGTGTGTTAGTCAGCAGTGGAAAACTGGAAGGACTGGCTCTAGAAATGTGGGTTAGTCCTTCTTCAGTGAAGTGAAGCACAGACTGGCAACTTTGCAAGAGCAGCTGTTAGATGGTAGAAGACTCTGAAGTCTAATAGAGATACTCAAGAGATGATGTTTTCCTTAAAGCTTGGAGATCATTGTCACATGACATTTCCATGTCAAACAAGGCTAAAAAGGATGAGGCTGATGGTTATTTGTATAAAAGGAGCATGGTCTCTTCAGTCAGACAGTGCTGACACCACAGTGAAATACAACCAAGCTTCAGATGAGCAGGACCAATCCCAGGAAACAAGACTTGTACAGGACTGCATCCCGATACAGCCTGGACCTGTATAAACCCATCCTGACAGACCTGGGGCTTGGCAGGCAGTCTGCAGCAGGGAGCTGGATTTGGTGAGTTCTGCATCACTGCAATCAAAACTCACAAAACCAGGCTGCTCAGAGCCACTGGCTTGGCTGGGTTTGTTTCTGCTGATGTGCCTGGTTGGAAATTGCACATCAACAGAGATTCAGGACAACTTGTGCTCTCAACACACAGCAGTGCAATCTCATTAGTACAGCTGAGAGCCAAATTTGTCCTCGAGAGTTTTAGGGCTCTGAAATAAACAAAATAAACAAAAAAACCCAAGTATCATGCAATACGTAATTTAAATTTCTAATTAATCCATTTGTAACAGTAGAAATCTTCCCCTGGGTAAATCTGGCCAGTATGAAGACTTTACAGAAACAAATGGAGATCAAAGAAAGCCTTGCTGAAAATTACGGAGCTATCCACTCAGGGGTCTTCCCTGTCTGAAATGGAACAATTATCACCTTAATTAAGCCTGATCCAGTGGAAAGCATAAAGCTTTCAGTGACAGAAAAGTGGTTCCTAAAAGATGATGGCTTAAAAAAATTCTGATTATGCCAGTTTATTTCAATTCATTGTACGTCAGCTTGTAAGAAAACCCCACCAGTACAAAACAGCACAGGTGATTACTTTTGGATCCACAGCACATTTCCTTTAATGATTAAAAGGATATTTAATGGCTAGTGCTTATTTTATTTCTTCTTTCTGACTAAACAGCACTAAACAAAATTCTTTGCAAATTACTTTTTTCCCTTTTTTTTTTTAATACTCTTGATCAGTGAAGGGGAAAATGGAGCAGTAACGCTGATGCCTTTTGTTTGCCCAATACTACTTCCAAGTTGAATTCATGCATTCTTAAATGAACACAGAGCAGTTGCTCTTCTAAAGAATTAAGTGGGGAATGAAAGCAAGTAAATTACTGAGCCTGTCATTTGGATCACTGAGTCGCATCGCTGTTTTGCAGGACTTCACGTGGTCCAGAATTTTAATGTGGAATAAAATTGATTTGTATGTGTTGCTTGTGCAAAGCTGATGGCAGGGGGAAGAAACCTGCAGTAGGGACCCCAGAAGTGACAGCTGAGCCCCTCCTGCCTTGCCCAGTCTTCCCCTCCCCTCAGTAACTCATTCCTGCCCCCATGATACAACCCCATTTCATGTAATTAAAACATATATCATAAGGTGAGATAAAACAGAGATGAAAAATATGTGCTTGCAAAGCAGAATTCACAAAATGTTGGGTGTGGTTGGGACACACTCAGAAGAACAAGCAGACTACAACCATGAAACCTGTTAGTAGGTGACATTAATTCCTGGCTTTACCTAGTATTGTCAGGCACCACCATCATTTCAACAAAGAACCATGGTCTGATTACAACAAATAATGTTATGCTGATGTAACAGTTAATACAATTATAACCTACATTGTTATAAAAATGGCTGGAAGCAGCACTAATTAAAAGCATGAGGATAATCCAATTCACAGCACATGCAAAGCACATGAGATACAGGAGTTCAGCTCCCATGCAACTGAAATCTCAAAAAATCCTGAAGCCCTTTGCATTTGAAACACCATCAGTCTATAATAATAACTTACAAGAAAAAAGAACATGATACATCTCTAAAAAACATTTTTCTTCATAAAACACCTAAGAAATTTCAGGTTTATCTGGGATCACTTATTCTTCATATAATCTTGGAACCAAGTTCTATTCATGCTTACATGAACAACGGGACTGTCAGAGCCTGGTATGCAGCTGAGAACAAAATTCTGTGTCTTTTTTTAACTGGGTGGCCAATACAACACGTGCTCATAGCCACCAGGGTCCAGCTGCTCTTTGTCCTGACAACCAGGTCCACAAAATGCACTGTCAGAATCCTAGGAAAGTCCTACCCCATGTGTTTACATGAGATTCAGTGATGAAGAGGGCTTTTCACTAAGGAAATCCTGAGCTTTAAATGCGTTCTTACAGAGTCCACAGCTCATGTTTTCTCCCACAGCTGGAAACTCCTAGCATCTTTAGCACTACGTAGCAATTCCACTTACTTCTAGAAATGACAAAAGGACTAATAATTCTTCCTAAACTGTGGGCACAGAAACCACACTGTTGTAGTGCAGTTAAGTGCTTCTGGGGCTAAGTGAGAGGCTATAAAAGGCCCCGTGGCACTCACCTTATTTAAGCTGCGCGCGGCGCTGTCCTTCCCGCCGGGAGTCAGGTTCCGGAGCTGCACGTCCAGCAGGTTGACGAGCTGGACCATGGCGGACACGGAGTAGGCGATGTCCCCGGCGTACAGGTGGTTCCTGGTGTGTTCCGCCAGCTCCCGTGCGATGTTGGCAGCCATCTCCCCCGACCTCATCTGCGGGGCAGAAAGCAGAGGGAAAGAAAGGTTGTCCCCGGCTGCTGGCGACACGTCACTCCAGTGCCTTCCAACCCCGCATCGTTAACCGGGTCAACTCTCCTCAAGAAGAAGAAGAAAACTTATGGAGAAGGAAAAAGGAATGGAAGCATTCCTCAGGAAGTCAACTACAAAAGTCTTCGTAGTTTGATTATTAATAGTTTTTGGAATATGTTTTTTCTAGTCAACCATGATAGCTTCAACAATTTCTTCTCACTTTTCTTCTCACTTTTCCATGGGATGTCCATGCTAATGAGGGCTTTAATTAGCTTGTCCCATTGGCTTACTATGCCACTTGATAAAAACAAACCATTACAAGTAGCCTCTCCTGTTAAGAAAAAGCAGGTTTTGATTTCCAGATTTTATGTGATAGCGAAGAGATGATTTTTGTTAGAACTCCTGCACAGAAGCGTTCCTTGTAAGAGGAGCAAAAATAGATGACATAACACAGATAAACCAGAGCAAAAAGTTCACTATTTCCATCTTATTGATTTGATAATCAGGTGCGCATTTATCACTAAGCATCACTTGCCACTGATAATGAGGCTAGTGTCTCTCAGCACATGTAAACACTCTAGACCAAAAGGCTCAAGCAGAGGTCCACTAGAAGGGAAAAGCCAGTAGGTCAGTTGGCTGAATCTTCTACTAAAAGACTTGTATCATCTAGCTGAGCCACAAAACTCACAAATAACCTGCAGGGAAATTCACTGTGTAATTATTTGGGAAACTCTCACTTTTTCTCTGTGCTTTTCCCACTTTCTTGCTCTGCTTTGCTCTCCTTCTCTGGTACTCCTTTCCTCTTCTGTGCCACGTGGATCTGGGACAGGGCAGCTGGCCCCATCTCCTTTTCATGAGCAGCCCACTATAAAAATACCACTGCAGGTTGCTGGTCTTTTATTCATTATCTACCAGTCTGCGATCTGGAATGCAAATTTATGTGGAATATGCCTGGGACAAGGAGAAATTATACAGGATGACACATAAATGAAGCTCCCACTTCTCTGTCAGGCTCAATGGCAAACTCTGCTGTGCTCTTCATATGAATTTTCAATTGTTTTATCTACTAACAGCTAGAAATCAGATATTTCTCTTGTTCCCTCACTTTCTGGTGCTTATTATAAAAGCAAGATTCCAGGGAAAGATTATAGGCTGAGCTTCTACCTCTCTGTAAATCAATTAGCTGAGTTATAAATGAATAACTTACTTCCATCAATTTGACAGCAAAAGCCAATCTGATTTAATGAAATCTAACTCAAGATGTTCATGTTAGTCTTCAGAGAATTAACGCATATGATGATACAGAGAAGATAAAAAAAGGAGATAAGGTGTTGGTCTTCCCATCAGAGCAATGGTAAGATATATTCAAAAACTGAATTATTTCTTTCTTGTTACACAGAAGACTAATGCCATAGAAACCAGATCCTATTCTTACAGCTGCCTGCTCTCCTAAGCAGCTGAAGGAAGCCACGCATCAGCACAGAGGCTGAATTTTGACCTCTGCTGTTAGCTCTCAGAACTTGAAAGAATGACTGCATCAAATTCCTTTTACATAAATCAATTTCAGCATTTCCCTGCAGTTCATTGCTGATGCTTAGCAAGTATCATGACACATTGTGTTTGCATAAACTCTGCAGAAAACTGTAGGAAGTAAAGGTATTTTTTACAGATATACCACAGTAAAACAAAAAAATCCTGCTACCCAATATTTGATTTCACATTTTCCCTTGGACCACACACCTGTGCAAACTGGTACACTCAGAGAAAATGCAGCTCAGCTGCTACGAAGGCAAACACAAGAGTTTTCTTTCCCTGCAGGCTGCTGCTGTTCCTATCTGTCTGCAAAAGCAATAAAAGCTGTCACTAATTAACCCTTTTCTTTTCCTCTTGGACTGACCCTAAAAACTGCAAGTCTGAGGAATTACGCTGTGGCCAAATAAACAACACAAAAAATAGGCAGCAATGGAAGAAATGCCCAAGAAAAAGGCAGACTAAAGCTCAGAGTCTGTGAACTCCTGGAACATAGAGGTATCTACCCAAAGTTATCTTATACACCCAGGTTTCCTGAAAACACATATGGGCCATTCTTCTGGGAAAATGTTTTTGGCTGGCAGGTAATGAAACTACATCCTAGCCCAGACAATTCCACATCTAAACACAGTCACACAGAATGTGCAGCTACAAGTCACTGAGGCAGTGCTGAGCCACTCTTTCCACTCTGGCCATGTGCATGAGAGGGATGTCTAGAATGATGGCTGTGTGAAACATTAATGTTGATTTCCCCAATTATTTTGAGATTTTTCCACTGAAATTGAAGTGTCTTCTATGCAGTGCTGTCAAACCCAACTTCTCCTGAGTCCCAAATGCTGGCTGAATATTCCAGGGCTAAGATAAGTATCTGGTCTCTTACAGCAACAGGACTGATTCCTTTTTTTTTTTTTTTTTTTTTTTTTTTGTTTTGTTTTGTTTTGTTTTGTTTTTTTGGTTAATTCTAAATAATGCTCAGCAAAGCTTACTGCTACCCAAGAGGATGCATTACTAACTTACTTCCTTTCTATAAATTACTTCTCCACATTGTTCTCTTCATTATTGCCACATCAAAGATGAGCTCTTTATGTTATTTCTTCCAAAACATGTAATACTGTTTAACCCAAACACTGACACAGCTACATATGAATACAGGAACAACCCCTAGAAGTTCTACATGGCTGAGGCTGATATTGAGAGGCAAGTAAGCAGTAGGGGAAAAATGTGTAAGTATCTGACCTTTCTACTGTGAGGCCTAAGAACAATAAAGGGAATAAAAATTAATATATCTCTCCCTGATAAGAGACTAGTTTTTAACATTTTCTACCTTGATTATTAAAAAATTAAATTTAAAAACTAAATAGGATTCTGGGATAAAATAAAACATTCTGTTCAAACCAAATTTGAAACCAAATTTTTAGTTTCTGTGTTTTTTTGGCCTGTTTTTTCTTACCTTTTACAAACTGATTAAAATCAGTCTTGGAATGCTAATTTGAAGGAGTGAAAACATGTTTCTTGCCAATAATGCCAACAAAAAACATAGTTTTAATACGTCTGCCAAAGAATTTGCTCCCCTCTTCCATTTGGGAAGACACGATTCAGGCCATATTTACAAATTATTATTGGCACACTTGAAATCCCTCTATGTAACACTCTGCTAACATTTTCCAAGTTTGTGCCACTATCTTGCATGTTCTTATGACTGAAAAGACTGTGAAATAATAGTTTTTGGAGAGGACATGTTCTCCTGCCTGTTTCATATATGTCAGCAAACAGAAACAGGGAGTTTTATTTGGAAAGACAAAGAAAGATCCATCTGCAGTGCTGCTCGCTGTTTCAGCCCTACCTTTCTCAGAAGAAACCCCACTGCAGAAGAGGACAGTAGAATAAAAAGTAGAGAAATTTCAAAAAAAAAAAGTATTTAGGGAGGAAAATTCAGAAGAAATAAGAAATATGCTGAGAAGGGAGCAAATGAACTAAAACACCAGTAGTCATATAGGCAAAATTATTTTCCTGCAACCTTCTGAAGAGGCAAACTGATATAAAAAATAAAAAGATGGCATGAAAGACTGAACCAGGATTTTTAAAAACAGTAACATACAGATGGACTGATCAGCTGGAAAGACCATAAAATTGATGCTTTTTTCTGGAGGAACAAACATCTAACAGGTTTCACCAGCCACCATTAGCTGCCAGCAGTCATGTAACAAGGCTGTAAGAGGGACTGTGGGCTAACTTCTGACACTGCAAAGCTTTCATGGCATTTTTCCTTCCCTGTCAGGAATTTCAACATATGTGTGTGCATTCACAGAAAAGAGTCAGGGCATATCTACAATCCTTTCCTTTATTTCTGAATCACAGAATCATTTAAGTAGGAAAAATCCTCTAAAATGACCAAGTCGAACCTATGACCAAACACCAAAATGTCAGCTAGACCGTGGCACTGAGTACCACATCCAGCCTTTCCTTAAATACCTCCAGAAACAGTGACTCCACCATTTCTGTGGGAAGTCCAGTCCAGAGCCTAATAACCCTTTCTACGAAGAAATGCCTCCTGATGAAAAAACCTAAACCTCCCCTGGCACAGTTTGTGTCCTCTTGTCCTTTGGCCAGCTGTCTGGGAGAAGAGACAATGCTCTCCACAGAATACAGCAGAGCCAGAGAACACTGAAAAGGTGGCTTTGAAACCATGGTATTCAACCAACTTAAACTGCATTTAATGACCCTTTAATAAGCCACCTTCTGTGGCATCTGCTCCATCCAATTGATGATGGTACTCTGAAAACAGACTGCCAAAAGCAACTTGGATGGAGGATTTTATCGTGCCATCATCAGGACTGCAACTGCACCCTCAGACCTGGACATGACACGTGAGGATGTCCTCCACAAAACCTCAATCTCCCTGTAGATCTACCCAAGCAGATCTACAGGAACTCAGGAAGGTGCTACGAATCCTACGGTTCACCTGGCTCTTTGGGAGTGCATGATCCAGGCCACTCAGGAGGGCATGGGTGGCACAGGCTTTAGATTTACAGATTGAGGCTTTTTGTGCATTCATGAAGGGCACAAATTTTTCTGTTCTGCTACAAAAGAGGCCTCCTCTCTTCCAGATGTTTAAAGCTGAGCATAGCAATGCCTGTCCTCCCAGGCAGCACCCACAGCTGAAAGCTGCAACAAGGAAGAGATGTCTCCAGGCAAGTCACACACTGTGCTAAGGATGGCATTGATGAAAGCAAGAGGCAAAGCAAATAGGCTGAGACTGAAGGTGTGACCTCATGATCAGGATGATGCAATGTATCCAAAGCTGACCTTTTTGCCTCCTGTTACTGCTTGACTCTAGAAATAACCCAGGTAGCAGTGCATAATTCAATTGCGCTGGCAAGTTCATTCACCCGCTCCGTTACGAGGGTATGGTAGGCACCAACAATAAAGTTAAAGTAAATATCAGGAGGCAAATGAATTGCTGAGGAGAACATTTGTTCTGATCTTCCATCAAGCACAATAACTCTAATGGAAGCTAGGAAATGGCTGTAAAACCTAATACCACGATGCAAGCAGGCAAACACCCAATCTACAGTCTGAGCACAGCAGGAGAAAGAGAAGAAGTAAGTAATCATTCTTACTTCACTACACAGATATGAAAGCAAGCACAGCATTTCCCTACCATCCTTTCTGGCTTGGCTGAAATCCCTCCAGGGGACCCATCACCGTTCTTCCTGAGCAGTTTGGATCCAGCAGATGTCAGATTTTTGGGAGACAAAGCAGATTAAGGATGAAGACATGCTGAGGAGGTATGAACTCTGGCTGACAAAGAAGTATTTTTACCCATTTTGTCAGCTGTGCTGCAGCTGCAGATGCAGTGGGCTAAGTGACCAGGAGAGCTGGGGATGCAGGAGAGCTGAGCTGCAGGGTGCAACCAGCCCTGTCCTCGCAGCACAGCTGGCTTACTGCTCCCTCTAGCTGTCCCCACAGCAGCAAGAAGAGAAGGTGGCTTGACTTGGAGGAGGAAGGCTCCTTTACCACCTTCAGAGAGGCGCTGGAGCAAATCTACAAGCTTTGGGAAGCATCTCATCTGCAGCAGGGATGTTGGAAACCAGTGCATAATTTATGGATGAATCAGTCTCCATCTTTAAGTGTAGTGATGATTTTCAAGCCTCTTGCTTGGGCAGAGAAACCAAATGGCTATTGGTTATTTCATAAGTAATTTAAAACTGTATTTATGGTAAGGATCCTACTGAATCTTAAAGGCAGGACATACCCATGTGCCAAAAGATGAGCTGGTGGGGAATAAGACTGACCTGGCTGAACAGATAACTTTGGATGGAATAAGAAAATAAGGAGAACTTATGGCCCTCTGGAAAAAGGGCAGGTAACAAAGGGGGACTACAAGCATGCTGTGAGGTAATATAGGGACAAAATTAGCAGGGCTAAAACTCAACTAGAACTTTGCCTGTCTGCTGCCATAAAAGACAATAAAAATGGATATTGGGGAAATACAGTGACAAAGAACAAGGAAATGGTTGAGGTGCCAATTAATGCCTTCTTTGGCTCAGTCTTTAACAGCAAGACCAGTTGTGCTCATGGTACCCAGCATCCAGAGCTGGAAGACAGGGATGAGGAACAGAAGAAAACCCCCACAATCCAGAAAAAAAACCAGACCTTATATACCATGTACACATCCACAGGTCTATGGGGCTGGATGAGATCAAACAATGGTACTGAGGGAACTTGTACTTGGCAGAAGAGCTTACTGAGCCACTTTCCATCATTTATCAGCAGTCCTGGCTAACTGGGGGTGTCCTACTGGACTAGAAATTGAAAATGTGATGCAATATCATGGAGCAGATTATGCTGAGTGCCCTCACATGGCATGTGCAGGATCTGGACAGGCTGGATCGATGGGCCAAGGCCAATGGTATGAGGCTCAATAAGGACAAGTGCAGGTCCTGCCCTTGGGTCACAACAGCCCCATGTAGTGCTACCAGGCTGGGAAAGGGTAACTGGATAAAACATGAGCCAGCTGTGTGCCCAGGTTGCCAAGAAGGCCAATGGCATCCTGGCCTGGGTCAGCCCAGGATGTGGTCAGCAGGGTCAGGGCAGGGATTGTCCCTCGGTACTCAGCACTGTGAGGCCACACCTTGAGTGCTGTGTCCAATTCTGGGCCCCTCACTACAAGTGGGACATTGAGGTGCTGCAGTGAGTCCAGAGAAGGGTAACAGAGCTGGGGAAGGGTCTGGAGCACAAGGCTTATGAGGAGCTGCTCAGGCAGCTGAGGGTGTTTAGCCTGGAGAAAAGGAGGCTCAGGGAGACCTTATCCCTCTTTACAACTACTTGAAAGGAGGTTGTAGCAAGGTGAGTGTCAGTCTTCTCTTGGTAAGAAATGATAGGACAAGAAGAAACCACCTGAGGTTGAATCAGGGAAGGTTTATATCAGGTATTAGTAAAAGTTTCTTCACAGAGAGTGGCCAAGCATTGGAACAGACTGCCCAGGGACATGGTTGAATCATTATTCGTGGAGGGATTTAATAGACATGTACACATGGCACTTAGGGACATGGATAAGCGGTGGATGTGGCAGTGCTGGGTGAATGGTTGGACTCAATGATCTTAGAGGTTTTTTTCAATATAAATGTTTCAATGATTGCAACCCCAACACAAACCCCTAGGTGAGCCTTGCAAGGTTTTCCCCTCATAAGTCACTCCTGAAAAGTCTTGGAGTTTTGTTACAACTGTCATTGAGATTGGGTCACATATCTCAAGATACCAATGAATTCCCATTTAGGCAAACAACTAAGATCCAGGGTCATCTCATAGATTCTCCAAGTCCTTTCTACTAACTGGTAGAAGGTATTCAACACTGAACATAACTAAATTCCTCCTGAAAGAAAAAAAAAAAATCTAGTCCCAGTTGTAACCTGCTGGGCATTTCTGAAAACTTGCCTGTTCAATTTTAGCCTGCTTTGAAAGCACATAACAAATTAAATGGGGCCCATTTGTTACGCAAATGATAGCTTGGGTTTCAAATAAAATAAGCCTAACCTTGATGGAGATTTCATCAGTGCAGGCTATTATTTCCCTCTGCTAATGGCTAACGGCCTAGTCATCTTCACCAAGCAGCAAGAGGTCTCCCAGCTGCCTGGGTGAATTATGGCTGGAGTAAGTAATATTAACCCCTCCAGGGTAAGTATGTAGGTCATAAAACAAAGAGCTGCACACAGCTGCTAATGCCAGCAGAGGCAGCCTGTGTTCATCAGCTTGGTGGGTGTACGGCAGGAGAGGGACAGAAGGACCACGGGCTTTGTAGTGGCTGTGCCATGTCACAGCAGCCCCACATTAATTGATGTTTTCCTTTGTGGAGGGATGGGTGTAAGCACAGATGAAGCAAGATAAGGTTGACCGATGCCAGCAATTCAGAGATTATTAGGTCTCAGTTTAGATGGGGAGCAGAGAGGAGACTGTCCAAGAGTCTTGTCTGTGGGGTGACCCTATCCCACTGACCAGTGTCTCTTTGGGAGTTCTGGGTCACTACTGTGCAGCAGCACAGCTCACTTGCAATGCCAGAACTTGCTCACTCTGGCTAAAGAGTGAATAAATCCCCACAAATTGCTATAATAAAGATTCAGACCACAGACTCCATGGCGTAAACACACATCTGGTTTCTGTTTGCAATGAAATCAGCTGAAAGCACCATTGTGCATTAATAACAAAAATGCTCAACATATTGCTACCAAATAAGCTCTGCTTGTCTTGAACTTCTATTGTCACATGTTAATGCACTTTTAACACTGATAAATGATGAAGTGCTAGAAAACATTCATCAAGGGACTTAAGAGTCAAAAGATAAGCATTACTGCAGCATTGTTTTCTATTCCACCAGTTTTTTTATCATTTGGGCAGAAGATAAAAACAGAAAGTCAGAGGCACAAACCAAACATTTCACATTAAACCTGCCTTTCTTTGCTAGAGATTTCTTAACTATGGGGTTTATCCTGTGCTTGCGTGACATGAAAAAATCCTTGAGGATGCATGAAAGGGTGTTTCCTTTTTCAACAACTCAGTACTTTCCACATGGCCACCCACTTCCTCCTCCCTCTTCTTCCTTTTCTTGCCATGAACAAGAAATGTCTTTCACTCTAGTTTAATTCCACTCTTCAGTCCCTCTCCTTTGCCTTCCCTTACCCTCTCTGCCTTAATTTCCATGAGACACTTGCTTTCTCCTTGCAATTCTTGGCTGCTATGCTTGGTTCATGCTTTATTTGTGACTGTTGATCCTTTTGGGTTCCTTGTGTGAGAAAACCAGGGAGCTGAGCAAGGTCACTGTGCAGACTCAGAGTGGTCAACACATGGGAAGGGTTTTACCTTTTGAGTGATGTGGTTGATCCAGGGTGAAGAGCAGTTGCTAAGATCAGGTCCTTGGGGTTCCCAGATACCGTCAGGCGCGAGACACCGGAAAGTGGCAACACCTGTAATAGGAAAGTTGCTGTGTTCAGTGTGACTGGTTGCATTTTGTCCCCAGCACCCCGTGTCAAAGGCTTCTGGGAGCTTATTAATGCTCAGGTCTTGAGTAGGACACTTCTGAGTCATCTCAGTGTCCTAGTTTCCCATCATCTTGGTCTTTTAAGGGCCCTAAGACATAAAAGACCCATGATGTTGTGCAGGAATTTAATTTCTAATTTGGCAAACAGCAATTACAGACAGAGGACTTGCAGGAAATCTGCCAGGTACTAAGAAATCAGAAGTAGATCTCAAACAATGAGATCCAGCACCTTGAGTGCTCTGCCCCACCACTGGTGATTTGGGATCACACCCTGTGCCTCATCTTCCTTGCTGCTTTATGAAGACTTTATGGCTCTGAATCATCATTACAACATTTGGGTGGAAACACACAAAACTTTGAATGCTACAAACACTAGGATATATTGCTGGGGTTTACTGTCTGCCCCCAGCTGTCAAGAGGGACTTTAGAGGAGAGTTTCATTCGGGAAGAGCTGCCCAATCTCTGCTGGAAAAGACAGCAAAATGCCTCAGACCGTTTCAGACAAAGAGAAGTACATAACTGCTATTGAATCGCAGCTTTTAACAAGTTGTGTGAATCACTGAAATTAGACATGGGAAAGGCTTATTGGCCATCCCCTATCCATAACTTGGGCTATTATATTTTCCTTAGTTATTTTCATCCAGCCCTTAGCTCTTGTGTTTAGGAAAGGACTCCCTGCATCCAGCTTTCATTTTCCTTTTCCATCTTTTCCTTTTTACAGCTTCGGTTCAGAATATCCTTTCCCCTTTCTGGGAATCACATAATACTTTTGGCATTAATTTGACCAAGTAGGGCTGGGAAAGACAACAAAAATGTTCTTTACTTATTCTTACCCTTGATACCTTTCTATGCTCCTCATACTTTAACATATATTTTATCAGTCTGTCCTCACCAAATTCCAGACTGAATCAGTACTCATATACACAGGTGTGAATGGCTCTCCAGGAGTGGAAAATTAACAGTCTCTCCTCTGCGAGTCAGATCCCTTCAGCCCTCATTTTCAGGTAATTTCCTCCACTTTTAAGATTTCTTCTTTGAAAGAGAACTTTTGGGGCTGGACACCAAGACTAGCATGAAAAATAACTATTTTTAGAAAACTGCATTTGTTAAAACACAGCAAACTGAATCAAATGCCAAAACTCATTCTCAATGCGATTATGTTTCAAATTGAACAGAAAATTTCCAAAAGCAACATTTTTCAACAAAACAATTGCGGGAAGAGCAGAAGAAAAGGAGCAAAATCCAATAAGCAGTAAACCACTTTAAAAGATTTGGCTTTGTTTCCTCCGCCCACTTTCCCAGCTGATCATACTGGATGCTGGCTGCAGTTTAAAAAAATCACTCATGCTAGTTCAGGAGCTTCAAAGTACAAGTTTTGTTGATTGCCTCCCCTGTCCCCTCTCTCAGCAAAACAAGCAAAGAATTAGCCACCAACACATCAGTCAGCGAGCCCAGGGGCTACAAACACAGCCAAAACCAGGTAAGACACATCATACACAACTTCTGGAAGCTGCCAGCACATCAAGCACAGCCCCACAAGGTTTTTAGCACTGGTTGAATATTGACAAGGTGTGATGGAAGTGAAGACAGCCTGCTGTGTCCTCCCACCCCTTGACTCACCTATGGAGCCCAAGGGACACGGCTGCTTCGCCAGCTGGCCCTGCCGCGTCCGGGACCACATAATGTCACGGGCTTCCACAGGGTCGCAGCTCTCCGCCCCGGCGGGCGGCAGCTGGGAGGAGGCGGGCGGCAGGTGCGTGGTCATTTCGTCGGGGACGTCAGCCATGGGGGACGGCGTGCTGGTGCTCCTGTTCCTCCTGCCTGAGGCCGACGTGGTGGTGGTGCGGCCAGTGGTGCTGGTGGCCACCCGCGGCGTGGTGCTGGCAGCGGTGCTCCCTGGGCCCAGAGCCCCCGACGTTGATACTCCTGAAACAAAGGCAGAGCTGGTTAGAAAGAGGAAGGGAACAGGGTTCAAAGCTAGGTCCTGAGGATGTCCCCTCTGATGACTCCACAGCCCTGTGGAGTGTAATTGGAGCTACAACTAAGGCAAAGCTTTCTGCATAAGCCGCCTTTTAGAGAGGAAGCTGGAGCAAACAGTGAGAGAAGCACACAAGGGGGTCATGATCACTGGAGCACAACTGATTCACCAAAAGCACTAACATCTGATGAAAATAAAGCAGCACTTTATGCCCTCACCATTTTTCTTCCTGGCATTTTAATGCAAAAATCTTATTTTCCATCTTTTAGGGAATACCTAGCGGAGAAGTGCTTTTAATTGTTAAATGTTGCTGAAGACCCAGCTGGTTTAGACAGAAAAACGTTTTCCATGGTGTAATAAAAAAAAAAAAAAAAAGAGCTACAAAAAACAACAAAACCCAAAACCAAACCACAAATCGTTTCCCAAAATCAAAAGTGTACAGAGAAATGAACACAAGGCTGCACTCTGGAGCAAGCCATCAATTTTCTCTGAGATTCCTGCTTTGCTGCACCATCCCAAGAGCAATGCCTGGCCCCTTGATCTGCAAGCCATGTGACAGAAGCAAAAAAGCATGTCAGCTCAGTCAGATCCTCGAGACTTTAATGCTCAGTGGGCTAATTCATTGAAAACCTGCAATAAGCAGTCAAGCAGCAAGCGATGGGGAACATGCTTTAGAAGTGCATTAACCCACTGTACATCCTGCAATAGCTGCACCAAGTACTGAGTGTGTGGGGAATATTGAGGGATGCCCACCTTACAATTACGTTATTTAACCTCTTATTCAGACTAAGGTGCTTGCACAGACTGGAGCTCACAGGGATCTGTCTAGGGCTTGACCTGAAATATCAGGTGGGGAAACTGAAGCAGGCTGCCCCCAGCTACTCCCACCTCACCCCTGCCATGCCATGTCACACACAGCTCATGGAAAAGCTTGTTTTTCCCATCTCCTTTACCACTCTCAAAGATAAGCACCCTCTAGCTTCTCCCAGCATAAAGCTTTTACTCCAGTTAGATGCCAGATATTCACAAGTGCTCCCCCAATCCCTGCCTGAGAAAACACTGGGGCTTACTGTGAAATGCAGGTAAGAAAGCAATATGAAAAGTCTTGTCTTGATCCATTCTCACTCTAATTTCCATGCTGTAACACCTCACTACCATCCCACCTCTTCCAGCATCTAAAAAGCCTTCAATCACTGTTGCTCCATGTCCAGCAACAGGAAACAGAGTGTCTACACTAATCCACCTGAGCACCAGGACACTAATCTGAAAACAGGTCTCCAACACTCAGTGATCAGATTTTCCAGCCTTCTCCTGCCACCTCCCTTTCACCATGAGCCCTGAGTTTGAATGAACTCCGAAAAATGCAATGCAAAAACATGCAGACCCTGACAGATTTCTTCCAATTTCTGCTTAAAGCTGCACTAGGTCATCAAGCAATTATTTCTCCCTGATGTTACAGAGAGGACCAACATTTGTAGAGAATTTCAGCAAATATTACATTTTTACTGCAGCAGGACTTAACACAAGTATGTTTTATTTCTTCATAATATAGATTAGCCTGGTAGATAGCAACCTGCAAAATTTTTCCCATTTACTCTTGCAATAACAAGTTATTTTCATTCTGCAAAACTACCTATGCCATGCACTAAGGAAATGAGTAGATACAGTGGATGCAGTTTCAAAGTGAAACCTAGCAAACCTTGTTTAAAATAATTCTTACAGTCATGTGTGAGCATATAGAAACATATACTGAGCACCCTGGAGCTCCCCTTGATCCACACAGAGGAGATCTGCAGTTTTAAGCCTAGCTTTCATTGAAAATCACTGAATATCCTACGGCATGCTGTTTTTGGAATAGCTCTGGCAAGTTTACTGTAGCAGATAGGCACAAGGGATTTAATGGCATTTTCCTTCAGCCATAAAAAAATTAGCTGTTTTATCTTTCATAAAGCCCCTGGCACCAGTGTCAAAATCTCTTTGAGGGCTTGTTCTTCCAACTTTTTTCTTGTTCCACTGGGCTTTCTTGCTGCTTTTGAAAATAAACACATCCACCATTTACATGGGACAAGTTGTAAGACAACATGAAAGAGCTAACTCCAAGTTGCTCTCCGAGTGAGACGGATGGGATACCACTGAACTGAGTTCAAAGGTTTGATTATTCAGAGTCATTTTGGTAATGAGCTCCAGCAATCATGATCACCATGCTAACACCACCCAGTTTTTCACCAGGAAGCACCACTTGCCAATTTTGCTCAATTTTTGAAACAGCGGTGTGTTTCAAAAACCAAGTTAATTGCTAAGGAGGAAAAGAACAGGGGATCAGGACCATTTGCATATAAATGATTCTTAAATCCAAGCAAAATCATGAAGAGACTGCAACCTATGTAAAAGCACCTAAATCCTACAGCACAGAACAGAGATCAAACCTCCAGATTAAGTCAGGTTGCCAATAAACTGTGAATTTTTAACTTGGGAGAAAGCAGCACTGCAGCAGTGCTTCAACAGAGGGATACTTCAGATAATGTTTCACAAGACAATTTTTGCTCCAAGACAAGCACCTTTAAAAAACACCAACATTACTACAACTAGAAATGTATAAACTTAATTATTTTATTTTCACTGTTTGTTTTTACCATGCCTTGCCATATCAAGACCTTGAAGTTTTTTGATAAGACTCAGTTTTTATTCCTTATGAATCCAAGACTTTGCTGACTTTAATTCCCCGAAGCACTGGGATAGGAATTTTCACTGCTCCCAAGAAAGCAATTTATGGCTGTGGAAACATTTCTTCCCCAGAAACACCCCAAAGTGATACTTCACTTTTTTCTTCCCTGCTCTATCTAGCAAGTTGGCAGTAATAGCAGAAGACTAAGTTTTGCCATCATTCATATTAAAGCTGCAGTCATAAAAAAAAAAAAACAAACACCAAAACATTTCCAGTGTCCACAAGGGAGCAATTGCAACTCCCAGAGGAGCCTCTCTCTACTCAGGGTACATTTGACTAGCAAGAAAATAGAAATTTTTAGGTTTTTGTCTTCTCTCTTTTATTTCCCAACCTCCACATAGAGCTCAGGCTTGTGGAGGCAGATTTTTGCTTGGTGGAAGGAAAATCAGGATAGGGATTTGCTCATAGGGAAAAAATCTCATATAAATAATGGACTGTCTTTTCCCCATTTCTCTCTTCCCCATTACTGAAGTAGTGACATGACAAGTGACCTGCACTTTGTATTTGCCATGAGGAAATCCACCACATACCATATATCCACAATGTGGTTAGATGCTCTGCTCACCTCTTCCTGGTGCTCCCATACACAGGAGACTGCTCTCTCAAATGACTCTGACTAGTGTTTTCCTATGACAAAAGCAGCTTTGATTGCAAGAAAGGCTATTTGCTACCTTTTTTTCTCTTTTTTTTTTTTTTTTTTACATTTTGGCACCTCAGTCTCCAGCCAATGACCTGGTGTACTCAATAATACTTTATAAGAGACATCATGCACTTTCTGTCCCATGAATGAAGATAACTTAGGTGCCCCTTGAGAAGAAATTACAGAGAGGATTTCCAGGGTGAGGCTCACTGGCTCTGGCAGGGTAAGGGATGACAGGAGACATCCATCAAGCTGTCCCCTTGGGGTCACAATCCAAAGGTTCAGCCTGCTGCTATGTGCTACGAGCCAGCATTTGCTCACGTAATTGGAAGGAGAGGCTGCACTCCAAGTTCCACGCTCAAGGTCCAAGCAAACCACGATGACTTCACTCTCTGGCGAGTTCTGCATTCCTGAGGCTGACACTCAAGGAGATGGGATGGGGTGCTGGCAGCCAGAAGGCCCTGCCTGCTCCCTGTGCTGCACCTAAAGCAGGGCTGGACCAAGTGGGGTACAACTAAGCCAGCAGCTCAAGAGCAGCAATCCCAGGGTTCTCTTGAGCACGTCCATACTCCATTATTTACGCATGTTGCTGCTGCATGAAGGCAAATGGAGCACTGAAGGAGTTGGGAAGCTGTGAGAAGCACAAAACCTGGAGGTCACTCCCTTTCCTCCCTCCCTGTAGTTTTGCCCTTTTCATATTTGGCAACCACATCCTTTGCTTACAGCGTCCCTTTTATAATTTCTTCTTCTACTGAAAGATGGCCCAAGTTGTATTTACATAGCAAATAAGAAGGTTTAGGCATGCCTTGAAAGAAGCAGCATAAAACCCCACAAACCTAATACAACTGGAGGATTATATCACAGCACTTTTTCTCTTCCCTGTCACATAAATGCATCTCATGGGAATTAATTTTCTACAGGCATTTTCAAACACATTTCAGAACATCTTCTGAAACTCCCTAGAAAAACAGTAATATTTGAAAGTAAATATATTCCCACCTTCTTTTGACTTTTCATTTTGTTTTTGTGTGGTTTTTTCAAAGAACACCACATGAGGTAACAGAAAAGGATGATGAAAAGAAGCACCTACACAGACAGCACCAACTCATTAACACACTGTTGGATTGCAAAGTTACACTGAGTCTATGTTAAAGACATCACCCTGCAAAACCTTTTCATGGTAAATGTCTGCTGGAAGACCAAAAGCTACATGCTGGTGCCCTCAAGAGCTGTGAGCCAGGGAATTGACAAGGTGAGATTAGCCCCTAAATTATGTACAGCTCCTTCCACGTGTTTAAGAGCAACTATGATTTATTTTTACTGCAGGCGAAGGCCAAGTCGGCCTCACATCAAACATCTGAACAGTTCTCCCCTCTGCTCACACATGCCATTATTTTTGGAAGCTGAGCCAGAATCCTGTGTGTGAACATAAGTTCACACGCTGCTTTTTGTGGCGGTTAGGATTGTGGAGGTTTATCTACTGACACTGACAAAAAGCTTGCAAAACCCATTGACGGAAAGATCACATATGCAGTGGCCCCAGTGCTCAACATGGCATGTTGTCTTCAACAACACAACTGCACACAGCCCTGTGCTCTGAAGAAGGCGCCTGATACAGAGCTCTTCTTTTTCCTCCCTCTTAAGTAACACACGGAAGCGCAGAGGAAGAGGATGCTGCATCTCAGGGAAGGAAGATCCATTCCCTTGTGGACAGCTGACAAATGAAAAATCACTTTCTGGATTTTCTTTTTTTCCTGCTTCTTCTAGCAGGGGATCAGTTTTTGTGCCCAAGGCTACTCTGCCCACATATGAGTGCTCTGCTGGGCTTGTGCAGATGCTGCAATGAATATGGGGCCATATATTGAGTTCCTGTGCTAAGAGGAAACCTACAGCAGCGCTCCAAGACATGGTGCAGACTCAGTTGTTTCAAGGCACTTCAAGCTGGAATCACTTAACACGCTGGGACTTTCCTCTGAGTCTCAGTCCCAGCATTTAATATAAACAACAAAGAATGAGAGCCAAAGTGGGCGAAATCAGCACAATAGGCTCAAGTTCACTCAAACTGCCCCAGCTCGTCTTTTTCACTGCAGCACCACTCACAGCAAGACAGTTAATACACTCAAAGAGCCACTGAATGCACAGATTTTCAACAGGCAAAAAGTATGCCTACCAGAGCCCTTTTGACTCAAAACTCTGCATTTCTGACAATGATGAACAGTTCATTCCACATGCTGATTGCTACAGAAAGGTTGTTCTGTCAAAAACATTCTCAGTATTATTGCAAATTTCTAGGTTTTGCCTGAAAAAAATAACTCAAACAGCAACCTGACTGCATTTTTGTGAAATATCAACTTTTATGCTTCTGTGGGACTTTTGTGGGTGTGTACATGTGTCAGCACTTAATACTTTTTCTGTCTCCAAACAGTTCCTAATGTCAGGTCCCCAATTTAGTTGTCATTTGAATAAAAGAAGATACATCTTTATTTTCATCTTTTTTCTCTCTCTGACCCATTCTTCTCCAAGAAACTACTGCTAAAAATACGTAACTTCAGAGATATCAGACAAAATTTTAACTGCTTGTTTTACAGCACATATCTAGCAACACTAGGAGATGAATGGTGCAGCACAGGAGCATCACCTGTTGTCTTCACCATGGTCCTCTTCTATCAGAAGACAGTTCCTAAAGTCTTATCTCTGGTTTCCTGCCCAGGACTTCTGCCAAATTAATCTTTGTGAACTTCTTGTACCCTTTGGCAACCATCCATTGAGGGTATTAAAGCCTTATTGCTTGTTCCAGACTTTGATTCTGAATACAGAATGCAGAAATTTACCTGGACCATTGTGCACAAGACACAAAAAAATTGAGCATTTCTTTCAACATCATGCTGTAATGCTTTTAGAAATGCATATGAACTATGCCCACAGGAAAAGATTACAGAAGAGATGATCTAATAGACAGTAGATCAAAATTTATTATAAATGGACAAATCTAATAGTTTTTAGAGTTCAGTTCAAGGGCTATTTTTAGGCATTCTAGCTTAATTCACTCTAGTTCTCAAAAATACTGTCAGATCTGGCTGCAGTTACTTTGAATTTCTGGATTTGAATGTATAAAATCTGATTTTCTTTTTTTTTTCCCAATCCACATGTAGTTTCACACAGGGAAATAAAAGACGCATACAATCCTTTTTTTAAGGACATACCAGCTGCATGTTATTACTGGATGTATGGAGTGAACTTCTAACCTCGTAAACAATCACTTTCCCTTGGCATGTTTCACATCCATCAGAGCCAGTGATGCGGATCTTATGCACTGTCTTCCAACCTGAATCCTTCAAATTCTATTAAAGAGAAGCCTGGAAGGAATTCCCCAGTATCCCATTGTTAGAGAAATCACTTTTGATTTCAGTAACAGGTGGTCAGTTTTTCATTCAGACCACATTAAGAGTGCAGACACGTGAGCACTGCATATTCACAGCTTTAAGAGATTTACTGGAGGCTCGGAGTGCCAGCTTTTTGGGGTTTTGGGTTTTTTTTATCTTTTAATTAATTAAACCATGTATGCTCTATCCACACAAGCTGAAACATACCTTTTAGTTTCTAGGCAGAACAAGCAAATGTGTAGCTGGTAAGATGGAAACCAAATTTTTTCCATCTGTATGGCAATAAATGTAGCTTCATCTAATGTGTGTTTTCCACTTTTTGCCTGCACTTCTGCTTCTTGAATCGAACAACTTTTGTGCACTGTGCAGAGGCAGTGCCAGATGGAGCCAGTCTCTCTCCAGCAGTTCTCCACCTCTGCATTTGCAAAGAATGGAATCGAGTGCATGAGTCATAAAGTGACTGTTCACGCCCCAGCATTTTCTCATCTACCCAATCAATGTGACGAGTCCTGTGCAGAGCCACAGGCAGTCAGCTTATACCACTGTCCAAAACATTTCTTCAGTTGCAAGCTACAAACACAACTTAATAAGAAAAAAACATCATCTTCAAATAGTCTCTGTTCAACTGTGTGTGTAATATCTCCAATCTAGATGTTAGTCAGCAAGATGGCCAATTGCATTCAGACAAATGCCTTGCACTTTCTTAAACATATCATAATCTTCCTGTGAAATGGCTGGTTAGTTGCTTTCCAATTTGTGAAATGGTTCAAATGCTGTAAATAAAAAAGAAATTGGACAGCTTTCAAAAAGGACATATTAGACTTTTCAATTCTCAGTATTCTGTGCTTCCAAGCTACACTCCTGTGATCTCTGTACTAATATTCAGAACCTGATTGTGTTATGCTGTTATCTTGAGGAAGAAGGCACAGTACAAGTGAGCCGAAGGAGACAATCCACTGGAACTATAAGAAATCAGCTCCCTCGCCCTACAGCACACGTGTGTGCAAGGGGTGTCAGGGAGAGACGGATGAAAATTTACCTGGTCCCACTTCCTTCTGTCCAGCTTGGCAGATTAAAAGCAAAAAGGCTACTTTTTGCATTACAATTCACCTCCCTTTGCGCCACTATCCCTTGATCCCACCTTCTCTGAGGCTCCTGCATTCCTGTACTGGGCATGCAAATCAGCCCTGATGCTCAGTGTTTTAAGTGTAAACATACTCTGAGGGTGGGCTGGTCAGCTGAAATCAAAGACAGAAAAAGGAATAAACAATAACATATCAAAGGTGGAGCTACAGCTGCTCACACCCTTCTTCCTCTAACTCATGTTAGGATTGACTTCATGAGCATGCAGCTCATACTGCTTTCCCAGACATAAACTGGAGACCTGACAACAGGCCCCACTGTCTGTACAGTACATGCTATATACAAACCTGCCAGCACAACCTCACCTTTTGCCTTTCACCAAACGCATCTATTTTCTCTTCTTGCTACCCACTAGCTATTTCAAACCCGTTTTAAAATCCAAAATCTTTCTCCAAAGCCACCAAAGGCGCTTCCTCTCCACAGGGCATTTGCTCCACTCAGTCTCTGATTGCACTGGCTTTTATTTTATTTACTTTTTCCATTTACTCTTGTTCCTGTGAGGAAACCAGCCTGAATTGTGGAGAGAACTGACTACTGAAACCACCAGAAATACAGTAATGGTGAGAAAGGCTGCCTTTTCTCATCCTTTGAGCATGTCCTGGTGCACCTTGGTATGGATGTGCTGTCAAGACCCCTCCTGAAAATCAGAGGGCAGGCATGGCTTCGGCCTCTTGGCAACATCTTGGTTTGGAGCTCAGGTTAGTTCAATCCTCTCCCCAAACTTACCAGTGGCTTGCTTTCTACCCCTGGAGACACAGATGGAAACGAGGGAGAGAAGAAAGAAGCCTGTGCTAAAAAAAATATTTCACGTAAACCAATCCTAGGAAGCTGACAAAATTCCCTTGTAAGAATATCAATATTCAGCTACTTTCAGAAATAAAGCAGTTTCCCTGAAAAACACAAAATGCTGCTCAGCTCCCTTTCTAAACTCTTTATTACTTATGTAGAAACGTCAATATATTGTAAAGCTCAATTCTAATACCTGTATTCATCCTGGCTCAGGGATCTGCCTAAACAATGCTTAACTACAGCACCGGTGTCTAAATTTGTTTTATAGATATCTGACTTATGCTGAGGGCTCCAACAATGAGAACACCATTAATATTATGAAAAACACATTTACTTCAGCAAAGCAGATTTATACCAAATAAACAAACTGTGCCATATACAGGGTGTTTTAAGGTGAAATGAACTGGGTAGCACTTTCAGGGATCTCCAGTTTTCCTAACAGACTTGAGTACTGGACAAAAGCAGCTTGGTGCACTATCAAGTCCATGCTGATATTCTAAAAACCCTGGCATGCAAGCAGCTGTCACCCATGTCCCAGAGGTTAATTTTTCATTTGAGGGAAGCCACTGGGGTGCTGGCAGCAATGGTGAATATTCATTCATATGCTGAGCATCTGAGATCATCTTGAAGGCTCCAGGACCAGAGGCATTGCCATAGCCAGTCATCTCAGTTGAAAAGTCACAGTAGAAACCCAAGAAGCAGGAAGGAACAGCCTCCAAAATATCGGAAAAGGAGGTTTTACCAAATAATTTTTTCTCTGAAACATTAAGGGCTACCAGCTCTCATGAAGTCAGCTTTGGCCAATCTGTAGTTTCAGACTCTTAGCCGAGGGGTTGATGACAAGATGACAATACATAAGCCCAGGATGGAAAAACTTTCAACATTGATTTGTAGCTTTACGTATGTCACCTTTCAGACTGCTCTTCTTAATGGATAGCTCAGACCACCACATTGCAAGGTCAGCATGTTTTCTTGTGTGAAGCCAAAGAATATACCCATTGACATTTTAGAACTCAGAATTGGGCCCGCAAAAGAGAAAATATATTAAAAACTTACAAGAAAGTGAATTGGAGTACTGAAAAGCAAGTATTTTAGGTCAAAGTTGTATGCCTGTTTCCCCAATTTGGCATGTGATTTTTACATGTAGTCAGGTGCTAAAGTTTACATGCCCAGAGGAATTACTGGTCCAAACCAGAGGCACCAAATGCACAAAAGAATGTCCAGGTGCTGCTGTGCCGACTAGGGATTTTCCATAATGTACTCTAGGCCTGCAAGCCTAAACTGCACCTGATCCACTTGGGCTACCAACAAAAGCATTGCAGAGCCTCAGAAGCAATAATCTCAGAAAGTTTGGAACTGGTAGGAAAAAAAAATCAAATAGGATGACACAGAAGTGAAAAAAGCAAACTTTATCCTTTAGAGATTTTTAAGCTGTGCAATCTCCTTGCCTTTTTATAATATATACATCCATAAAATGAAGTGCCTGATGTCATTGCAAAGCATAAATTTGATCCTTTGAACAAAAGAATGATGTCTCTCATAAGGAGAAAAAAAAATACACATATTCAACATGTGAAAAAAGGGGGGAGAGAGAAGAAAGACAAAAAAATGGTGACCTGGTTCAATGCACATGTCTTAAAAACATAACTCTTTAATAGCTACATTTGTTTTATAGACAAACACAGACATACAGACTTAACTAAATGTGAATGCATCTCCATAGGACAGCACAATTCAAAAGCGTAACAGAAAATCAGGAAGAAGAAAAATAATCAAGCAGTATGCACTCAATTCTAAATACAGCAGAGATGCATATATACTTACAGATGTTTTCTTACTTTCAATCTAGGATAAAACTACTGCTACCGTGCATGGCCAAAGAGCTGCTATATGCTTCTAGTACACAGCCTAAACCTCATTTTACAGCTCTCACAGGTAACATAAAATAAATGCACTGGTCTACAGTGATTATTAGTTTTCTCTCTCTTCAGTATCAAATATGTTCAAATGTTTTTGTTTTGTAAATTTTTTACAGCAGACCACTTAGTACACGTGTTGAGACCTGTAATGTTATTAGCCCTGAGCCTTTCAAATTCCATGCGTACATCAAGAAGTTTCAAGAATTTTTAGGGAAGAAGTATATTAGTTTTTCTAGTCATTGCAGTGCTTCACAGGTACTAAAAACTCAAAAGCCCTAATATTTTACATTATCCAGCCAGAACTCTCATTTTGTAATATTACCAACCAAAAATCTAGCTCGCTTATGTCGTCAAAAGCAACTCTTCTTCCATTATCTTAAATATAAATGAGAAAAACCATGCAGCTGAAGCAGACAGAATAATTTATATTGAGAGGAGACCTGTCATGCCAGTAATACTAAAAAAAACTGGAGCATTACCTTGAACTCATTTGGAATTGAAGGAAAAACCAGACTTTCTAGGGTGGTGGTCAGGCTCAAGATGAAAAGGGAGGAAGAAGGTGACCTGTGATAGACCTTTATGGTCAGCACTAAGCAAGTCAAGAAATGCTTAAACCTTCAAATAAATATAAGGCACATTTTGTTGCTTTTTGATCTGTAGAGGCTAGAGCCTAGCTGACCACAGATCAGAGACATGACATTCATTGGCATGGCATTCAACCTGGTGATGGCTCAGCAAAATAAAAATTCCAAGTATAGGCACTTCAGTGGCAAGCAGCTCATCCACTATGTTTAGCTGCCACAGAGATTCTTCCAAGGCAGAGAGAAATGTGGTTTTGCTTGAAGAGCGAGATTTGATTTAGGAACCTGAGTCAGCCAGTTTATGGACAATAAAAGGTAGCATCTAAAGCCATCCAACTTGTCCAAGAGCCCAGGTGCTCTTTGGAGGTGCAGGAGCGTACAGGTTGGTGCAATGCCACTGCCTTCACTGTAGCAACATCTCCATGCCTGAGACTCGGCTGAAAACTGAGCCATCCATCAGCAAGCACCTTCTGACTTGTAACCATGAAAAGCTCAGTGTCTGTTATAGCAGATCTCCAGGCTACAAAAGAAACTGCAAGCATCTCAACTATTTGCTCTCCTGTCCTTGGGGTGTTCTAGTTGGTGCTGGGGAAGGCTTAAGCCTTTCCATGGATAACCAGAAAATCCGGAACTACGGCACAGATGCCAAGAACAGAGTACTGGGAAGAGTCCACAGCACACTCCTGGGAAGTGCTGAGATGTGCCAAGGATTACAGTAAAAGAAGAGATGGACAGGGAAGGCTTTGATCCTCCCGTGTTGCTGTATGAGGAAATTATTTGCTAATGCAGAAAAACGAGCCCTTCTTTCGATCCAGGTTATTCCATGAGGAATCTCTTTCTACAAAGCCTGAAGCTCAGACAAGGTATTGGGCTTGAGGGACATCTTCACATCTTCTGTGCCAAGCTCAGCATGCCCACAGTACATTTCTGAGCACAACATGCAACTCCCTAATCCTCTTGGCAGCAGTCACTCCTACAAGGTCAGTCCCCCTGGCCTACAAGATGCCTTTCCAAATCAAGCTGTTATTTTCCCTTATTAAACATCAGATTTG
Source organism: Taeniopygia guttata (assembly GCF_048771995.1). Taxonomy (NCBI): domain Eukaryota; kingdom Metazoa; phylum Chordata; class Aves; order Passeriformes; family Estrildidae; genus Taeniopygia; species Taeniopygia guttata. Next base: position 54,528,253 of record NC_133028.1, read on the forward strand.
AGCTAAAACAGCATCACTGATTCAGTTAAACCCTCACTGTCTGCAGCTCTTGTCCAGAGCAGAGTGCACAGAAATCTCATAGAGACCGAGATGCCTGGTCACACAGACTCCAGTGAGTTGTAACTAAGGGAGATGCAACTTTATTTTAGCAACATGAATCATTTCAGGTCCAGGGACAGCAATGTGAATCGTGCTTCCTGGCTGAGCTTTTGTCTTCAGTAATAGCACTGTGCATACTGCACTGAAGACTCAAAAGCATCTCCAAGAGTGACCAATAGACACTGCTACCTACTAGGGCACCCTGACATGACACTTATTTGCCACAGATGGCTTTAATCCACTGACAGCTGCTGATTTATGTGAGGATAGGGATGTTTAGCTCCAAGAGGAGGTACTATCCACGGCCATTTACCACCTCTGAGGGAAATGGGTAGAAATTAGGAGGACAGTCAGCTCTAGATCCAGCCAGCTTTTAAACAAGGCTAAGCAGTCATTGGATTTCAAATCTTTTATGCAACACAGGGTGAGTATGTTCTAACAGAAAGGAAATTTTAAGTGTGTGCAAAGAAAACCAAATAAAACCCATAAGGAAGGGACTGAATTTAAAAGCAGATATTAGATTTCTTTTCTCTCTTGCATGCAAAGCGAAGACTGTTCAGCAATCTGTTTGGCACCTGAGGTGTGCAGGACTCCACTAGCAATATAACAGAATATTATCTGTCCATTTCTGTCAAGCTGAGGCAAGTTCACTTTGTGGTGTCTGCCTAAATGAAAAACAAAACCATGACAGAACTGACCCAGCCTGAGGGTATGCTGGATGGGATGGGGCGGAGATGAAGAAAAAGGGAAAGCAGATGCAAAGGGTGTAAAATGAGAAAGAAGCCAAATGCAGGGACCAAGCTGACTTAAAAATTCCTTCCCCCTACAATCAATTGTTAGACCTTTCTAGGTTGCTTTTTCCTTTTTGATAGTATCTAAATCTTAAAACCAGTCTAACTGGATGAAAGCAGTATGAGTTAAGTCAATGTTACTGAATATTTTTCCTTTGGAGACAATTTCTTCGCAGGGATCCTCCAAGTGGTGAATGCAGTGTTATATTTCCTTCATCAGCCAACAGAAACATTACAGTGGTGAGGCCAAGCCCTTGCAGGTGATAGGATCCCTGCTGAAAATTCAGGCTAACATTCAGAAAACCCCCAGTCTCCCTCTTATCCAGATTTCTCTCCCTGCACATCAAATAAAATCTCATTCATGTGGAACCTGCATTACAGATCTCTGGGCACAGTGCTGGCTCACCTCCACTACAAGGATCTCTATTTTTAGCTCTATTTTTTTCTCATCCCGAGTCAGTTCCAAAACCAACCCCTGCCTGTCTTATTTGTCATTGCCTACAAACCACTTCTACATCTGCCCCTTGGGTAATGAGCTACTCTTCCAGTTTTGTTTTCCCATTGTCTTACATTTGCTTTCCTTTCCCAGAAAAGAAAAGGGAACACATCCTCACACCCGCTTCTCAGCTCTCTGTTCCCTTAACTCAAAAAGGAAGGATTCTATCACGGTAAACAATTTTGGATAATTCCTTTACTTGACATATGACTCCCCCCCCCCCCCCCCCCCCCCCCAAAGTCCAGTGGTCATGATTTGCAGTGTAGAGTGTCATCTTTCTGGCTGATGTGCCACATCCCAGCGGTAATATTTGCTGAATTACCACTCTCTCTACCTTAGGAAAACCATAACCTACAGGGAAGTATAAAAGTCTGATTGCAGGGTGGAAACTTTATTTCCCCACACCTAGAACTGCCAGATGAACTACTTGTGTTTGTGTGGACCTATTTGTACTTACTCTTCTTCCTCCTCCACAAAAGCAATTAAAGTTAGCTGCATATGATGAAAAAGCATGTGAAAAAGGATGTCATAGTAGATTTGCCCTCAAAACACCTATCTCATTATAACTGGCTTTCTTTTAAAGGTTTGAGGTTTTTTAAATAGACAAATTGAACCAAAATTGATACCCATAAAAACATTTGTGATTTGACCTTTTACAAGTTATCTGTGCTCAATCAGGACTGCAGGCAAAAACCTGTTTTTTTTTCCAATGATAAGCAAGCATACTAGAAAAAAAAAAAAAAAAAAGAAAAAAAAGAAGTAACTTATGAGACATTCAGTTCTCTAATAACCCAACTTGAAGTCAAGGGTATCCTTCCTAGGCCAGAATACATTTTATTGAACAAAACTTTCTAATTAATTGCTGACAATGTAACAGCTGTGTCAGCAAAATTTTACACACTGCCTGTCTGCCTCTCCTTGCCATTCTGCCATGCAGCAAAATGGGAGCAAAACAAAGCCCTGATTAAACCTTCCTTGTTGCAGGGCATCTTTGGTTTTCTCAGTGAAATATGTATTCAGTTCTCACTGTCCTTGGTAACTAAGGTTAAGCCATCTGCAGCAGGCGTGTAGCTGACACGTGGAAATGGCATGAATGATGACAGGTAATGATTTAGCCAACGTGACCCATCATTTGGGCAGCCAGTCAGAGACATAGATAATGATTAGTCTTACTGCATTCATGCACAGAAGCTTTAGGATGCAGCAGGAGCAGCTGGATATTTATTCCACGCCTACACTGTTGGAGGTAGGATGAGGTGTTGGGGAAGAAAACGTCACCACACACCTGGCAACACCACAGCATCCTCCAAGAGCTCTCAGGTAAAGAAAGGCTCATTTTATTACCAAGCTTATAGGCCAAGGATGGAAAGAGCCATGGAGAGGTGAAAAAGTATTTGACCTCTGAAAAGCGAGACAGCTACCCAAATTCTGTCCTGAGAACATCAATAAGTTAAGACAGAGATGTGACAAGGGAGAGAAAGTCAAGTGTGTGCTCCCTGTGGAGCTCCTGCTCCATAGGTCAGTGAAGGAGCTTGTGAAGCAGATACAAGTTTAGTTGCTTTTGTTGTTTGCAATTAATCCCTTTGAAGTGTTACAGTCCTAACGAAATAAAGAAAATTGCTTGGGCGCTGAATATTTAGAAAAATCACTGTCCCACTGAGAGCAAAACAGCAGGGAGGATGCAAGGGGAACGGGCTGAGCTCAGTACAGATTGAGTCCTGTGCAGCCTGTGCCATTATGAGTGGGTCAGGCAGGACTTTGCAGACTTCTCTTTCTCTTCATTTTTGCACTTCATTATTTTCCCCATAGGAAAAAAAACAATACAAACACAGTGTGTAAGACATTTAGGTCAAGACTCTCATAAACAGGATCCCAGTGTTGGTCTCTGAACAAGTGACCTGATTTTTAAAAACACTAAGAAAGCAGTATCTCCCAGTGCCTTAAACAAACACTGGCCTTTTGAGTATCAGGTTATTTAGGGACCTCAGCCTTACTTTCAAATCAAGTTTCATCTTCTCATATCACAGGCTCAGCACCGACTCAAGAGTCCAATTGAAAGAAGCTGCACAAGGGAGATCAGATCTAGGATGAACCCCCAGAAAACAAGGCTCCCAATTCACTCAAACCAGCTGAGAAATCCTGAGTGCACATTAGCAAGCAATGACTGATGTATTTACACCACACTTCAAATACCTAAAATTTCCAGTAAACCACAAACATCCTTGTTGGGAAGGGTAGATAAATATGATTAAGAATCACAATGGTACAGCCAGGACGAATATAACGCCCCCTACTGGCTGGACAATTACCCTCACCTACAGCGGGGTCCGAAAGCCAAATGGACTGTTCCATCTCACCCCCCAGAATGTATGGTTCACCCCACATCTGTAACCCTCCCCTGAACCATCAGGTGCCTGTGACCCCATTGGCCCAGGTCCTGTTCCAGCCCACCCTGGAGCCCCCTTTGATAAAGGCTCTCCGGGGGGCTGGACGTTCTCTTGGATCTTCCCTTCTCCTCCTGGAGAGTCCTCCGGGAGTCCCTGCTCCCCTCTTTGTCTCTCCCCTCCCCCATCACCCGAGGCCCAGCCACGTGCTGTGTCTGGCAGCTCGAGGCAGAGCCTCTCTGCGTCCTGAATAAACTTCATCCCCCAAGAGCAACCAAAGAGATCTCGCTTGAATCTGTCCGTGGAATACAAATCAACGTCTTTACACATCCTCTTCACACACCTCCAGGAATGCTTGATTTTGCAAGGTGCTTTTCCTAATCTCTATCTGAAGGTGTTCTTCTTTGGTGGCAGAGGGAGCAGAGTGGATGATTTAGCCCATCAAATTTTAAATAGCTCAAGATGGCTTAAATCCCTCCCATGGCTTGCTACCTCTCTATACATCTCTTTGCATTTGCTGAACAGAATTAGAAGCAGGGATAGCCTTTATTATGGTCAAGTTAGATTAGTGCTCATGGCTAGAACAGTATCTTAGGGCTAAGGAACACCTAGTCCAGATTTGAAACACCCAAAAAGAGCCTGTGCTGCCCTATTTCTCCCCACTCTCTGGCAGAGAGCCCTGCACCAGCCTACGTGTATCTTCTGCCTCCCACATCACTGTTCGAGTTCCAAATTTACTGTCTTTGGTGCTCAGGGGAAAAAAAAAAATATCTCCTTTCTTATCAGCTTTTGAACAAGTTTTACTGCTGGAAAAAGAATCTCTATTAATGTATTTCTGAATATAGAGGACGTACTCTATATATCTATAAAGAAAACACTATGCGGGATGGAGCACTGGTGGGTTTTGCATCTGAACTGAGATTGACACTCTGAAGCATTTTGCTTTGCTTTTTTACAATAAAAACTGTATCATTTATTAGCAATAACACAATACATAACTTAGGGACATGGAGTACCACATACCAAATTTGATAATCTGGTAGTACAGAGCATGGCAGCACAAAGTCCCCAATTCAGTACAGTTTTTATACCTAGACTTACACTTCAGAGCTGAGCATGGATTAAACTCATTTCACAGAGACACAAACTTTTAAATCCTAATTTGTTCAACTTTGCAGGACACAGGAAAAAAAAAAGCCACATGAACACCAAAAGATGAGGCAGTACTAACAGAGGGATCCAGCATCTCTCCCAAGCTATGCTTACCTAACTACAGAGATCTGTCAGCCTCAGGCCACATGACAGAGGATGAGAACATGTGAAATGCATTTTGCTATACACTAGAGAGCAAATGAAATAGTATATTAGGGATCAAATGCTGCAATAGCGCAAGACTCATTCTGGTCTATCTCTGTGTCCCATCAGCTCAGCCCCAACAAGGGCTGAATCTGACTTAATCTTTCACACAAACACCACCAAACATTGTTTCAATTGAAAAAGGCTTAAGGTGAGATTTACTTTTTTCCATACAAGTTCCTGCCAGGACCACTGTCAAGACTGTCATGAACTAAAAGATGACAGATACTAAATTATGAAGTGAGTTATATTTCTTTTGAAACACAACTAACTAGTTTCTTTGAAAAAGATTTGCATCATTCTACATTTTAATTCAGCTCTTGTTTGTCTAAAATAGGTATCCTGTTCCTCTGCTGTCTCACTGTGCTGTAGTTGTTGAGCTTTTCCTAAATACTACACAGAGACAAGTTGATATTTTTATATACTTACAAAAAATAGTTCAAGCTTTCTCAAACCTTGTTAGTGTTTGTTCCCTCCCTGCATCAGGATCACATCCTGGTAACAAAAAGCTAAGCAGAGCTGAAGGTACAGTGTTACAGACAAAGAGCAATAGGAAGGAAATATGTAATAGAAATAAATTAGCCTTTTAATGAAAAAGGACCCTGTTTCTGAATAAATGTCCTCAAGAGGAAAGAAAATCTGCAATGAAAACATAAGTTTTATAAAACATTGCTAATTTGCTAAATTGCCTCAGAACAGACTGGTATTTTTTTCATGAAGATTTCCATGATGATACCAGCGTTCCTCACATAAAGCACTCCAAAAGCCAATAATGTAGTATCTGCTGCTTTTACACCTCACTGAGACACCTGGCAGACAGCACTTCATGACCTATACTTGTCTTCCAGGTGCTGGAGGTGATGATCCAACTTTTTGGCTGTTTGATGAGAAAAGATCCGTGTCCAGTTCTTGCAATTTCCAGTTTTGTAATTTTTCTTTCAGCTGCCAACAAATTTTCAAACATATGATATGCCACAGATCTTGTGGTTTGGACTTCCTCCAGCACTTCACTAACATCTGCCAAATTCCTGTTAAATCCAACACTGGTTGATGAGCACTTTCCAATGGTGTGAAACTTAATGCAAGTAACTAGTGGAAGCTTGGGAGCAATTAAATTTTAATCAGAGGTAAGTTCAGTTTTCAGCACTGTTAGTTATCTCTAGTGTCTAAATAGCCAATATCTATAATAACCCTCTTCTCCTCTTGTGATCAGCAGCACAGAGCCACAGAAAGGGAGAAAAATAACAGCTTCAGAAGTGCCCTCCCCAAGAAAGCCACTCCCCATATTAATAACCTATGCAGTCTTTCTCTCTGACATGCCATCTGTATCCCAAATTACTCAGCCATGTTTTCCAGGCAGGTCCAGGCATCTGCCCCTCTCCTGGCTGCCTCTCCTCAGCCTCCTGCCCAAGATGGGCTCTCAAGCCCAGCTCTGTGAGCAGGCCTTTTGCCTCTCTGCTCTTCAGTGTGTGTCAGGCCAAAGGAGCATGGCTAACATTTCCTTTTGAAATCACAGACAGCTTCCTTTCACCCTCCTTCCAGCACACACCAGGTCCTTGATTGTGAGGCAACCTGGCTTTTGCCTTGTTTCTCTCCCTCCGGCTGTGCCTGAAGAAGTGGGACACCCCCCATACTGCTCCAAATCCCTTCTCCCTGTGGGCTGTGAAATTACAGATCTCCTGCTGAAACGTGCCTAATCCACAGCCTTTCCCATCCTTGTAAACATGCAGGACAGCATTATGGTTTCTTATAAAATAAATCAAGCCTTTCTACTGCTTGGTAAGTGACACATGCAAGTTACAGTCCTTTTACTATACTGCCACAGTAGGCTCAAAGCTTTCCCATTGCTCTTCCAAGTTCAAAAATCCCCTGTTGCCAACCTAGAGTTATTTCTTTATGCAGTCCAGCAGGACCAACGTAGCAAGCAGAGCTCAGCACCTCCCAGGCTGTTCTTAATAGAAAATGTAAGCCCCAAAACAGAGGTTGGTGGCTGAGGTCTGGGAAGCATTCAGAGAAGTAGAAGGATCCTTGCAAAAGCCACTCTTTGGAATGTAATCTTTGTTAGAAGGTGGCCACACCATCAGAGCCAAGCTTCAGGGAAGCACAAAACATAGCAGTGGGCTCCCTGGCCTCAGACAGCTCCATAGAAAGCAGAAGAGGTAACAGAAGCTGGTGATGTTTTTTTTAATTTCTTTGTAAGTGAAAATATCCTAAACAACCTCAGCATGTGCAGCCTGGGGAAGTTAGATGAACAGCTGCCTGGAACTGAGCACTAATTCATTTTGCTCTCTGTTAATGAATACAGACAATGGAAAATCAGTAGATGCAAAAACCCCACATTTTTTATGGATTTACAGACTGATTTTCTGTACCTCATCTAGTCATTTTTATGCCCGTGCAAAGCGATGCCACAGTTGGTGTAAAGTACTACCAAATTATCATAGGGATATTTTTACCCTCCATTTCCACTGGCACGGCAAATGGCTACAGGTGTCAAAGGCAAAAGAAAATGTGGATTTTAGCAGAGAAAAGGAATATTCAGAATAAAAAATGAAATGACTTTGCTATGCCCACTGCCGTCTCCAGATAACATGTGTGGCTATGTACTGCTTTGTCTACAGAAAACCGTATTTACCTCTCTACTTCTGCCTCAAATTTTTGACATTTAAAGTAGTGTGCGACCACCAAGACCTATTTAGAGAAAAGCAGGAGGAGCATCAGTCCCAGCTGCAACCCCCTGTGTCGGGCAGCCTCTTTCACATTTCTTACCTGGTAGGACATGCACCCTGCTGTGCATTTCTCTTCCTACATTACAGCCTGCAGCTCAAATCCAGCTGGTTTAGTGACAAACTGCACTGGGCTCAAGGGGAGATTGAGCACAGAGTGAACAAACCATGCTTTGACTTGCACAGCCTCTCCTGGATTCTGGTTATAAAATTTTTAACCAAAAAAGCACTTTGTAGGCCATGAGAAACATCTTCATAAAGTGTGTGTGCAGCTATGGTACAATTTTCTTTTTTTCAGTTAACGGCAAATTTTGAGGCCATAGTTATTATGACAAGACAAATATTCCCATGTGCAAATTCAAAATCCATTTGAAGCTGAATATATACACCAAATCCCAAGTACTGCTAGGAAAAGGGAATGGGAAATGTCATTTCCTGCCAGCCAGAGAGGATAATGCAGCCCAGCACAAAGCTTTTACAGCATGCACAGTTGAATAAACTATCCCTCTTCAAAAAATATACAGAGAAACTCCTTGCACTAATTCACAGACTTTTAAAACAAGAAGGCACTGGGAATCATCTGCTCTGACCTCTGTGGGAACCAAGTGGTACTGTTTCAGCCCCTGTGCCAAAAACTCAGGCTCTGGGGCTTGCATCACTGTCAGGTTGGTCCAACTGCTGAATCTGCCTGCTGAGAAAGCAGTGACTCTCAGCCAAAAATTGGCCTGCCACCCTTTATCTTCGACAGGGGCACTCAGTGCACTGAGTTACTACACACCTACGCTAGCTAAACCTCAGCATTATTGAACAGAGCCCAACAGACTCACTATCTATCTTATTTGGCGACATTTCTGCACACACACACACAAAATCCACAGACAAACAAGCAGCCCCACAGAAACTGTAGGTCAAGAACAAATAGACAAAATTTTCCCTTTAAAAAGAAGAGAAAATCCCACCACTCTTCCAGGTGAAATTAGCTGTGTCTATATTCGATACCTAGAATGCAGTGAATACCACTGTCTCCAAAAACCATGGCAACCTGAAAATGTGAGCAATTTTTTTTCTTTTTTTTTTCCTCCCCTTTTTTTTTTTTTTTAAATTTTTAATAGTTCTTCACACTGCTGAAATTCCTGCGTTGTTTTTTAAGATAACAGTATGGTGCCTCGGAGGCGCCAACGTGGAACGTGGCTGCTGGATGAGCCATTAATAATTTCAGGGCTCTGGGAGATTTTGCACCATGTTTCTTTGGTTTTTTTTCACTCAACTGCATTTAATCAAAGACTGCAGCTATTCCTTACTCACAGCCAGTATATCCATCTGTGTGTATTCACCTTTGGAAGTTTTTTCTATCTACGAAATAGTCACATCCAGCACTATGAGGTGTTTGGACAGCTCTTTTTTTGTTTTGTTTTGTTTGTTTTTTTTTTCCCCTAGTGCTATATAACTTTCTTTTCCCAATAATTTTTTTTTTACCTTTGTCCACTTAAAGGTGAAATACCATCAAACAAAAGCCAAGCAACAGCCTGCATTAGGGCAAGAGCCAAGAGAGAGTAGCAATTTACAGCTCTCTGCCTGAAGCAAGGGTAGAGATTACTGCCATTTAAACCCACTTCCACCTTGCAATTTCCACCATTTCCTGCTATGCTGCAGCCTGGTGTATTAAAAACCAAAACACCAGAGCTGAGGTCTGACTTGAAGAGAAGCCCATCTCATTCTGCTTGGGAATTACATAATATTTCAAGGCAATGTACATCTTGCTGCGGACAAAATTAAGTCCAATAAAACCAATTTCCGCTCTGACATTATTTAAACATGGCCACAATCAAATTGAGTAGAAAGCCAAGTGAAAAACCCAAACACTAAAGTGATTTCATAGATGAAGGCTGAAAAGCTCCACTGATTTGAAGCCCTCCTGGTAAAGACGGATACCCTGCAGTATATTATGGTCTGTGCACTATAAAATTCTGTGGATTCTTAGCTACACTCTTAATTTTAAGTGGATCATGTACTCTACACTCCCTTCTGCAACAGCTTAAATCTCACCATCCGATTATCTTTTCCTGTAATACCACACTTTTCAGAATAGCAGCACACCAGCATTGTGAATAAACCCCAACAAAAGAAATTTAAGGACAAAAGAAGCATTGAGGGATGCAGCCTCAATAACTACGCAGTGGTTCATTCTTGCTTGTGGCTGCTGCTGTAACTGTGTGAAGTACCTTTGCCTTTTGAAAAGTGCTGCATGAAAAACTCTCAGTTATCCAGTCAGTAATAGCAGCTTCTTTATAGATTTCTGATAAACTGCATTGGTCTTTAATTGGACACAGAGGAAAAAAATATCTTGATATCTTTGGACTGACAAAAGTTGCCTATATATTTGTTTCTTTATTCTTCACCCATGTAGCTGCTCATTCCCTGAGGTTGCAATAGACTGGCAGAAGAAATTTTTGCTAAATCCTTTCTGATCTCACAGTGATTTGCAGTCCCCAAGTCCAAACCCTCTCAGCTATCATGGTCTCAAACTCACCCCCTTTGCTACTAATCTTGGCAACCCTGACAGAGCTTAAGGAAACAAATCTCACAAGCAGATGCATCAGTGTCATTTAAATACAGGGATGTAGGTACAACAAACCTTTGAACAGCAAATTAAATGTTAGGATGTGCTTCCTCCTCCCTGCCAGCCAGGCAAGGCAGTGCATGGGGAAGCAGTACCTGCACTACCACCCTGAGGACACAAAGAGCAGAGCCAAGGCTGCATCTCAGCACTGCCTGCAGACGTGCAGGGAGTGTGTTCAATCCTATTCCTTTTTTTTGTTTTGCCCTTCTATTTCTGCCCCCCTCCCTTTTTTTGGGGTTGTGTGAACAAATGATAGCTCTGTGAAAATCAGAGAACAAAGGGAAGATCAAGGAAGCAGGTAGCTAGATAATTACGTATCCCAGCTGGGACAAGAGTTTAAGCCTCCGGAGCTTACTTGCCAAGTTATTCTAGAGTTATGCCAAGAGAGCTGTGCCCTCTGAAGCTTTCTGGCATAGGAAGTGTTGTGAGGCAAAGCAATGAGGTTTCCAGTGCTGCAGGAGGGATGTCAGGCTGCAGGAGCCATCAACTACACAGGCATCTAGTTAATTCAAGTGCAATTACGGTCAATAAAAGTTGCTTGTTACTTACATTTCTTTGGCATCTGAGTCCAAGAGATGCAGGTTTATGTACTGAGGCCCTCTGTGGCTCGTGAGTATGTGCGGGCGTGTGTGTGAGGATTTTGGGGCAGAAAAGGTCCAACTAACAGCTCTGAGGTGCTCACAGAGCACTCTCTCTGTGCTGCGCCATTCCAGGGACAGTCAGTGCCTCTAGGAAAAGGCTGTGCATGGGCAATATGCTGGAGATCAGGCTGGAAATGTTGGTCAAGAAAACACCCTAGAAATACCACCACATCACCCCAACAGAATCTGGGTGTGGAAAACCCCAGGATTGTAAGTGTAGCTTGGGTTCTTTGCTAGGAGCCCCTTCTGCACTGCTTTTTCTACCTCTGTGTTTGGAAATGCTAAAAGGCACAATTTTGATGGATGGGAGAACCTTGAGGATGGAGTTCCTCCATTCTCACTGCTCATACACTGTGCTCTGTATTTTCCCAGCATTTCTTGCACAACTGAACGCAACAGCCTCTTGTTTTGTCCTGTGTTGCTTTTGCACCCACATTTTTCTTCTTTTCCTCTTCTATTATTTTTTTAAAATTCTTTTTAAGGCTTGTAGCTTTGAGCCACCTACAAATGAGGGTAAAATACTTTGTGCTAAGATATTTTTCCTCCTTCTCATGCCAGTGTTCTCTTAAAACCCAAACCCACGCCTCTGGGAACATGTTTTCTGAATCTGATTTATAATTGTCTGCGCAAAGAGAACAGAAGGAAGATGTTAATTTCACTAGCTACTGATTGCAAAAGTCAATACTCCTTGATCCATTTGAGCCATTTCTCATCTTGACAATTCTTCTGGAAAAAAATAAAATGTCAAAAAGTGCAAAATATTTTACCCATGTGTGCAGATTATCAACAAAGGTGCCTAGAGAGCATGACAAACAAAAAGCAATTTGAAGTATAAATCCATTTCTTTTCTGCATGAAAAGGACAGGACATGTATTTCTGTCATTAGCTGCTGATTTTAGAAATATTTGTACATTAATTATACTGTGCCAGCAATAATTGCCCAGCTCTGCAATTGCCTTTTCTCTTTCCCTTCAAACATAGAGGTTCTATAGAACCAAAAAACCATTTCCCATTACTCAGAATAGTCCATGAAAAAAAACAGCCACAAGGTTAGAGGGTGCCACAGTTAAAAAATCACTTTCTACAGAAACTAGATATATGTGTGAGTGCATGAAATGACTAATCACACAACCAGCACAAGGAAATGTAAAAATAAAATCTGGTCTCCCAACAGCAAGCAACGGCTCCTAGGCCATGCCCAGCTTTCCCCACTGTTTGGAAGGAGCAGCCCTTTATTAAAACCATGCCACAGGAACATGGAAGACTGTGTGGGTAGAGCAATGCCTGGAGATGGGACTGGCCACATTGCTCCTAACAGGATTGTGCAAGTTACAGGGATCCTGCTTTAACTATTGGGGCATTCTGTCATTCCTTCAGGAATCACAGACTTTATTCCTCCAAAAGCTGTCTTAGCTCTTCTCTTGGGCTCACTTCTATTTGCCTGGGCAAGCACAACAAGCAAGAGAGTCAGACTGACAGCCCTGTGGTGGGCTGCTCCCTACTCCACCACTGTTGCCTGCTTCCCCTGTTTCTTGCAATATAAATACTTTTATATGATTAATGTGTGCTCTACAAACACTACAGCAAAACCAGAAATTTCAGGTACTCCGACCACTGTGATGCCAGCAAGCAGAAGAGCCTATCCTGGGCAATGAGGACAGGGCTGTGACTGTGCATGCAGGAACTCACTGCTCTATGGGGACTCCAGAAGATGGCATTGGATCTCATCAAATGCTTTGGATCCTAATTTTTTTAGTGATTTCAATGGGCAGGTAAGCATCTAAAAGAAACCAGTGGTCACTATGTATAAGTCAGGTAAGAGTTTAAGGGTCTGCCTCAGCACAAAAGTCTCTAAGTGCATTAAGTGAGCAGACAGGACAGCCCTGGTGCTGCAGCAGAACCTTCAGCTGCCCCCAGGAAGCATCTCACTGGAAGCAGCAAGCAGAGGATAATTGACACAGGAGTCCTGCATGTGAAAGCAGGGCCTCGAGATTTCACTGTGAGCAAAAAAAAAAAAATCTCTTCCCGCTTCCCTGCCACTCTCCTGTCTCCAGCCTTTGTTCCCTCCAGTAATGAACACCTTTGTACAAATAGCTGCAGATTAGAAAAGGAATTAATCTCCAAACAAAGGTGAAGCTTAATTAAGCATTGCACTAAAAGAAAACAGAGAGGAAGCACAGATTTGAAAAAAAAAAAAAAGATACAAGACAGCTGCACAGACTTAATTCCATTTTTTCCTCTTGTAGGTCATTTTATTCAATGTAATTTCCTTTCTGTATTTGCATGGTTTTGTTGCTGAGGCACTGCCCATCAACAGAAGGGTTTTTCTTGCTTTCCATTCACTTGTACCTTTTTTAATGCTTTGCATTACAAGCCCTCCAACAAAAAAAAAAAAAAAAAAAAAAAAAAAAAAAAATTAAAAAAGCAAAACAGATTTAAATTAGACTTTGGGAGTATGCCATTTCATATACTTCTCCCAAGAGAGCTTCAGCTAATTAAACAAATGATTGCAAAATACTCACAATGTCAACCCTGTCAGCTTATATGCAAAACATCTACACCAAGGTGTGGTTATTTAACCAACCACAATTCAAGGAGCAATGTCCTGTGAAGATAAGCACAAACCTTAGGCTGTAAGGGGACACTTTTTAAAACCATGGGTGGATTATGGGGAGAACAAAGACTTTTAATATCCCAGCCCATGGCCTCAGGAGCTAGCAGGCACAGTCACACCAATCTGAAAGGGACAGGAGCTGAAGATTTGGGTGGCCAGGATAAGGAGACTTCAACACATTCCAAAAATGGATGAGCACACTGAGCTGCTCTTGACATTTAGGCTGAGCTCTATATTACTGCTAGGAAGACAAGGTAGGAGTAGTTAATGATAATGAAGGAAATATCTGGATTTTTGCTGTTAAATTGCAGCAGCTCAGAGCAAAAGCTGGAAAGAAGCAAGCAGATAGAAATAGGTGCCTGGAGTAGGAAAGCAGGAATATAAATGTTATGGTGATTAACCTGTGCATAGTTGCTGGAGGCAGTGAAAGTCTCAATTGTCTATAGCTAAAGGATTTTAAATTTCTCTATGCATAAAAACCTTCTTAAAACCCCCCCCCTCCTCATTTTTTGCATCTTGCCTTCCTCTACCCTAAGCCATGCAGCTCGCCCAATAAGCTCTCCATGTCCATCCTCTCTGCACAGAGCCTGCTGCCCCCTGCTAAACTTTATTCCTCCTATGTTCTTCTTTCCAATACACACCTCCAGCACAAAGCATGCACTGAGTCTCAGCACTGAATACTCCATTCCCTTTCACCCCTCCATCCAGCTCTTGTCTCAGAATATGTTTGAGATACTTCCCAGGCCAGGCACCTTAGCTTCCAGAAGGATTTTATGATCAGGTGCATGCAACAAGGTCTACCATAAATTATTGCAGCCTTAGCTCGGAAAAGGTAATATTAACTTTCCTAAAGCCTTCTTAAGGGCCACAAAAACACACTTCCCAAGGTTTGAGCAAAAAGGACAGCGAGGATAAGGGAATAAAGGTTGCTGTGCTCATTGTAGCAGAGTTAGAGGCTGAAGCTGATGTTAAAAAGAACTAATAGAGTTGGGAGGCTGGCAAGCCTCTGATGGGTTTCCAAGCCCTATTTGAGGACCACTGCTTGTTGTAGCTCTGGCAAACAGGACTGAGCTCAGCTGGGTGGACCTTGTGCTCCTGGATTTAGGAGATGAGATTAGCACGGGATAAATCTCACCCACCTGATCCAGGTGGAAACCCAGATCTGTTGCACTGAATGTTTGAAAATGTGAAACAGTACTACAAGGCAAGCATTATGTATTTTCAGGTGCCATGACCACGATAACCCCGAGAATGCTCCTGAGTACATTGTCCTGGCTGAATCAGCAAGGTGCAGGGCACAGCAGAATTGAGGCGAGCTCCTGCCCATCCAGTCCTCCTCTGTGGTTGCTTCATGCCTTGGCAGCAGTATTAATGAGAAAACAGTTTTGAAAGGGGAAAAACTCAGTTCAGAACGTTCCTTTAGGAGAAATGCCAAGATCCTTCCTTGTTTATTTTACTTGTTGTGTAAACATTTTCATAATGCTTATCAACAGTCTGTAGAGTGTATTTGTTAAAATAAGCAGCATGGACACTGGTATCTTGCCCGGGACTCTGGCCTTTTCTCTGACCCCATGCACTGGAGCTAATGGATTATTTGCCATTTTACTTGGTGGATGCTGCCAGCCACACTGCAGTCTTTGTGAATCAAGCTAAATGAATGAGAAAGTACCAATATCACATAATAGACACCAGCACTGGAAATGGTCAGGAAATAGGAATTAAGGATGAATGCTCTGTTTGCATGATCCAAACACATTAAGGCGTGAGGAAGCTGTGAAATTCTTCACTGTACGTGTTTGGTAAAAGGATTCAGCTTGCTTCTGCCAGATTCCCTCTTAGCAGTACTGGTTCCAGATTCAAACTTCTGAGCAATTTTAATGTTCAGTGAACAAATAGTTTCAATTGTTTGGTTTTGTCCCATTTTCTGTGTGAATTATTCTCAAATTCAAGCTTAGTTTTTGCTTCTAAATGTGAGCAACAATCTGAAGAGGCTCTAATCAAAATGGTGCATTAACTTCTCCCCCCACCCCAACTTCTTCAATGTACATAACCCAGGCCTGCATAGTTATAGTCACAAAATATTAACATAATGTACCTCTTCCTTAGCAACAGCTATAGTGTCAGGGGAATGCAGCCCATAATAATAAAGCCTGATCTAGAAGCATAATAAAATATAAATAAGCTTGTTCCACTTCAGTGGCACACAGGATTCCACTGTGAAGGGTCTTCACAAATTTAGAAACCTCATCTTCTTTTTACTCTCCAACACAGATTATTTAGAAGATTTATGGGCACACATTCCCTTTTATTCCTGAAAATGAAATGTAATTTTTTACTCAGTAACAGTGTTATTTTGCAGCATGTCTACTAGTAAATTTGTGGGCATAATACAGTCACACACACACTCATCTGTGGAAACCAGTGCTCATAATGAGATAAATATGAAACCAGGAATTTGAGAAAATCTAAAGGGGAGACTGCCATGAGAGGATCTGTAGTTGTGGTCATTTTCTAAAGAGGAAAGCTCAAGCAATTTTCTGACAAAAAAAAAAAAAACCAAAACTAAACAAAACAAACAGCTGCAGTGAATTACTACTAATTAGCATGAACAATCTACAAGCCTTTCCCTGTACCTATCTGCAAAAAGCCCAGCATCCCTGTCTGGGTAAGGGCAAAATCTTCTTCTTGCCCCAAGTCCAGCTGTTTTTCTCCATTCCTGAAAGCTCCTTGGCCAACAGCCCCACAGCTGCTCACCCTCATGCTTGCTGGCCCTCTAACCCTTATAATTACAGCTAATCAAACCTAGTATCTGTTCTTACAAGCAGTAAGATCTTTCAAATACTGCTTCTTGTGAGTTTTCAAGGAGAACAAACTACATTGAGCCAATCTGAAGGCAGCAACAAACCATTTGGAACTAGAGGATAGCAGTCCTCTTCGGAGCAAACACTGCGGTTTTCAAGCCAAATTTACTTGGCTGAAAATCTTAAAATATGAGGACTCTTATGAGGGAGCCTAGTTACAATCTTAGCATGGTGTTCCATAATCAGTAAATCAGTATTTGGTAAGCATTTATTAAGGCTGGGATTTCCAAAAGCACTTTTTAAGAGTGGGGTAAACACTTCACAGGTGTAACTTTCCCTCTGAATGATTCTATCACATCACTAGGATTTCCTGCACCAAAGAAGACACAAAGAAAAGAATCAAAATTCAACAATCTACTCTGAGGAAATGCAGGGGCCAAAAAAGGCTAGAAATCCAGACATTTCATAAAACATCAGATCACTGTCTCTGGTGGAAATCTCTCATTTCCAATAATACCTTATTCAGCCAAAGATGATTCCAAGAGCCAAGTGCTGTAAAATAAAAACCTGCTTACCTACAGAAAATCCCACTGCACAGCTGAAGTCATCAAAATACAAAATTCTTCAACTCAATGCTGTCAAGAGTAGTATGTCTGAGCCTAACATGATTTGCTTGTATGGGAAATCATCTGCCTGCCTTTCTACAGCACTGCTGATAAACTTCTACAGGAACATGGTAAACTATATTTCTACATTTTACTGGAAGACAGAGAGACTACACCACTGGATAGCCCAGGTATTTAGAAGTTGCTGTTCCTAACTTGTTATTAACTAGAACATTTTTTCCATTTTTAACATTTATTTTGTAAGGGTGATTTGCTTTCTGTGACTATATCATACACATAGTGAAAAATAACAGCAACAGAAAATCACAGACTCATAAAATCACAGACTCATAAAAAACTCAACCCTTCCTTGGGTTGGAAGGGACCTTAAGGACCATCTGGTTCCAACCGTCCTGCCATGAGCAGGGACAACTTCCACTAGACCAGGCTGCTCAGAGCTGCATCCCACCTGGCCTTGAGCACTGCCAGGGATGGGGCATTCACAACTTCTCTGGACAACTTGTGCCAGGGCCTCAGCATACTCACAAGAAAGAATTTGTTTCTAATATCTCTTTCAGTTTAAAGTCATTATCCCTTGTCCTGTTGCAACAACCCCTGCAAGAATGCTTGTCCCTATCTTTCTTGTAGGCCCCCTGAAGGTGCTGGAAGGTGTCCTGGGGGTCTTCCCCGCTCCATGCTGAATAAACAATGCTAACTCTTGGCCTGCTTTCATAGGAGAGGTGCTTCAGACCCCTGATCATTATACACTATAACGCATTATAACAGTATCACATATTATAACATTAATCATAAAAATGTATAGAAGGCAATTTTGCCAACCTGCTCCTTTGAATTTGTACCTGTTTGTGAATATACACAAGCCCTCCACTGAACAACTGAGACTCTATGCCCCACTCCAATACATCCATATGTTTCCAGAAGAATCCTCTAGAAAAACAGGGTTTTCATATCCTCCATCCTTCTAGGTGACTATTTCACACTTCAGTTATGTCATGGAGCCCTTCTCTAGATAGGCCCCACATGACACGAGAGATGACACAACACACAGCAAAGGATGCCAGCAGCATGGCTGCAATGGCAAATCCTGGCTTTCCAAGGGCTAAGCTGCTTGTGGCAGAGGACTCCCACAGGAAGTGCTACCTCACATCATGCACCTTTTTAACATCTCTGGATGTGTTAAATGAAGGACAGTGATGCCTCTCAATCGAAGCACTGCAGACCAATCCTAGTCTCTTTCACACAGGCATGTGGCTTAGGAAATCAGTGAACCTGAAATTTGATCTCTTATATGATTTATTTGCCATCTTCTCTCATTACACAAATATAAATATAACAGCATTTTTCTGCAGCCCTGAAATAATTCAGAATTAATACCAGATGACAAAATGGACCATGTACCAGGAGGGGAAAAGTTACAGTAAAAGCTCCTTCCCATTAATGGGACCTTTCATTCATATGCCCACCATTCCACAGGGGAGCTGGACATAAATTATGTATTTGACATCTAGTTATAGACGATTATATCTGACATAATGAAGTTATAATGGAAGGAGTTTGCACATTGTTTGGTTATTAAGTGCCCATTTCTTGTCCCTGCACCAGGTGCAATAGTGATAGGCCATACAAATCATCCAGAAGAAATGCCAAAATGGGCTCCCTTACTGATAAAGCACCACACATGTTTATTAATTTAACAGCTTGTCTTATGTCTCCCCCATCTGCTCATTTAAAACAGTTATTTGCCCTATAAATATTTCAGGAAGAGAAGTGTAGCCAAAAATTAGTCTGGCAGAAAAGGAAAAAAAAAAAAGTTTGAGAAAGAGTCTGATGCTGTATGCAGCACTACACTCTTTTTTTCACATTGAACTGGTTTAACAGCTTTTTTTCCAAGCTGGTAATAGGACATTCACTTTAGATTAGTGATGCTTGAGGGTGCACCACCATAGCTGACTCTATTTTACAGCTGTTGCCACTGTCAGGTGGGTGAAAACTTCCACCACTGATGGAGAGTGGCAAAACTCAGTGCAGTGGAAAACGAAAGCCACTGTCAAAAGAATCTCCTGGATGCATGTCCATGTCCATTGTTATAAATGACAATACAGTATTGGCTTTCACATTTATGTATTAGCTTTTGCATATCATAATTAATCACCAAGATTTTGATATGGTACAATTTTTATTTCCTTTTAACTGCTTTTTGGTACAGTGTAATCTGTCAGTTTATGCATGCAGTTTATGTAGCTTATATGAATAGTAGTTTGAGAAATATATTATATCTTAAGCTATAGCATAATATTAAAATAGAGACTATGTGATGTTAAAATGGTTTTATTCATGTAACTAACTCAGAGAATGGTGTAAGATAATTAGGTGGCTCCTCAGATTTGTGGACTATCTTATGATAACAGTGACAAAAACCAGAACACCACAAGAAGAATTTACCGACTCTTCAGGGAGTGTAAAAACAACAGGATGGAGCCACAAGAAGAAATAAAATATATCGATTTAATTCGAAGGATGGCATGCAGACAAGTCAAAGGTTAAAACCAAGCAAAAGAATTCATGGAACACCTAAACTCACAGGAATATTTGAATATGTATAAACTCTTATGAATATGCACTTATCCACATATAATGCAACAATCTAGAGAACATTGTTTTAAACTAAGGGTGTGGCTTTTTAAAGCCACCACCAAAAACACTCCAGCGTTAGATATTTGTCCCTTTTTATCCCTTATTAAACTTTTAAAAAATCTCAAAGAGTGAGCTCTTTCTCACATCAATTTTGAGCTTATCAGGTCACAAGGTGGCTTCAAAGGGCCTACAAAGAGTAACATTTCAAGGTATCTTTAAATCACAGTTCAGGCTGATCTCCATAGCAAAACTCCTTTACAAGGCAGTAGCTAGCTGGTAAAAACAAGCTTCTTAAAAAGTGCCCTTTTAAATTTTTTTTTTCAGATGACTAAGAATAATAGCAAAGGTGTTAAATATCGCTCAGAGTGTTCTTCCCCCCTTCCCCAAAATCCTTAAATATTTTCAAGTGTAAATACTTTGAACAGTTTCCACCAGCACACAGGAGTTAGCACTCCTCGAGAGACTTTGTTAGCTCCACCTTTCTGCTAGAGCAAATGCTGTTATCTTATAAATAAACAGCAATGCCCCAAGGTGCTCCTGTGCAGTGAAAACACACATTCCAGAAAAATCAGAGCGAGAGTTCAGCACCACAGTGAAAACCCAAACGGTGAGCAGTGTGCATTTAACCCTTTCTGACTGTGGAGAGCTACAGGATGCAAGGTGGGACCTCACTGATGGCAACAAGCAAACAGGAGGAATACAGGCTGGCTGCAAGATTTCCAGGAGCTCTGGTTGTGATACTTGTTAGCCCCATGCATGATACCTAATGAGAAATTAATAAACATGGAGCATGGTGCATGTTCAAAGCAGCTGCCTGCCCTGGGAACATCAGTGTAGTCCACAAAGGTGGACACCAGAATACAGACCTGAGTCACAATGGGAGATTTTCTGAGAGCTCTGGATAAAACTGAGAAAAGCATTGTATCAGAGCTCATCCACCCCTCCACCATTTTCAGGACCCAAACAAACTCCATACCTGGCAATAGGTTCCTTCATCCACATCTACCACCCTGCCCAAAACGCACCCCCACTGCAATGTTAATCTGTTTGAAGATGGATATCCAGCCTTGAATGAGGCTGCCTATCACAAGGGAGGAAAAAAAAAAAAAAAAAAAAAAAAAGGAAAGAAGAACAACTCAAATGAAAAGCAAACAAACAGCAAAAGAACACAACAAACAAATCTCTGTAGACCGATTCAAGAACAGACTTTGAAACAAGGCAGTTGCAAATTCATAGTACACTTGAGGCTTGTAGTCACTGCAAAATCTTTCCTGCACTGACGGTGCAGATATGGTGACAACCACCTCCCTTCCACCCAGCACCAATTACCTGTATGCCTCTTACACACTGCTTTCCTAAAAGCCACATGGGATAACAGGATAGTGCTGGCTTTCTGCAATGAGCACTCACACCCCATGTTGGAATGAGGGGGATGCTTTAGTGGGCTCAGGACAGCCACAAAGGGGAAGCTCTGAGAGATGTCATCGTTGAAAAAAAGGCTGAGCAAAACCAAAGTACATGACCAAGAAAGAGCAGGACACAAATGTGGCATCCCAGAATTGCACAGGGAAAAGGGAATGAGGGTCCTGAGCACAGGAGACCCCAAACAGCATTCACTGCATGATCTTTTTTTGGCTTAAAGGCATCAAATTAGCCTCTCCCCTGGATTCTCACACCTGAATGATGTGAAGAAAATAATCTTGCCTTAAGAAGCTGGAAACATATAGCTAAATCAGAAGGAGCAGGATGAGTAAAAGCAGGAGCTCTGAGAGCAGCAGAGGGACACTGTAAAGGACTCCTGAGCTGAGAGAATGCCTTCCCCAGGGGGACTCCAGCAGAAAATGAAAAAGCCTGGAAACAGAAGGTGCCTGGCCAGCATTGGCTCACTGCAGGGAGTCCTGGACAGCATTTCTCTCACAATGCTGGGCCAGGGGAAGGAGAGGCAGGCAAGCTGGTGTCTCAGGGCCTGGTGAGCACAGGATACATGACCCCACGTGTCAGCTTGAATTAAGGCAAGGAGTGCCACTGGGCCTCGCTGCCCAACGCTCCCCTTTCCCTGGACCTGGGAAGGAGGACTAGGGCTGTGCAACAAGCCCAGCTGTCAGATCCTCCTACATCATCTGCAAAGCCATCGACCCTCTCAGGACCTTTGGGAGGGAAAAAATAAATAAGACTCAGAATGCATACTTACAAAAGCCTACTCTATTTTTGGTTATAGGATTTCACTGTGCTTCTGCTTAGGACAGGTTCTGTTTATTACAGGGTTCTCCTCAGAGACTGCAAATGTAAAGGGGGGGGAAATGGCAGAATGGATCCAGGTTTTAAAGAAAGAAAGCACAAAGGGACATCTTCCCCTAAGATGGAGAAGAAAAGGTGCAAACCCAGCAAAACCTCTGGCTCCCTGATGTGCTGTCTAAGGACTAGGGCGAGATTCTGTGTTTATGGAATATGAACCTGATAACTTAGGTTTACAGGAAAACCTCCCACAGTGCCTTAACACAGTGCCATAACAACCTTCCTGGCTAGAGGAATCTGCACAGAAGGATAAGAACTTCCTGTGCCTCCTTTATTTGCTATTTATTTCACCAGTCCAGAATTTTGCTTATCAGTTAGTGTTTAGGAAATGTACTGACTTCAGGCATATCAATCTCCAATTTAACTACTCTCTGGACTTCAGCTTAGAAGGAAACCTTTACAAAACACCAGCTCAACAGGGCAGGTGAGTTTCTCAGGCTGCCTAGCTTTAAGTACCATGAATTCATTTCAAGTTTAATGATTCCACATATATGTCAAAATTTGCTTCTACACAGTTTTATAAATCGTTTTAGTGCACATATTTGGTTTGTTTAATTCATTTCTTTACTGTGTTTTAGTACCTGGCAGAATTTGAGTATAAACATTTAATTTATTGCTATATATGATACTTCTACAAAATCCCTTTCTAAGCCAGAGCACAGTGTGACTCTAATCTATGAAACTCCCTGCTATTGTCAGTAACCATTTTTAAACACAGGTTTAATCTTCAGTTTATGATACCACAACCTAAGGTCTCGGCTATGCCTGGAATTATTCTGTACAAAGAAGGTGTAAACACTTGCATAAAAATCACGTAGTCACATCCAAATTGTTGGACTGAAAGGAGGTGTAAAAATTGTAGTAAACGGTGCTTCATACACGGAACTAATTTTACAACAGCCTCAAATTAAAAGTAGGTGGGGACTAAGAAGTGTCTTGATGAAAAATGCTGATTCAAGGCTTCATTTCTATTCAGTGATGTACAGTGTCATTACTGGGTGGCTGCACAGAGCAGTGGCTCAGAGTAATTACCCTGTAATGCACAGTGACACTAATGTACTAGTAAACTACTGCAGTTTATACTCTATTCACCACCAGGGTCAGGACTCTGAAAGGCAGGTAAAAATCCCCTGCATGCATAAACAATGTGTGTAAATGTCACCAGTGATAAATTTTTTAAAAAGGAGAAGGAAGGGGCAGTTACAAATAAATCTGTCAACTGAGAATTGCAACTGCAATTTAGTGCAGGAGCACTAAAGCTGTATCTTTTTTTCGTAATACAGGAAGGAAAGATGCTTCTCTTAAAGCATCCTAGCCAGGTTCTATTTCCATTTATTACAATTAAAACTATATGGTGGCTGCTTCTTTTTGCCACTTTGAGTGCAAAGTTGGTCTGCACCTGGTGCTCAGCTTAGTGCAAGGGTAAGCATGGAGGGGAAATGAAGAGCATTAAAGGAGTTGCCAGAAGCATTAGTGGTTTATGCTGAGTGTCATAATGCTACTCTGGTTTTAGACACAGCTACAGGAAATGTGGAGGAACACAAGCTTAAGGACAGGTGATTTTGACTCCTTTGTTTAAAACAGCTCTTGTGGATGAAGCTTGAAACATGACCCAAGCATGTCCTAAGGTGTCAGAAAAAGCAGAAAACAAAAAGGAATTATAAGCCTAATATACTTAGAGAAAAAAAAAATTACAATACTCTAATGGATTTTGAATGCTGAGACTAGAAATGAGGCAGCAGAGCTACACATTCCACATCCCAGGGCCAGAGGAAAGCCTTGCTCTTCCCCCAGGAGACAGTGCCAATTACTACATTTTTAGCAGCCCCTAGCCATCAGCTAACAGACTGATGCCTCCAGAGCTGGCTTTCTCTCTGGCCTTCTCCTAGTAAGTTACACAAGACTCCTCAAGTCTTTTTACCAGCACACAGCAGCAGTAATAACAGTTCTTCCACCATGAGCAGCTCCTTTAAGATTTCTCAACCAGGGGGGTGGAGGCCCTGGTGAAAGCTGTCAGTGTAGCAGCTTATGTTGGATAAACTCTATTTTACCCTCTCTGCAAGCCCTGCAACTGTTCTGCCTGACCTACTTTCCCTGCTCTTGGTGGCACTGCCATTTATCTTGTGGCAGTACCTCTGCCCTCATGACCAGCAGACCACTGAAGGGTTTTGTTAGTCTTTAGCTCTTTCAGCTTGGAGAAAGCAAGACACAGGTTCTCTGTCCTGCTGCTGTTCCAGAATCCTTCAATCTTCTACAGTCTGTTCAGATGCCAAGGCAAGGATTTACACTGACCTATTCTAAGTAAGCTCTGATTCATCACCTCAATGACAGACTAGAGCAAGAAGGTCCTGCAAGTCATAACTGTCTCTGCCTCAGTAGACTGCTCTGCTATAAAAGCAAGGTAGTAAATTTTACCACAGAACTGGAGGTTTTCAAATTACTTAGAAGAAGCTGATGATCTCAAATGCACATGTCAAATCCCAGGGTACTTCACTTAAAGCTGAAAGGAGCTTGTGGACTGCCAGAAGATTGTGCACAGCCAGCCTGACTCATGGCAAGACCAGATTTGGAGAAAGAACTGTGAATCTGGCATCCTCACACCACCCAGCACGTGGTTCCACCTCACATATTTCAGTTAAGAGCAGTTAGAGAAACGTGCAGACACAAACACACACCAACTGCCTTACAGTGTTGTGGCAGAATGGTGGCAATCACCACACAGGTCAATTTGGTACTCTTTCTGCCACTGTAGCACCCTTTGAAGAGTGGGAAAAAAAGGGAAAAAAACCAAACCTAAGGTATAGAATATTTCCATGTTATTACACTTTGGCTGTCCTCTTCCTCCCCTTCTCTTCTTCCACAACATTCCCTGGGCTTAAGGGTAATGCCCAGTTGCAGAGTTGACCAGGAAATCCCTTCATATTCCTGTATGATTTTGCTTTGCTATCATCTGTTCCGAGAAGAACAAGCTATTTAGTTTGATATCATACCTCAATATTGGCCAGCCTAACCAAAAGGAGCAAAGGGAGGTGTAAGAAGTCTGCACCACCACATAAGCTTGTTCTGGGGACAAGCTCATTTCCCCATGCCTCAGGGGCAAACACTGGGGGCTCAGCCCTAGGGAATGATTCTTCAAATGGGGCAGAGAAATCAAGGGCTCACATTCATATTGCTTTATTTGCACCTTTCAAGCCAGGTACCTGTCTTAGCAGGACTATTTTGTACTTATTCTGTACATACTGGTTACTAGCATCGCTCCCAAGGGCAATCAGCCCACTTAAAATTTAATTCATCCTCTGTAATGAACAACTCCCCACCAAGTCTAGGAAAAACCCCTCAAGCAACAGCAATGAGGACTGAATCTAGGCTTGAACCACTGTACAACCCGTTCTGTACCCTTTACTCACCTGAAGGGCAGCTGAAATCTGCCCTTTTGCACTCTGCCAGCAGCTCTCTGTGCCTTTGCACCACCATTAGGAAGGAAGGGTGCAAGACACAGGGTGGGACCTAAGGTGTCCCTGTCCCTGCAGGAGCAAAGTAACAGGGAAAGCAAACCAGCCAGTGAAGTGATGGGATGTTCAAAGCTATGTAATGGGATACATGGGACATCCTACATACATCTCTCCTGCAGGAGTCAATTTGCTCCCCAAGTGTCCTTGGGTGGAGGGTGACAGCTTGGCCATGGAGGCTCAGTGAACCAGTGAGTGATATCCACCCATGCCTGTGGCTGGTTTGGAATGCAAGTGAATGGAGACCGTCCCACTGACTCACCCTTGGATGGAGGTCTGTCCACATCCGAATCCAAGTGGATTGGTGGGGCAATGTAGGAAACCTGCCCATGGTGAGCCTGCCCTGTGGACAAATAAGTGGTTTAGTTCTGCTGTTTCCTACACAGATCTATCAGGGCTACAATCAAAGAAATAGCGTTTAGATTAAAAACAGGTTTGCAAGTATTTTGTTCCGCATGTTTTTCACAATGAACTTCCATTTGTGGAGGCACCTGGTGACAAGCTGAAACCACTTCCATCTCTCACTTCTTCCTTGCAGACGCAGGTACTCTGGTGAATTTTAGTTACACCTGCTTTACCACTACTACATATACTTTACACCATGGTCCCTTGAAATGTATTCTCTCTCTCTCTCTCTCTCTCTCTATATATATATATATATATGCTATGGAAGAGAACACAATTTCACACAAGCCCATTCAATCTGTTAATCTCACTTTAGGAGGGAAACAAGTGTTCCTATGTCACAGCCATTTTTGATTCCATGGTATGAAGCACAATCCCACCTGTTTGTCCCACCTGCAGGAAACACATATATCATTTTCAGAGCTCAGTATTGCTTTTACATGAGTGGAAGATTTTTTGGTTTCTCAGTTGCTAAAGACTCAATCCTTCTCCAGAAATTTGGAGGTAACTATATCTAGAAATTTCTATTTATAATAAAAACATTTTTTTTTGTAATTCATCTATTTACTGTACCAATTTACAGGGTTGTTAATCTCTTCTTCTAAACATGGAAAGTTAATGACACACAGATTATGATAACATTTAGAGTAACCTTCCCATTTCAAGTAATATTCGTTCTGCAATAAAAGCAGTTGATTCCTCTTAAGAGACACATTCCAAATAATTAATACAGCTCCCTGTTGACACTTGCTGTTGTTGCTCCAAGCAATTTCCAAGCTACCGTCACAGGCAGAGGAGCAGCAGTACAGTCTTCAGGCTTCTTTGTAATGACACCCAGGAATACCACAAGCACAGTATGCTGGTGCACATAATATGTTGAAAACATCTCTTCAGGGAGATAAAATATTAATGAGAAAGAGGAGAGAAAAAAAAAAAAAAAGAAGTGTGTTTGAATGTGCAGGTTATATTTACTGCTTTACACTGAGGATGACTCAGATAATTTGCATTATTAGCCATTGCAAGAACTGGACATAATTCAGGTTTAAAATCTACCGACACATCATAAATTCTGTATTTGCCTTTAAGTGCTTTAACATGGGAAATTTGCTTCAGGCGAACCCATAGCAAACAACAAGTTACTCTGCTTTCCTCTTCTCGTTTACATGTTAAAAACCCATTTGATGTCATTAGTGAGAAAAAGTCATCATTTAATAGCTGCTCGTTTCTGCAGCAGAAACAAGCAGACGGTCTTCTCTCACTCTGAGCTGCTCAATGTGCAGGATGATCAGTGCCCTTATAGCCACAGAACAGTCTCTTCATTTTCTGCATCAAAGATACCACTGAAATGTAAAACAGCTGAGCTTTGCAGGAAACTCTGGAAATCACCTAGCCCAGCTCAAGGGCAGTAAGAGCCCATAGCAAGTGTCCAATCTGATTTCCAAAATCTCTAAGGATGGAGACTCCACAATCTCTCTGGGCATTCTGTACCAGTGCCTTGCCACCCCCACAGGAAAAAAGAAAAATAGAATAGCTTTTCCACTATCTGCCTGTAAGAAGAGCCTGGCTCCATCTTCTTTATTGCCTGTCATCATGTACTTATACACATCAGTAAGATCCCTTGGATAATCTGGTCCACGCTGGATACTCACAGCTTTTCAGCCCATCCCCACAAAGAGATGCTTCAATCCCTTTATCATCATTATGGCCCTTTGCTGGACATGCTCTGGGAACACTGCTGACACATGGTTTTCGGGTTTGTTTTTTTTTTTGTTTGGTTGGGTTTTTTTAAACAACTTGGTCTTCCTGAGAGCAAACCAAGAAAAAAAAATTATTCTGGAGGCTTCAAGGGCTAGGCTGAAGTAAATAAGACACATCCACATTACATGAAAGATTAAAAAACATCTGTGAGTTTGTTTAGACATTCATTACAATTGAGTAATAACTGTGGAAGCTTATTATTGCTTTATTAAGGCTTTTACTGTATATGGAGGAAGCAGTAGCATCAAATGCTCTCTAGTGATAAATGAAACAAGTTGCAGAAAGCTTTTATCTATTTGCTGCTGATGCAAAACAGTACTTCCAGAAAAAAAAAAATCAAACTTCTGTTACTACTGCTACCGTGTACAACTAAAAAAAACCCTAGACTTCTGTTAGATTGCACACTTCTCACAATGCTAATAAATCAAATTTTGGATTTTAATACTTATTCTCCAAAAAAAGCAATGCAAACAATTTTTGTGATTTGTTTTCTGGGCATGAATGCCAGCTCACTTGTTCTTCAGACTCATCAGAGTGTTCAAACTGGAGAAACAAAGGGTCTCCACTGTTACCTTATGAATCTTTTTAATCAATGGAATCACATATTTGCTTTGGTTTAACCATTATTGCCAGTGGTGACCTTTGAGACAATTGAGGGAAGGGAGGTAAGGGGAAGTGTCTGAAGCAAGACTTGGCAATGGCGCTGGTACACAAGCACATGGTCTTCTTGGCTTTAATGGCATTAAAAGTTCTGCCACTCACTCAGTTAAAACCCAAAATTTTACCCAATGTATCTATGAAAGGTTTTGAGATTGGTATCACTGGTACAGCTCAAGTTGATCTCAAATACTGACAGAATAAACTTTCCCAAGTGAGGCCAACTCCCAATCCCTGTGGAGTGAGTTTTGCAGTTTTGCAAGCCCAGCCCTAGGAATGAAGGACTCTCTCTCTTCAGTTCCAGCTGCAGTAGAAAAGCACTTTAAAAAATGGATGTGAGAGCCTAAAAAAAAAAAAAAAATTAAAAAAGGCAGAAACACTCCAACACTCCACACCTGTCTCTCCAGTCCTTCAGCTGTTTTCTCTGCACATTGAGTCTGAGCTGACAGTGGTGCAGGAAGAAGAGAGAAGACTTCTGACAAAATACCAAAGGTCAAGATGTCTCTGTAGCTGAAGGGAAGTTGAGCATGCCTCGTATTGGAACAGCTTGCATGGCCTTCTCCCAATCCCACCCTGCCTATAACCATCTACTCTTTCTGCAGCCAGGTAAAAAGTAAACAGCAATCAAATGTAATCATCAAAGTAATGTTTGATGAAATTTCCAAATTTGCACCTACCAGCTTAGGTTGTGTTCTGTTTCCTTTATCCCTCTTGCCTGCAGAGGCCTGTGCCCATGGCTCCCTGTGAGGGCTGATGCTGGAAGACAGCTGTGGATCATCCCTGACCTGCTTGTCTTGCACCACAATGCAGGGATGCAGGTCTGGCCAACACTGCCTAAATATCAACACCATCTTGGGTGAGACAGGGCAAACAGAGGTGTGGCACAGGTAGCCAGCAGTCTTCATAGCAGCCAGGCCACCTGCGTGTGCTGTGACAATGTGAAAAAAACCCCATGTTTGGTAGAAACAATTTTGGGAGCAACAATATGGATATGACCTTGAAAGTCTATCTGGTGACATGCCTTCCTCGGGTAGAGGAAATGAGAAA
Organism: Taeniopygia guttata; assembly: GCF_048771995.1. NCBI lineage: Eukaryota > Metazoa > Chordata > Aves > Passeriformes > Estrildidae > Taeniopygia > Taeniopygia guttata. Next base: position 54,557,712 of record NC_133028.1, read on the forward strand.
GATGTTTGTGAATTAGAAAAAGTGCTTGACTGGCCATTATTTTCAGGTCTGACACATGAGAGATACAACGCATTTTAAAAGGCCAATAACTTAGAAGAACAAAGATAATGTTTTGTGAAGACTGAAGGAAACATAATAGCTTGGCCTAAGGGATTTTTTCTTTACCATTTTTTAAAAAAAGGAATCTGGATGCTCATAGACAGAAAATAAACATCCACACATCTTCAAAAATCTGCCCCTAAGTGATGTAGTCACCTACAGATGCAATAATATAAAACTACAGAAAAAATCTGCAAATGCATGGACTAACCAAGAAAAGTAGCAACAAAGAATTCTCATGTGTGTATCTATTAAAACCACTTCCTCCTGATCCTTTTTGGAAGCATACCCACTGTTTGTAGCACCTGAGAGGGAAGGCCTTCCTCCTATCCTGGGCCAAATTTCCAGTGCTGGTGAAATTTGATTTTTCTCGAGTACAATGCATACTGTCATGTGTGCACTTGGGAAACATTTCTGCCTGACCCCTGCTCACTTTCTACCTGAGATTTTCCATCACAGAAAAACTGAACAGAAAACATAAGACTGAATGATTCAAACCCCAAAAAACAAAGGACAAAAATCACCAAAATTTGCCAGGCGAAAAATAAAGCTTTTTAGAACATTTGATGCCTTGTCTTCTAAAAGCCCTGGTGATGCCATGGAGATAACCACAGTCACCTGAATGAATGGCTCTCCCTTTTCCCTGCTGCTCCTTTGCTCAGTGCCCATGGTGGGTATTGACAGTTGTGCAGCAGAATTGCAGTTCTGCCCCACACCTGACTCAGATCCAGCAGCAAAAGTGAGAATCCACCAGGAGATACATTGTTTTTAAACAAACATGCTTCAGACTCTTTGTTCTCATGGGATGAGAGTCCCTTTTCTTTGCTGTCCTTACCCAGAGATGATCACTGCAACACATTTTTTTGCTGTCATGTCAGATTACTCTGATTTCCACCCATTTTCCAGCCTGTTTCAGTATTCTTTTGTCTTCCACCTGTTCACCAGTTCCCAAGATCCTTTTTAGACAACCTAGTCAGCATTTCATGCAGAGGATTTAATGTAATTTCGTGCTGGTATCTCTGATGACCCGTGTTCCCTGGTACTGCTTTTCCTAAACCCCCTCTTCTCTGCACCTCTGAATGCAGGCACCTCCATGGATTTAATCCCTCATCTATTTAATCCCTCATTTCCTTGGATCATCAATTAGGTAATACCCATGGAACCACACATCCATTCCTGAGCCTTTGATTTCAGTTCTTCACTTTTTTTTTTTTTTTTTTTTTTTTTTTTTTTTTTTTTCCTAATAACAACAGGATGGACACATACTAGGTATGCAAAATACATATTCTGAAGAAAAGTCTTGGAAAACATAATGACAATTTTACTAATATCTCTACAGGTAAAATATTCTTTACATGCTGTGGCTTTTTTTTCTCCATGTAACTGAAAATAGTAATTTTTAAAAGCAGTCTAGTTTGTCTGTGATGATCTGATATATAAAATACAACATTACTTTTTGGGCACATTTATGTAATTCTGTAAATGTTAACATGATTTTTTCAAAAAATCCAATTTACTATCTAGCAAAGGACTACATACACTTTGTTGGAGTGCAGCTTCTAGGATCATCACTCTCATCCTCTTTCATTTTCAAAACTAGTTAATTTTTTTCCTGTCCTTTTTCCTCCCCTCTTTTTGAATTCCATAATACGTAGGCATATATAAAAACATATTAAAAGAGAAATTAAAAAGCTGGTGGGCTTGTTAACAAACTCTTTTGACGTGCCATTAAACAAATTAAATTCAGACCTATTTCTCTGCATATATTCAGACTTCTGGCAGCCTTTTTGTCTGCCTTTCATTTATAAAACATCCTTCCCTCACTGCCCACCCTTTTCCATTTTGCATTAAAAGCTTTCTTTTTATATAAAGCTTTTATAAAGCCATTCTCGTCCTCAGACATGTCAGAGTTAGCACAGATTCTGTCCACTACTTCATTTATTCACGGCCGTTTATGGAGTCTCTCTCTTTCATCTCTCAATGCCCTTTTAACTCCTTAGGGTAGCAGCAACTCATGCTCTCCCTCTTCTTCCCTTGCTCCCCACGGTCATTTCCGTGTGCTTCCCTCGAAGCTGTGGATGCTTCTGAGTACAAGAAAACCTCTCTTTTCCAAGAGGAACTCTCTGACTACATTATCTCTGCTCCCTTGCCATTTTGCCTCTTGCATTTCATACCAGGAACTGTCTCAAGCTCAGAGGCACCGCAGCAGGACAGAGAAGGTTACCTGCACTGTGGCTTCCATGAGGGACAGCTGGCTCCTGGTCACGTCTGCCTGCTGAAAACAGAGAGCACCAACACCAGAAGCCTCAATGGGCTATGGCTGAGCTTCCCCAGTACTAAAGCAAACTCCAGGCTCAGTCAAGGCAGCTGGCAAATGCAAAGAAGACCTTGGAGGCGAGGAAGGAAGGTCAAAGAATGTGAGGAAAGGGGTAAACTGGGGAGATGTTTGACTAAGTCCCTGCCACACGTGCATCTCATGCTTTAGAGTAAGTGTAAATCCAAAAGCAGCATCTGACAGCACGCCTGCATGAGCAGAGGTTGGCCTAGACTTTTCTGAGGTAGTACTATTCCTTTTTTTAATTTGTCACAACAAACAGCCCCAACCATGAGAGAAGAAGGACATCAAAATTACCCTTTTTGATGACCAAGCTGTCCCTCATGTGACAGCCATTACCTGAGAGCACCAAGGCTAGGTTTGAGCTACAGGAAAAAAATAATGCCAAAAATAATGCCAAAGCAATGGGCTAAAACCTGAATATTATAGCAGGTAAAGCAACTGGAAGCTTTTCACTAGTGGCAGATGTGTATTTTCCAAGAAGTATTTAGGACACAGAAACTCATGATACAGCTGAAGTCAGAAGTGAATGAGCCTTCATAAAGTCACACAAAGATTCCTCATTTTGATGTGCAATCATCACATCATAATTTGCTTTTAGGTGAACCTCATCCTTCTGTTAAGAACTTTAAAACATTTGAATTTAGCAGCACCTTGGCTCCAGTGAAGCTCTGCATCCTGCACTGCATATCCCAAAATCTACACCGTGAGAGGTTATGAGAGCCAGGTATAAAGGCTGGGAGAGAAGAACAACTAAAAAACCTGGGAAATATTTTACACGTGCCATGATAATTAAACTGTGTTAAAGACCTCCTGTCTTCCCTGTCCCATTGCCATATGGCAGCACATGCAGGAAGGTTGCATCCAGGCCTGGCTTTCCCCAGTGCCCAAACAGAGACCTGACCTCCAGGGCTGAACACATTTTTTAGCTCATCTCCTCACAGGCTTGCTCAGCAGGCTAAAGAAACTGACACATTGAATTTTTCTTCCCCTCCCAGATGTACTTGCTCTGCTATGAAATATGATTTATCAGCCACCTGCACTGAAAAACATGGGAGAGGAGGAGGAGGATTTTGGTGCAGAGGAAACAGAGGGATTTGGAGCAATGCAATCCTCACAGCCCTGGAGCAGATGACAAATATTGGTCACAAACCACCCAGAGCAGGTTTAGCAATGGCAACTACAGCAAAACCCAGCGAGATTTTTTAGCCACATCTCAGATATTGAATCTGATATGAAGAGCTCTGTGCCAGCTCCTGCTGTCCGTACTCTGTTCTTGCTCCAAAAGTCAAACAGGATGTTTCCAACCTCCTTAGTGGGTCAAGCCCAGCCTCTTCTGGCTCAGGTATGCCCGAAAAGACTCAGGATGGAGAAGTTTAGGGAAAACCCAGCCAAAGGCATCCAGTCTATCTCCTGCAGAGGCAAACTCATTCCTTATACTGCTTTGACAGGTATCTCCTTGGGGCTGTTCACCTTACACTATCAGATACTGAGCAGCAGATCTCATAATCAGAAGATTTTGCTTTAGTTTTCCCTTTCTTTGGGGGGAAGGAATATTGCTGACTAGTTTTTTTTTTTCCCTCATCTCTTTTGGCTGGGTGCAGCTCTTAAGTAAGGCTGAAGCCTTGTGTTAGAGCTGAACCATTTCACAGTGCTCTCCTTTCCCCTGTGGCATGGCCAGGCATTCCCATCTCCTCTCTTGGCGCAGACCTGGCAATTAAAGCAAGCACAGAGCGAGGTAGAGCTGATCTGATGGAAAATGCCCCACTGAAAAAAATAATTACTAGTTTTCCACTGGCTCAATGAGCAGAACCAATTCAGGAGGCTGTGGCAGCAGTGCCAGTTCTGAAGCAAAGGAAAGGGCAAGAACAAAAGAGCCAGGGCTGGGATGGGGACAGATATCAGTTTAACCATAACATAAAGCCACACCTGGGAACAGTAGTGGCATTGTATCTGGACAACCCCTCCACTCCCACACCAGACTATCTCCTTGCCCCAGGGAGACTCCACCAATTGCAACGTTCCTTCACTGCCTTTCAGACAGCTTTAAATTCACCTGCCAGCATAATTTAAAGAGCAACTCCAGGTCAAGGGGTTTAATGAAGGCCAAATGTGTTACAGCACACAACTCCTCACAGGCAGAACATGGGACACAGCCCCATCATTCTCTTACTTTTGCCACTCTTGTTCATGCAGAAAGGGGAGCAGTGGAGTACAAGAAGAAATCAGGCTCTAGCTCTTGCCATGCTGAGCTTAAATTTCCGTGGTAAAGCATCCAGGGGGTTTGTCAGAGAAATCAGCTGAGATGCTGGCTTATGAGGTAGGAAACGTGTCCGGAGCAGACAGGTAGATCTGTGAGTCACCAGCCTGGAGATAGTAATTGAAGTGTCTCGTGATTTCAGATACTGTGTGATGTGATCCAAGAATTTGTCACTCTCCCCTGCCTCCATTTGTGATAGCCTACAGCAGATGTCCCCTCCAATTTTGTCTTTATTTTCCAACATTTATATCTCTGCATGCGTAGCACTACCTCCATTTCCACCTTGTTCCTCCCCAGTACAGCCTGTACTTCTGCTGTGAGCCCCCATTTCAACACAGGCCTGATTCCCTGCCTCTCAACCTGCATTCTCCTGTCCAGGTTCATCAGCTCCATCTTCCATTGCTATGTGGCCAATACACCATGCAAACCTTAAATCTTATCTCCCATGGGCTTCTGTGACTATTCCTGACTGCCACTGCAGCCCAGAAAAGGCTGTCAGACAACAAAGCATAAAAGCATCTTCTTCATTACAGGTATTCTTAATCAACTGCTCTCATTAAGGAACGGCAAAGATGACTAATCTGCTTTTCCTGTTGGTCAGTGCACCCTAACTGCATTAATCCCTTCTTTAGTGATCAGGAGCCCTGAGACAGGCAGTGCTGCCTGCCTGGCTCTGCATTCCTGCCTGCTCAGCAATGCCAAGCCTCAGCAGTGGTGCAGCAGGACACTGCAAGAGGGGACAGACTCCATCTCAAAGGGAGTGATCAAGCAGCAAACGAGATTAACATGACATGATTTGATGAAGAAATGAAACAAGAGTGGGTATTATGCTCTGTGACCTAAAAGAACAGGAATCTAAGCCATCTTGTCTTTCCTTCTTTTTTTTTTTTCTTCTTTCTTATCTTTCAAGATACTATAAGGTATTTCTCAGCATGAAGGACATGACTGCCCGTAGAGAGATTTTGACAACTCCCCTCTGAGTGCTAAAATGCTGTCAGCTGAAAAACTGAGCTGTTTGGGCAAATTGATACAACTCTGACAGACTTCCTCTCTGTTTTCATGTTTTCTCTCTCAATCAAAAGCCTCCTAAAGAATCCATGTTTTCAGTTCAATTTCAGGGAAAGGAGGAGAAGAGGGGAGATAGTCTGCTTTTGCTACCACTGTTCATCATTAACCTAGCTGGATGGAGAAACGTGAGAGGAGGAGGAAGGTCTCAGAAGTCTCTTTCATCTCCCCATTGCACACAGATACAGGGTCTGAACACAACAGTTTCCCTAATTCACATATACAGTAACTTCATATGGACTTTCTGACTGCCATTGAGGACAGAGTCAATACAGTTTGGGTGCAGACACAAACAGCACAGGAAGCTGAGCTTATAGACCTGAGTTTATCTCCAATGCCAGTAACAGGCAAACACCTGGATCAGCCCTCCAAAGAAAGCCTTACTGTTTTGTTTTTTTTTTTTTTTAATAATCATTAGGAATCATTTTCCCCTTCCTCAGCCCAAAAAAATGAAATCAAAACATTTTTAAACCTTGTCCCTAGCTGTGAATATATCTGTAACCTTTCTGCATCAGTGACAATTCTAAATACAATTTTTGATGGCCAAATCCTGGGAGCACTCTTACCACTTTATAGCAAAGATTAAACATGCTCCTGTCACAGTCACTAAAAGAGCATCTCTTTCTATCACCTCAGTTGGGAACTCCAGAAATCTCCAGTCCTCTAAAGTGAAGCAATGCCAAGCAGCCCAGAATTGCTTTGCAAAGACAATTTGGTGCTTTGTTGTTTCTGCACTCTTTTCACCTTTGCATATAACAGTTTTATAACTTGGTGGCTGCTGTTATGCTTATAGGGTCTTTCTCCAGTTTTTTGAACTAAGTATCAAAACATTGTGATGTTCATTTTTCTTTTTTACCCATCCAAGGAAACCCATGCTTAATGTGAACAATTTTCTTTTTTCTTAAGGCCTGTGAAACAGAATTACTGGTTTATAGAATCAAAGAGATTTGAAGTCTGTAGCTTATGAATTTTACTTCTGGTAAAGTCAACTATGGACTTTATAAACTTTATTGTCTCCCTTTTCATTCCTTCATGAAGTCAGGAATGACATAGAAGATTTTACTGTCTGTTCCTTTCATGCTGTCATTCTACACTTACTTATTTCCTCATGGCCAGGGAAGAAGAAGTTTGCAATGGGTCAGAAACTGCAACAGCTCACAGACTTCTGAATAACTATGCACAGACCGTAAGTTCATATAGCCAACATCTACAAACCAGATGTTTCATACAAGATCAAATATAATTTTTTAGCATCAGATATTCTGTATTTGGGACCTGCATTCCTTAAGGCCCTTCAAGCATGTCTCGGGATTATTCTTATCTTAGTTTCCATGGTGTTACTGTAGGCCGTTGGATGACAGTTTTGATTATAAGTTTGCACACTGCCTAGAACAATAAGCTCCTGATTGGTACTCCTTGAATAATGCAAATCAATTCTCGCCTGAGCCTCCCTCGCCCTGTATGAATCATGCTGGATGTCTGCCTTCTGCAAGGGCAGCAGACAGGTCTGCTGGGGCACTGCTCTGTCTGCCAGCACTGGGAAAGGGTCCCGAGGCACTGCCAAATTTCCTGATCCCAAGATTCTAGCTGCATACGTGCAGGGGAAGAGGCTGTTACACCACATCACTTCTGATGTGCCTGTAAGACCACCCAAAAGACTACAGGAAACATACAGCATGACAAAATGAGACCACAGAGTCTGAAAAGTACACCCAAAAGGCTGTGTGTTTCAGCCAAGTTGAAAACTCTTTCAGCTTGTTCTGCTTCAGGCTCCTGTTCTTTGCAGTATAATATGCTGCTATAAACCTAATAGCTTTAATTTATTTTCCTTTACAACAGACAATACTCAAATTGTCCTTAGTCATACATTCTATCGCCTCTGAAACACAATCCCCAATATCTCAATGCAAGAGAAATATTGTCTTCCCTTTAGACTACAACCCTTTAGTTGCTTTAATTAATGTACAGATTTACATATTTGCCACCACTTCAAGTTAAACTTCCACTCACAGGCTAACCCTTAACTTTGTATTTAAGTTTCTTGAATAATCTCTTTACTGAAGAACTGACAAATGCAAGCTTCAATTATCTGGGCAATCTGGCCTCTTAGCAGGGACATGAAGCTGTTTCTTCATCCTATTGTGATGTAAGCAAGAAAGGAAGAACACCTGTATTTCTGATTAGGCATCTGACCTATGTGGGATTCTAACTTCTACAGAATTATCTTCACACTGAGTCTCAGTAATGACCACCTCATTGTTTAGGAGCCCAGGATAGATACGTGCGCTTTTTTATCTGGATCAGAGAAAGGATAGAACAACCCTGTTTAATCCTTCTTTTGTAGGGTTATATCTAACCACACTCAGCGGCTTTGGGGACACTCAGAGGGAGGTATGATTTCTGGGTTGGCATCTTGGGATTGAATGCAGTATAAGTAATATCAGCCATTCCAGCTCTGATTGACATGATAGTTTCAAGTAACATTGGTCGAATGGCTTGGTGACTGCTACAGCAAGAACTGTGTGTACATAAACATCTGATAAAAGAATATTTTGCTTTCAGTAACTTTCATTACAAACTAGCCCACTTGCTGCAGAGGGATTATTATGCAGCATAATCTGCTTAAAGAAAAGAAACAGAAGAAATAAAGACAGAAAATTTCCAATGTGGAAGTACTTGTGACCCCACCATGGCAGTGGCACCTTCAAAACAGTATAAATTCAGCTTTCTAAATCTAGCTCTAAGTCCTCAAGCAAGCCAGCTGAATACTGGGCAAGCCTCAGCCAAAAGTTCACCTCCCTTCCACAGCCCCTGCGGATGGAGGAGAACGCCACTGACAAAGGTGGCCGTGCTGCTCCCTGTGCCAGTCTGCCCTTTCAAAGTATGTTAAAGCTCCTTGGCACAGGTGACTTCTTTGTGCAGGAGTTCAAGCTTTCATTGTGCTTTCCCTTCAGGGATGTCCTAATTAGAGATGGGTTCTCCTTCTCAAGTTACTGGATTTAAGGAATCAAGCTGTTGTTATTTCCAGGCAAATTAAACAGGAGCAAAGATAGACAGGGGGGAGGAATAGAGGGGGGAAAAAGGCCCCAGGGGGTGGGGAGGTCGCAGGGAAGAAAGGGAGCCATACCCTGATGCATCCATAAAAAGGACAAGAACACGTTCACAGCAGGTTGGCGACCTTGGCATCCAATCCTGTGTCCCTATGGTTAGGGAGGAAGTCCTCTGAAAGCTTTTCCTTTGCAAGACACCAGACAAAATTCTCCAATTAGTTTATAAAGATGAGAAGCCAGATTGAAAGCTGTCTGTTATTTGACACAAAGGTGGCTTTCTGCTCAGGATAAGCAGAAGTTTAGAAAACACTGAAAGATTTTCATTAAGGTGTGGGAACAAAAGAAGAAAGAAAAAGTGGAGGGAAACGAAGTATCTGTGCTGTGGATTGAGGGCAAATACCAACACTTTCTGCTTCATAAAATGGATGAACAGGGCTGCTGGTTGTCCCCAGGTACCCAGTCAAGCTGATTACAAAGGTTACAAATGACTGGAACAAGCTTAGAACACCCAGGACAGCTAATGGGAAAAAAAAACCCAAAAAATGACCAAACGAACAACAAAAAAAACCACCACCTGTGAAAAAGCCTCATTTTTCAGATGTTTAAAATGACATTCCTCAAAAGTCAGTGCTGGGAAGACATTTCACGTTCAATCGCAGGCATGTACAAGTCAGGAGCGGCACCCCAAAATTCTGTGATTACATCCTAGGACTTCTAAACCAAAGGAAAATAAAACCCACAAGAAATAATAAATATTACAGATTTAGGCTTTTCTTTGCCGTGCCTCAAAGTCTTCAGGATCTATAATTTAAAGCTTCTCTTTCCACTTAAAAATGCAAGATGACTTTTATACTTCTTATCACAACTGAAAATCCTGTGATCACAGAGATCCTGGATAAACCATACCTGAGCTCAACAATGCAGTCAGTCACTAGTGCTGACAGCCCTGAAGTTACACTTCAGAGAACAAATTGTAGAGCTGTCTCTGTGGAAATTTGTGTATTCTGGAGGGTATTTAGAAAATGAAAGCAGAACACATTCCCAAAAGCCCAAACTCCCGGTGGTGATCTGGTAACGAAGTCGGGCTGTTGGACTTGGCATTGGAGTGGATGAACACTTGTGTGCTGTGTCCTACCAGCTATGCTGGGATAACCTCTCAAGGCAGTTAGTGATGAGTTGGGCATGGGAACATCACTGCACAGCCACAGCAGCTGGGCAGCTGCAGTGTGCTGGGATTCATGGCACCTGAACCAGAGCCAGACGTTTTATAAGAGAATTGCAATGTGGCATGGTGTGCCCAGGACACACACACAGAGCTGCTGAGACAGCTTGAGGTGTTCAGCAGGAGAAATCATATTTGAAACGGTGAGTCAGGTTTTGATGAAACTGGCAATTAAGCGAGCAAGGAGCAGCATGCCCTGCGGCTGCAGAGATGACAAAAGACCAATTCCTTTGGTGGTGCAAATGGCTGCAACTTTGCAGCCTTCAGCAGGGCTGCTCTTCTCCATGTGGAGCCAGCCCTCTCCAGCCTCAGACAGAACTGTGATATAAATAGTAGTGACCTGCATTCAGCTGGGAAGAAGCCGTGGTGCAGGGAGGCAAAACCCGACACTTTACAGGGGTTTGCAACACAGCAATGAGCCAGCAGCAGCACCCATCTTCTATGGTGGCTTCCTCTCTCAAGCTGGTGGTGGCCTCTTTTACTCTTTTACTTTTACTCTTTTACTTTTGGCAGCTGGGCCAAAAGGTGGCCAAACAGATACCTGGTGCTACCCTCTGCCCACCAGAAGCTGGCAAGGGTCTTCAAGCCTGTTTATAAAGTTTAGCCCATTTGTGATCAGAAGCTTTTCTGAACTAATATAATACTTTTCAGTGAAATCATGCATCTTACATTTTCAGTGGGCACAGGACAAAGGAGAACTTTGCAATTCTGTTATAATCTCCCCAAGTCAATGATCATCTACCAAAATTTCACCAGATGAAGAACTTAGACCATTTTAGGTCAGCAGTCCTGCTGCTCAAACTTTAGCTAAGAAAATTGTCAAAGGCAAATTAATACATTGGAAAGATCAGAACTGATCAGTATGTTTAACCAAAGGATAAGCTGCTGACAGTAATTGTGTAGTCAAACTTTGATATCAACAAAAACTTTGTGCTCTGGTCCACATCTAGTTGCAGACTAAAGGTCCAGAATTCAATTTCAAATACTATGAATGCAGCACTAACATGCACAGAGAAATGCAGGTGATAACCTTACTGTGGGATACAATGAAACGAGAAAATATCATGACTGAAGATGACTTAGATGACTGGGTAACAGCAAGCATCCAAGCACTCAGGTGAGACTGCGGTTGGAAGAGGAGGCCCCCACGATATGAAGTGGAAAAGCAAACTCTCAGAATGGCAGAAAATTCAGAAAGAAATTCAGCCCAGCTCAAGAAGATGCAGGGCCTGGATCTATTCCTGCCTCTTATTCAGAGAGATACCCTGGAAAGGCACCAAGGGTGATTTTTAACTGAAGTCCTCTGTGCTTAGCTCTCACAAAAAAAAGGCTGTACACTAACAGTTAACTCCACTGGCCACCTCTCTGTCATCCCTCTACCCCTGGCATGTGACATTTTCCTGTGTGTTTCAGCTCCCTTAGCTGGTTTGTTCTTAGCACCCGACCATCAGAAAACCTGGCACATGCTAAATGCCTACTAAATGCCAACCCCTCCATTCCAGCCAGGAGCTGAATCTCAGCCCGAGCATCTAGCAACACAAATGAAACACAGACCTTCATCTCAGCAGATAAATAAACACTGGGCAATCCTAGTTAACTCTGGCTTATCAAACACAGCCAGGGTGAAGCACAGAGATCTGCTCCCTGTGCACAGCTAAGGCACTGATTTTTATATAGACACATACATCACCACCGGGCAGAGTTACAAAACGTATCCTAACATGAGATTTATGAAGATAAAATGCTCCCTCCCAGAATTTCAAATAAGTAAATCACCCAGTAATTTGCTTGGCACACTCGCTCCTTTTTCTCCCAAGGCAAAATGCAGGATGTGTGATTCATCTTGCTACCCGGTCAGCAAACCGAAGACTCTTTGGGCAGTTCAGCAAGCACTGCCTCATCTTTCCAAAATTTCCTACTTGCAGAAGAAAGTTATGAGCTATGAGAAACATAGTTTCATGCATGAAACAGACATGATATAGCCATATGGATAGCTAGAAAAGCAGGGAATATCCCTAGTTACATCCCCTCTAGGTAGATAATCTATAGTTTCCCTGCTCTGTCTAAAAATGCAACGAGTCAAGGATACAAGGATCAAATCAACAGCACATTCTTCTGGAATGGCTGAGGGGCCATAACATCAGTCCAGACCAGAAAAATAACAGGTCAGAAAAACATGCTCACCAAAGGAAATTATGATGTGCAAGGATCTATTTTTATTATAACCTGGAAGAAAAGACTGAAATTTATAAAGGATTGTGACTGTCACACAGTATTGACTCAAAGGCCATCAAAAGTTTCATTTCCTTAGAACTGATTTCTTTTCTTCCCCCTTGGGTAATACTAAAACGTTTTATATTTAAATGTACAGTTTTCTACATCTAATCCCCAGGGTGGTATAAAAAACCTTCAACCTTGATAGAGGAGGTTGAGAGCAGCAATGCCCCAGCTATTGCCACCTGGCCAACTCCTTTCCAGTCTGCAAAAATCTGTCTCTGAATTTCCATCAGGCTGATGCTCTTTCCTTTTAAAAACCATGTGTGTACTTGGAAACATCAGAGGCTGCAAATTACTGCCTAACAAATTCAGACAGTCTAGCTGTGTCAGAGTTAGAACTGAGTCTTTGCTTCTCTAAAAACTACAGGAATATTTGCCTAATTCTGGGACCTCTACATTCCCTCACAATCTTGCTGCCCCTCTCTGGTCTGGTCTAGGCTTTTTTCCTCTCCTGCTAAGCTTGGTATTGGCTAGCTGATGCTGTCTGACAGAGCCAAGGACCTTCACTGCTCTGCCAAAGCTCAAGTAGTCTTGCCTAGAAAAGAGGATCTATCAGAAAATAGCTAAAGGGATAGAAATATATCAATTCCTTATATTGCATTTGGAGTGATGTGCAAAATCAAATTAATTAGGCCTGCATAATATCTTGATGTCTTGAGTCAGGGAAGCCTATCAAATGTTTATATCTATGTGAATTGCCTGGGACAGCTTCATCCAAGGAGAAAAAAACCCTCCTCCATCCCTGTCTTCTGTGAGAACAAATGTGTATTTAGCATGAAAATCCTACTTTTTCAAATATATCTCATCAACACACAAGTATCTATCTATACACCTAAAGTGTGCACAGCACTATTGTCAAAAGTGCTCCCTGTAGCAGTAGCTTCACACAAGTCTGCACTCAATGTTTGATTTCAGATACAAGATGAACAGCAAATAGACCTAAATAAACATCTCAGAGATGCAGGCATGGCTTTTACCAAGTCAGCAGCCACAGGCCCTCCAGATGCCTGAGAACCTCCCCATAAAAGTGAGGCAAGGTTTTTCTGGGGAAGAGTTGCTGCCTGCGGACATGGCCGCTGACTTGAAGTTGGCCTTTTAATCTGCTAAACTTGACGAACACGGCTAACCTTGACCTGGAAGCCCATGCTAAAAGGCATTAGTGTTTTTCAATAGGTCATGAAACCAGGTATATAAAAATCCAGGTAGATAAGACCAACTTTTTCTTTAATGCTCTGGAATTGCCAAAAATATTTTCTTTTTTAATAATGGGATCCAGTTTTCGGGCATTCAGTACAACAAATTTTATGTTGCTAATAAACACATTTGTCTAATGAATATCTCTTGGTAAGCTTGCCTGTAATTCAGGAAACCCAAGTGTAGCCAAGATAAAAATATGCACATACTAAAAGCTCAAATTGAAGAGAAAAAAAAAATCAATTCAAAGTTAAATTACCCATTTTAAATTTCGTATAAAGGCTACTAGAAATACTGAGCTCTTGAACTTCAATTAATCTCTAGCAATTAAGCCAGAAGGGAAAAAGATTCTTCAGAGTATCAGGAAGAGGGAAGGAAAAAAAAAAAAAAAAAAAAAAAAAAAAAAAAAAAAAAAAGGGAAAAAAAAGCTTCAAAGAGCTCATATCAGCTTTGGTAGGGACGTCATCATCTCTTAAACTCCCATTCATGGCTCTGTTGGGTTGATTAACTCATGCTTGTCCTAGACTCCTCTGGGTTTCTTTTTTCCAGGCATCCATGTGTGACTGCCTGCTTGCGTGTGGCATACATTTTCCAGCTTCACTTCTCAGGGATTAATTGGCAGAAGTGCTTGTCATGGTTAAATAGTTGTATTTAATTTGCACTGTGTGAAGATATTTTGGCAAAAGGGAAAAATAATCAAAATTTAATTGCTTTTCCCCCGTTATAATGAGAAACAGTTGCATTCCTTGGAGACTCAGCTGGGAATAGAACATGACTTAGTTTTATTGTTAATATACAATAATAATAATTTAAAAAAAAATTTTAAAAATCAATAATCAATCTCATGCAGTAGGAGAGTGACAAGCCCAGCACAGCTAAAACAGATTTATATAATCAACAACTGAAGTTTATAAAGATACTGAGGGGACAAGAAAACATTGACACCATTTCAGGAAACACCCAGAGGACTTTGTTACAGGTTTCTAAACAAACAAAAACTTACTAAATGTCTCAAAGATGTCACTTCAATCAGTCATGCCAGCTATGGGAAGTATCACCTTTAGTGACTGGCCAGAGTCTGTGCCTCACAAGTTAAAGGATTTCCTAAAACTTGACCACCTCTCCTTTCTTCTAATTTCAGGCAAAATTATTAATTTGTTTTTCGTGGATTCCAAGTGGAAAGAAAGGCTGCCTTAGCCCTTCTCTTCCCCGTTGTCATCTTTCCTTACATATTGCCTATCAGAAAAGGGTCCAAAGGTTTCCAGGGAAGACGAATTAGAGAAATGCACTGACGCATGTCATGTTTTTTATGATTATTCCTTTGGCATATTGAAATCAGCTTTCAAATTGGAGTAGGAAGAGGACAACCAGGACATTCTAACAAGAGCTTCATTTGGAGAGGACCTGCTTTTACAGCTCTGGCTTTACTCACTAAACAAAAGACATTCCTCACTGCTAAGTGTTAACCAACTGAAGGAAACTCCACATCACTTCCCCCTACCCTAGAAGACATCACAAGGAGGAGATTTAATGAAACAGGTAGGGGCCATAGTTCAGCAAGGTGGTGCTTGCCACATTGAAAGTACAAATCAGGTTGTCTGGAAACCCACAGCCCAAAACTCCCCCTGGCACTGTCCTATACCAGCTAGCCTCAACGAGAATTTGCAATAATTTTGGCTAATTCAAATCATTTTTGTTTGGTTACAGCTTATGTTTACTCTGCCAAGAACATTGTGGCGATGACTTCCAAACATGCACAGGACCATTTTGGTCACAAATTCTTCTGTAAAGGGGAAGAGAGGACTTCCCTAGCCCTCCTGATACATGTTCCTCTCTCCAATGAAAAGAGGGGGATACATGCCTACCCTCACACTGCTCAATTTAACAAAGCCACAGCCTTGATAAAGCCTCTCTCAGGTGGTTATTAACCATAAAGAAATGCCTGAAGGTGAAGTTTATCCAAAGTATCACAAAACATGGTGTTTGAAGGAAAAAAATCATATTTCAATTTGAATTAAGGCAGTGATGAGTGCAGGAAATTTACATCTGCACATTAAGAAAATCACAACCCCTTTCCACCAGAATTTGCCAGTATATCTTGCCATGAAAAAAATAGTGTTAACAAGACTCTTAACACAATTAATTAATTACCCAATTACCTCTTGTATCCTCTACAGTTAATTTCCTTCCATCATCATCTTTTTTTACAGTACACTCCTTTAAAAAGATATGGGAAACAAAAGACAAGCCAACAATCAGAACTCCCATTTGGAATGAAATCATTCAATACCTTATGCAAAAACTGCTGGAACAAGGTTTTGCCCTTTCCCATGGACAGATGTTGCCATCTAGAAGAAAATTATAACTTGATGACAAACTCCAAGGTTTAAATGTCACTCCCTAGCACTCTGGTTCAAACAAAGATGGAAGTGGCATTAAGAGAGCAGTATGCAAGCTCTGCAGACTGGTACTTTCTTTTACTTAGAAAACAGAGTTTACACACACATTTAGTGGCACTCATCACAAAGTACACATCTGAAAGCAAAGGCTTTCTTGATTTTAGTGCCCAGAAAGCAATTTTCTCATTGCTAGTGAATTATTTGCTATTTTGGTCTATTCAGAAATTTCCCACTTCAGTAACAAATTTTTAAATCTTAAAAAAAAAACAAAACAACAAAAAATCAGACCTACCATTAACTCCCATAGAAGGCAACCTCCAGAGTACTGTCTGAGCAAGGTCCAAAGTGTACAACTCAAAAAACACATTTTTACCTTTTTATGGATGTTGCAAATAGGCACAATCAAAAAATTCATAATATGAATGTTATTTTCCTTCTTAACTGAGGCAGAGAGTATCCAACCAAGAAAAGCACTCAGTGAAGTGAGGCACTGATTGTCTGGGTGCCTTTCTGGAAGGTACACTTCAGTTAAAGTCAAGTCATTAGGCTCAGCAGAAGAGGAAGCGGATGAAATCCAATCGAATGCATTACAGAGGTCAGACTAAATGAGCTAATGGTCCCTTCTGGTCTTAAAAAATCTATTAATCTAATTTAATTCTCTGTTCTACTCCTCATACCAGAGTCAATTTAAACTCATTTATATGAAAAAAACACATTACAGCAGCCCTACACAACCCTGTGTTCTGACCATGCAGTTTTAGGCTACCCAAAAGCTTAATTTACTCCCCACTGAGCTCAGCAGGAGGCTTGATTTACCCATAAAGAGAACTTACATTTACAAGCAAGGCACCAGCCACAGGCACCTCTCCCACCAGAATGTTGGATGAATTCTCACCTTAAACTGTACAAATCAACCAGACACTTGCCAGAGCAGTCTCCACCTTGGCTTGGTTTTTTTGGGTGATGGCATCCTTCACTCAGCCTGATACTTGCCATGGAGAAGAGCACGCTTTCTTCAAAAAAATCTGTTCCAGTCATTCCAAGGATATTTCTTGTGAATAACTTGTAACACACTCAATATTGCATCAAGAAAATACTTGGCAGTTACTCTCCAGTGAGAAAAGCATGCACTTAGGAGGAGAAGGCCAGAAATATTCCCTGCTGTTAATGCTACCACGGTACTCAATATGCTCCTATCAAGCAAATATATTTTATTATCTCTCCACCTCAAAAAAAAAAAAAAAAAAAAAAAGGAAAAATTTACCTTTTTTTTTCTTCTTAATGCAGTTTTCCCTCAGTATTTCCCTGCTCCTGAAACCTCTGTGTTCATATTAACATCACCAGTTATTTGCTTAATTTGGCAGTACAAGAGTGCAAAGCATCACATGAATCCAGGCTGATCGACCTTAGTGAGCCACAGCATCCTCCAAGCACGCCTTGGATAGAGGGAATAATTTAACACAGAGGACCAACTGAAGGCCAGTACATGGCGGCTCACAAAAGCTTTTCTTCACATGGTAGGTTGGGAAGATCTTAGGAGTGGGGTAGAGACTTCATCTCTGCTGGCATGTCTGTACTTGATGTTGCCTTGACTTTTTCTCTCTGCCTGCAGCGTAGACAGCCCTTCCCCTGCCTCTCTCCCAAACATCAACAGATGAAAAAGAACTGCAGAGCTGCCTAATGCCTCATCTCTCCAGTGGTTGTGTTAATTTATTCCAGCTATTTGAGGGAAGCATGAATGGCACCCCAGTAAGCCAGCTCAAACTGGTAGAAAGGCAGCTGATTTTCCCATCTTCTGTCATGACCACTGTATAACTTCTATACTTTTTAGCTCTGATGTTTCTTTGTGTTTTTTCCTCCTCCCTTTTGAGCCTCAAGCAGGTGGTACTTTGTGAAAACAGACCCGAAGAGCTTTGTAACATAAAACAGCTGGTTTGCCTCTTCAGCGCCAGTCTCTTCAAACTGAATCCTGTATTTCAGTGAAGTTTCCCCCTAAGTCCTGTTTCCTCTCAGAACATTTTAATCAAGCAAAAATCCTATTTACAGTGAAGAAATCCTGTTACGGCGAACAACCATGACATTGTTTTCTTGGACACATCTTGTTACCTAAGGCTTTTGTCTCCTTTGCCTTCCAGTCACGTGCACACTCTTAAAAAATAACCTTTTCAACATTAAAATGTAAGGCAGATATTGCAACCTAAATTCATACAGATATTCACCATTTTTTCCAGCTTACAATTTATATATTCTCTTTGGATGCTTCAGACACAAATCAGGAGGTCAAAGGGCTTCTCACTGGCAAAATGCAATTCCTTCCAGGGCAAACAGCAATCCACTGCAGACTTAATCCTGAAGCCTCTAGCCCAAATTCCCATCAGCTTCAGATGATTTATCTGAAAAAAAGTTGAGCTGAAACTCTTCTGGGATTTTGTCCCAGAAAGTTTTTCACTTTATCAACCTTTACTTTTGCACACCTGATGGACTCACCTGAAAGAAATCAACACTTCTATTCTTGATTTTTTCACAACTCGACTCTCTTGCTTTAGCATAGTTTGAGAAGTGCTTTGAAGTGCTTACTACTTCTATCTTTCCTTAATCTGTGCTCCCTTCATGGCTAGTCCCATGTCTCCCTGAATGTAGAGATCTTCAAACTAGCTGCCAAGGTTCTTTTTGCTCCTTCAAATTAAATTCCCTTACTATCAGTAATCAACCCAATCCAACCCTACCATGAGAGTTCAGCTGGATTTATGAGGATAATACTGACTCTGTCATTCCTCAGACATGCCTTGGGTATGTCAGTGCTTCTTATCAGCACTGATATACCTCTGGAAAGTTGACGTGCTGCTGGATCTGAAGGATGGGTACCTGCCAAGGACAGCACCACAACTGCCTGAAGTCAAGGGAAGGCTCTTTAAAGCCTCCCCTCAGAGGTTCAGTAATTTTGTAGCTGACTCCTAAAAAGCTTCTTACTCTGCTTTAACTCAAGTATGAAGGCAGAAAGGACATCCAATGCCTCCCTTCTTTGCTTCGACTCTAAAGCAAAATATGGCAGGGCATCCATATCTGCTTTCTCAGCTAAAAAAAAAAAAATAAAAAAAAGAAGAAGAAAACCTGGCAAAGCAGCACTGAAGAGTGCTGGTGGCATCTAAGAAGTTAATTAGCAACATTGAACTAGGCTTCAGGAGACGAGTCTTAATAAGTGTTGCCAAAAATACCCCACTAGTCATTTCCAGAACAAACACAATCAGTGGCAGACGAAGGAGGAGAGCAATCCAGACCCGTAGCTACAGTGGGGAACAGGAATAAAGGCTGCTCATTTCAAAAATGCAGTAGCAAAAACCAAATCCAGGAAAACCGTGTCCCAAGCCAGGCTAGTGGCTCTGCAGTCAGGCCATACCAGAACCATAAGGAGCAGAAGTGTTTGCCCCACACAGGACCTCCAGGTGCACAAATGGGACCTGCATTGAGAGAGTACTGCCTTGACAAAAAGCCTGGCACATTATAATCTTGGTTTGGGCTGGCAGGAAAGGAGCTGGCAGAGGCAACAGCTCAAAAGTGGAACGTCCAGGATTCTCTTGGGCTAAATCCCCAAACCCATGCAGACACCCATCATTGCATACAAGCTAGCTAAATAAGCTAGCTAAGGGATAAATGATGGACTAATCACTAAAATCACATTTAAAAACTCAACACTCAAGGGCTGTCTCTAGTACACAATGTAGTCCCTTTTTCCTGCAAAAAGCAGGCATGGACATTTGCTATGTGTCACCGCTTGCTCCCTGATGCTGGCAAACAGCTCTAACCCAAAGTGCTGGCACATGCACAGCTGGGTTTGGTGCTAAGTGGACTGATAAGCCATGGTTGAGGTCAGCATGACTCAGTGGTCTCGAACTCAATGAAATAACAATTAATCAGTACTGAAGCTGATTCCTCACGTTGAGAAGCTCGCTGCAGAAGCTCCTTCACTGGCAGTTAATGTTTTTTTCCCTATGCAATCACCCCCCTATCTGCATCCAATGCTTGCTGCCAGAAACAGCTGTCTCAGCTTTTCAGACATGTTCTTGGCAAGGTCCTTTTCCCCGCACAGTGTTTGACAGGATTATGAAATGCTGAAGCCTCAGGCCTCCTTTTGTTTTGAAGCTTAAAAGTGAAGTTTTAGCTTAATCATTTTGTCTCTTCCTGCCCTTTCCCTGCTTCAACCATCCTGGCTGCCCACCAACCCAGCCCCCAAGCACTCCCATGGGAACAAGACCCCAGCCCATGGATATAGGCAATGGCAGCAACTGACCTACAAGGATACAGCAGTATCCCAGTCTAGCTCATGGATGGGTTACCATTTTCTGTACCATTTTCTCAGGGTGGTTCAAACAGGTGCCTCAGAGCAGGAGCAGTGAGCTGAGGAAGAGGAAGGCTGCTCCAACTCTGGTAAAGTTATCTGCTGTTCCATGGTAGTTTTATTTAGGAAAGAGGAGCAACCACATATTTATTCATACTGAAGAGACACTGAAGTTCATCCCACTGTGCTAACCAAACAGTATTAATATTTATGACATGCTCTGCAAAGGCAGAATTTTGAAGCTGAGGAATATTGCACTTTTTAAGGATTTTTTGTGAAATGGTAGACAAAAGAGCTCAAAATCCAGCTTTCCAGATAGAAAGCAGAAACCCCTTATTTCAGAAGTCTAGTGTGGTACGATGCTTTTTTATCATTTTCTACTCAAGCACTGCTTTACAAAGAGGGCAAATTTAAAACAGGATAAAAATTAAGAGACAGACCAGGCCTCAAAATGGAGTATGAATGCAACACTGTCCTCCTGTCTCTTCGTGCTTAAGGTACTGTCTACTCAACAAACGTAGGCTGAAAGGCCTGCTTTGCTGTAAAAGACATTCTGCTTTTTTCACCTCCAAACTCAGACATCCCTTTGTGCCCGAGATAGCAAAAAGTGACTGAAATATTCATTGACTAAATGGAACATGAATTTGTGGGCAGATATTGGTGGATAAAAGTCAGGGCTCTAGTCGCACTACATGTTTAGCAGAGGCTCCTGAAAGCAAGAGCTCATCTCTCTGAAAGCCTCCAGCAACACCGTGCAACCAGCAGCTGTCACTGTAAGCAGTGAGCAGGAACAGGAGTGAGAGAGTCAGGGATGCTCCTAGGTGGGAGGAAAGCAACTGGAAAGTAAACACACAGGAGAAGCAGCAATTAAACACGCAGCAGCTCCCTAAAAAATGGCCTTTGTCCACCAGGAGAAGCTGCTCATCAGAAAGGCACAGCCGGCCTTTTAAAATGCAGCCCGGATTCAACTTCAGAGATAGCCAACGTGGCTTATCACAACGGGTTCTCACAGTGATAGCAGTTCATATCCTGTGCACAAGTGGGATTTGAGATCCTGCAGCCCTTTTGATGCGTTCTGAGCATGGAAGCTGGGCATCGGAGGCGAGCAGCGCAGGAAGCAGCTCCCAGCTACACATGAGCATGTGACAGCTCTGAAATGTTCCAGTTCCTCTGCCCACTACCCACATTACTCAGCTGTCAAAGGAAAGGCCTCAGATTTATGATGTGAAAATTACATTTTAACGAGGTGTCATATGTGTTTAAAGTCCTTATTCATCACCATACTGCAACATCTTTTACCCAAGACACAAATGCATTTAATTAGCATATTATAAGGACAGACTGTTCACCTTACCTGCATTGTGAAACTGCTTCAGGAAGAAAAAACACCAAACAACCCAAACATTCTGACTGAATAAAATACTTGCAATCACATCTCAAGAGAGCATCCCACAATACTTGAAAAAATGTGGAAGATAGAAGTTTGACATGCATGCTCTGGGGTTCTTAAAATATCACAGATATCCATGCAATTTCTGTATCACATTTGATTACCAGAATGGCTGGTCACAGTGTTAATATGAAACATGCAGAAGCCACTGAAGCACATTTAGGCTGTATTAGAAGTTCCTACAGATCATATCAGCATCTTCCTTATGTACTGAGCATATTTATTTATTAACTTCACACATCTATGGAGCAGCCCATATGGTAATGCTCGGGTCTCCTGGACATAATTTAAATTACCTTCTTGAAAGCAGGCGATCTGTGTGTCCCATGTCACTGGGAATGGCTGCTGGGACACCCATGGCCAAAATAAGTACAAAGGGATCTTTAACTTGTTCAAGTTCTTCCTTGGACTTCTCTGCTATGGGACATGCTCCAGTCCCCACTTAAGCACCCAAATGCTCAGTCAGCATATCCTGAGCCCTGGCAAGAGTTGCCAGCACCAGGGCACCTCATACATTTAGAAGACAGAACTTGTGGTCTCTGAGATGGCCAGGAACCCCTGGCTGGAGTCCAGGCAGGAGCTGTGCCTGCTCAGGGAGGTGCTAAGGCACAGAACCAGGAGATGTGGGTATGCATGCAGCACAGCACCGGGAAGCAGGATGGGAGCACTTCACCTTTTTGGAGAGGAAAGTTGGTTCATCTTGAGTTAATTTGCACAGAACGTAACACAAGTGAGTAGTGATTTCAACAGGTAACTCTAATGAATAGCAACTGATTAGGTTGCAGAAAATTTTCATCTTGTCACTACAGCCTTCTGTTTTCCTCTCTGCATATGTCTGGTAGGACACATAAAAAAAATAATCTGAATACTGTTCTGGGTTTAACTTGTTGAAGAATGAGAAGAGATGCAGAGCTACCCTTACTAACACTTCAAATTCACAAACACAATAGAAGCTACAAAGAAATAACCCAAAACTTCAGGAGCATTTATGAAGAAGCATCCTCCAAAAAGCTCATTTTAAGGCCAAACAGCTCAAAGAAAATACACTTCCAAAGGCTTTTGGAATCTTCAAGTTCACTTCTTGAGGGCAGACATTGATGATAGATTTCTTGGGACTTGCAGGCACTGAGGAGTGCTTGCTTTCAAAACCACTTTTGGGATAAATGGAAACAATCCCAGACAAAAGAGGGGGGGTGGAAAAAAGAGCAGGGTAAAATGTTAAAATGCAGCTTTTCTCATTTCTGACAATAAGGAACAGTTGGGTTTAATTCCATCAAGAACCTTGAATTGCTTCAAGATCAGCTAAAATCAGCTTTTAGCACTTCAAAATATTTTGTTTTCTGTGGTAACTTCAACTGCTGCAGAAGTTGAGCACAGGAACTCCAGGTTTTGACATTCACTCTCTCCAAGGAGTAAAAGCTCATTTTTTTAAAACAGTAGGTGAGAGAGGCCCTGCAACAGTGAAGATCTCAAATATGCTCCAAACCTACATGCACAAATCTTTAATTAAAAATCACAGAAAATGCTTCCACATTGTGAACAGCAAGAAGATGCGAGCCCCGCCTTTCCTATAAATTAAGAAACTCCTGCCAACACCCAGTTTCTCTGAACAGTTTGTGAAAAGACTGGAAATGCTTGATTCTAGGTGAACTGCAGTCTCCAGAACCCGTATTTTATTTTAGATATCCCTGAAATGTATGATGCAAGAGATTTCTAATTGGTTACTGGCTATTTAAGTAGTCAAATATTTCACTTTTCTTGTTATGACCAATTTTTGCTTTTAAGACCTCTTCTAAAACTTCACCCTTAATTGTTTTTTAACAACCCATATGTTCAACCCATCAATTTTACAGTCCTTCTTTTATTTTCTAATTAAGCTGATATTGTTTACAAATTTTGCTACTCAAATTGTAACACCATGGAAAATGTCTGCACTGAACATGCCTCTAATACAAAGAAACAGTGACGATATTTGAAGAGAAGAGAGACACACATATTTACAGTCCACTCCATTAAAAAAAAAAAAAAGAAAAAAAATCTAAACAAAACAAAATAAAAATATCCTGGTTCTTCACTGCTTTCCCAGCATTTTATCACCTTAAGTTCTTGCTCTTTGGTGGAGGAGCTGGGTTTAAGACAACTAGATATGTAGTGTTACGTAGTGTTAGTTAGTGCTATGTAAAGCAATGCAGCATGAAATTTGGTGCTAACCCAAAAAATGCGCTGCACTGAACTTGGAAGAGAAAGCATCACGCAGACCTGGTCTCCTGGCTCCTATCTGCAAAAAAGCCTGATATCAAGCAACTATTTGCTCACCTGTTCAACTTAAAATCAGTACTTCTGTTTCACTGATTCATCAAAAATTGTTCCCACTAATCAGGCTATGTGTGTAATGGAGCAGCAACTTCCCTAGTGAAATTTCTTTTCTTGTCTTTGTAATATCTTAGCCCATCCAAGTTTTCTCATCAAAAAATTCAGTGGCTGTCAGAGCAGACCTCTCAAAAGTCCTCTAAACTTGTGAAATAGTGAGGTAATGGAATTCTTATGCAGTTTTGCCAGAAAGGAAATTGTGACAATTTTCAGAGAAAAAAAACGCAGGTAAAATTCAGCTTTTTATCCATATTACAAAGCTTTGTACAAAATTTGCACACAGGGAATGTCAGAGAAGGCTCACCAGATTCCCTGACACCAGATTAACTCTCTCATGCCCACCATTCAAAGCTAAGAGCTGCTTCAGCTTCCTGTCTGAGGCACTGAGGGATTTTAAATTCTCATCCAAACCAGAGTGATTGGCTTCAAACCAGAGTGACACAAAGATAAATCAAATTCTTGCACCTCACAGGCTTTCAGCCCCCTGCAAGGTTTTCATCTACTCTCCCATTTTACCATCTTACACTGTGAAAAAAGGAGAACAATTTCCTCTTTAATAGAATTTTTTCCTTATTTTAGTTTTTTCACTGATTAAAGCTTTTTTTTTTTTTTTTTTTTTTTTTTTTTTTTTTTTTAAGATGCTATTACTGGCAATGGTCACTACATGAAAAAGTGCCAGCAAAGAGTCCATTATAATACCTGGAAATAATTCTCTAAAAAGGAAAGAAACTCTATGAAATGGAAGGGATGCAACTCATTTCCACTCCTTCGGGACAACCAATAGCTCACAAATTGCTCTGCTTCACTCCACCACCCAGAAAGTACATGCTTGTCATTTAGTTAGGAGAAGGAGAAGTATTACTTCATTTTTCACTCGTCTGAGATCTTGCAGAGGTCAACATCATTGAAAATATCTCTACTCCTTGACAATCATTCAGCTCTTGTTCATCTGCTTCTTTAAGATTATCTTCTCCCCTCCCTTATATTTTTGTAAAAAAAATCACAATTTCACTGCCAGTTTACTACTTTTATTCCAGCCCTCCCCAGATTTTCATACCCACAATTTCTTTCAGCATCTCTTGATCCATTTTCATTTTATATGGGTAACAGGCTGCACACAGGAAAAGAAAATCTCATAAACACAAACCTTTTCACTTCTCTTTTGCAATCTAAAGCCTTGAATCCACTCACCCACTTTCAAGTTCCTTATTTACAAAAGAAATGTTTCAGAAAAAGCCATATTATGGATTGAATACTTTACTGTCCAAATTATATTAATTCTGCTTTTTTTTTTTTTTTTTTTTTAACTTTTTTAGCTTTTCAAAGTACACAGTCCACCACAGGAGCTACCTGATACTATGACTACATCACTTTAGTAACAACCATTTAAAACCACTGAGCAAATCCTCTTTGGAAATTCTTGCAACATCATACAAGCTTGACAACAGTGCAGGCTAAGCCTTGTTACTAGTAAAGTGGTAACTTTATAATTGCAAAATGATGATGGAGTTGATAAAGGTAAGGGAATATGCATAAAGTAACTACCAGCACAATTTCTAACAGGAAAAAAGGTGGAAAAGCTGGGCGCAGAGTCAGATGATCCTCTAAGATAAAGTATAGTAAGTCACAGTAAGTCATGAAATGCTTTAAAAAAGAAAGAGAAACTTTACAGAAAATAAAGCAAGATCTTAGAGGATTTTGTTTATTCTCTTCCTGACTCCAGACACACACTTGTACATGCTCACATCTTCAATTCGACTCAGCTTCTCTAGAAAGATAAAACTGCCCCAGCTTAATGAAATAAAGTAATTTAAACTGGCAGGCAGTTTTCCTCCAGCTGTTTGCAACAACAACATCTTCCATGCTTTTTTTTGTCAAGATTCCTGCAGAAGGGAAAATGAACTGATCATGTATGAAATTCGATTCAGGAGAAAAGACTGCTACCCCTGTGAATAAAAGCATAGGGATTTGGAAACTGTTTCAGGCTACTTATGTGTAGATACTCCTTCACCCACTTTATTTCAACTAATGCCCAAAAAAAAAAAAAATCTGCACATATTAATGTCTTAATAACCACTATAGGTCTGTGGTGGGGCTTTATTTGCAGAAACTCAGCCAGATCAGTAAGTGTACTACAATTTTACACAAAAAAAAAAAAAAAAAAAAAAAAAAAGAAAAAATTTTTTTGGTTTGGTATTAAACGCCTTACCTGCTCTGCTGTCCAGGGGGCCAAAATCCAAGGAGTATTTTACAACGTGATAGTTGTTCCATACATACAGGAGGTTGTCCCGGGGATTATAATCCACAGCAGCTATGTACTGGTAGGAGTTTGGAAAGGGGACATCCACCATGCTATCCTTGCTTTGGTCAGTGTTATATATGTAGTCTATTTTATTCCCTGTGGCTTCATTGTCATCATCTTCGTACACAGACTTCACCACATATAAAATCCCACAGATCATGAAGGCATTAGAAGCTGACCTCTTGTCATAGGCAGTATCCCACGTCCCTTCGATCCTTAACGTGTAAGGGTTCAACTGGCTAATGACTATTTTGCCATTGTTTTGTTCTGTTGCATAGATTACCCAGAGCCCATTCTCATCCACGGCCAGGTCTATGTCGGACTTGCCTCCCCAGCGGTAGGGAGAGGTGTCGTGGTAGTTGGCGTTGGCTATGATTGCCTCCCCGCTCTTTATCCTGGTCCGCAAGTCAAACTTGACAATGTTCCTGGTCCTCTCCTTGTTGAAGAACAAAGCCCCGTCGTACACCACGAAGCCCGTGCCGTCCACCCGGTGCGGGAGCTTGTAGGTCGTGGTCGGCCTCCCGGCGATGAAGTCGTCCTTGGAGGAGTATTCCGTCAGCGTGTCTGTCCGGTACGGCGTCCAGGGCATGTAGTAGATCTTGTCAGAGGCCTGCAGAGGGTCCTTGCACCAGGCGCCCGACTGGTGGTCAGACTCGAATAAGTGTTCGCTCTGGTAAACTCCTTTCAGCAGTCCAGGGCAAAGAAAAACTGTTGTAGGGGAGAAGAATTTAACAGAAAAATGGAATTAATGATTGTTCAGGGGTGGCTGGCCCAAGCATCTCAACAGCTTCTAGTCCCAGAGTAGAGGACACTCATGATGAGAGGAAACCCAAGAGCAATGCCTTGTAGCTGAAGACTATAATTCCAGCCCATCATATATCTGGAACAAGATCTGCCCCACCAAACTGGGGTTTCCCCCCCCCCCTCCCCGCCTGTTCTATCAGCTGTGGCTCGTTTTCTTATTGCTTTTCAAATCTATTTTTACAGGTATACTTACTTGGACCACTCGCTTTTGTAAACTCTGAAATGAATATGTGCCCCCAAAGGATTTCTGGGTTTGCATTTCCAAATTATATTCTGCAGTGAATCTGTACCTACTAGGTGAAGGGCTAAATTCCGAGGGAATTGATCCACATATTTATTTGAACAGCCCACAGAAGAGTGGCCTAGAAATGGAAATAAGAGAAAGAAATTCCCATCCTTACAGCCCAAGTGATATTAAATATTTAAAGGATACCAATAGCAAAGCAGAGATGAATCCCTTAGCAACTCAGAAGAGCATTTAAAGCGAAGGGAGTGTTGGGGGGGAACACCCATCTGGAGTATAACTAGGAATGAGACTTTCCAAGCTGCTACAGGACACATGAAACATGCAGTCCACACAATTAAAAACGAATGACATATGGATGCTGAAAGGAAAAGACAAGGAAGAAAGGAAGAAAGGAAAGAAGGAAGGAAAAGAATAAAGTTTGCTGGAGAGGAACCCAATGTCTAGAGTTTAATCAGTTAAAAAATGTCCTGTTAAATATAGTAGTATTTCAAACTTAAAAACATATACCTTCTATTGTTACATGAGAGGAGCACAGAGGAGCAGTTTGACTAACTGGGATGCTTTGCTGCTCAGACTTCGGGGGGGTGGGGCAGGGTCCAGGGAACGCCCCAGACCTGGGAAGAGGCTCAGCCACTGCCCAGCTGGCCTCAGCCCCACGGGAACACCACCGCCCAGGGGCCAGCCAGCTGGATGGGGAGGCAAGAGGAGGGATGCTGCGGAGTAAATCTGGCCCTTGCCATCCCCATCAGCACCCTCCTGGCCTGGAGGTGCTGCACACGCTTCGGGGGGAGAATATTGGTTGGTTATTTGGAACGCCGATCTCCGCGATCCATGAGAGGCACGGTGACCGTGACGATGGGATGGGTGGCAGGGAGGCATGAAGAAGTATCCCACCACACACTTCCGGCAGCACGGGGCTGGCAAGATGGGATCCCACATTCACACTTCCTGCTCGGAGCATAATTGATTATTTTTTGTAAATTCAGAAATTGGTAATGTTGTCTGGAGAGCAAGACAGGAGGAAAATCAGATTTAATAACCAGTATAAAATGATATAGATCCATGGGAGTCTTAAGTAACCACGCGGAGCTGCTGAAAAAGGGGTGCCATTTCCAGGAGGCTTTTATGCCATAATTAGATATACTTATGCACATACATATGCATGCACAGCTTCCAAATTCTTTGGGGCAGGAAAATGAGATATCTAAGCCTTTGAATATAAATTTCATGAAAAAATAAAGGTGGCACTGGTAAAAACTTTTCAGCAAATATGAGTTATCTGGTGAAGTTGAGCAGCAGAGATACTAAATAAACTTTAACAAAACGGTAGTGAGAATTAATGACAAAGTATTTCAACTAAAACGTTAAACTGTTAAATAACTTAACCTATACATAAGTAATATATATATATATATATATAATTTGAAAGGTATTTAATTACCTTTTTGTTCCACTTCTATTGTAGAGAGAGAGGTAAAGAGAGAAAGGAGAAAAGAGAATAGATTAATGGTACTGTATTGGCCAGGTACTTTTCTTTACCTCTTTCATAAGAAAAGGAAGATTTATTAATTTACTTTGGTATGTGAACATTTATATATATATATAAACCTTTCCTCTGATGTATGCACTGGATAATATGCAGACAAGCTGAACAAAATACAGATAAATTTTAACTTGAGAAAAATCTGTCAGAAGAAAAAAAAGCCCAACACTTGGGATGTAATGAGCCCTCTGGACTCTACCTTGTAGCAGCAACCTTTGACTAGTTTCATAGAGCAAAATGAAATATCCATTAAATGAAATATGACTGATACAGCTTTATGTATAGAATAAAAATTCCAGGGAGAAACTTTATATGACATACATCTTCATACGTTTTGCCAAAATCCTGTAGAATAGATATCCCTACCTAAAATAGGAGTACATTAACTTATGACGTGAAAAAAAAACTTAGGAGAGTCAAATGAAGCATGTCCATGGATGTTCGTAGAGTCCTATCCTTTGTCTTGGAGAAACACACTTTAGTAAGAGTTGGAAAAAAGCACTGGAAACACTGTAGCACTTATAAATACGATCCCAAAGATTCACAGTGTTAATGAGACAAAAATGTGTAAGCACTATTTTAAAAGCCCAGCCCCAGAACTTGCTGGATATTTTAGTGTGAATTATTCACCATGCATTATAACACAGCTGAAGAGACTGTGTCCCTTTGGACAAAGCCCCTTTCAGGTGGAATACATAAATGAAGTGCACTTATTGATTCCTGAGTACTCAGCACTAGTTTCTATACCTAACAACCTCCTCCAAGAAAGTTTGGGGGCCCTCATCCAGAAGCCTCCTGTAGTTGTGGCACAGGCCCTGACTTCCAGCATGGCGGTGACCCAACAGCCTCTGCATCCCCAGCCCTGTGGTTTTCTGGTTCCATGGAGCCTCTTCACTGAAGGTGTAAGAGAAGACAGGCCCCATGAAATAACAGAGAGAGAAGTGAGAACTTGCCAGCAAACCACTATGGTTTTGACAGCTGAGAGATCCCTGTTCGGAGAAGCGAGACCGGAATGCGAAGATGTGCACAACATGTGCTTTGGTTTTGTTGCTCAGGGTTCACTCCAGCTCCTTTCAGACCAAGACACCTGCCAAGTGTCCTCTGGTGCTGGCATTGCAAAACTCTTTGCATTCAATAGTCTTGTTCATTTGGATGGGAAATTGCAGGCTCAGAGGAAGAACAATTTCAGGGTAGGGCTGCAAATGCTCTGGCTAGACATGTGGATCTACACGTCCCTGTCCAGAGAGGCATACAGCTGGAGCCAACTGCAGCTCCCATAATGAGTGCTTCCAAACTCCAACAGCATTTTTTACCTGGGCTTTGATTCAGGCTCCTTTCTACCTCATAACAGGATAAGGTTAAAGGCAAATGTTTTCAACATGTGGCTGTCAGGGCTCTAGGGACCAGAGACAATGCATTTGAGTGCAATCTGGTTTTGCAAGGGAAGGAGCCCGCAAGATTAAAAGGCTCCAGACACAGCAGTTGGAGAAACCCACACACCACTTGTTCTCCCCATCCTGGGCTGTGGCTGGTCACAGTTAAATAAGGTGTTCAGAAAAGCATTAAATGTCCCTTGCAAAAAGCAAGAAGGCAACATGACAGATCCCCAAATGTATGGCTTCACACTGATTCCCTTGGCTGATGGTATACAGTACGTCTGGCAGCATAGAAGGTAGTAATTTACATTTCCAAATGTGCAAAAGCTTTTGCAATGCACTCAAACAACAGTGTGATATTGTAAAGCAGGGAGAGAGAAGCTTCTAGAGGAGATAATACATTTGTGACCAGCTGATCTGAATGACCTGAAGCGTTGATTACCCTTATCCTGAATAGCTCGTATGTGTTATTAACACTCAGTGCCATATCCAGCTCTCTTAAAATTCCAAACACGGATGTGTTTTGGTGACCTTCTGAATGGTGCTTCCATTGTATGTGTCACAAACACCTATTTTCCCTCTGCTAATTTAAGACTTAATGCTTTTGAATTTCAATAATTACTCCGCTTACGTTGGGGTGCCATATTCTTCAGACAGGTTCCATGAGAAGCTAGGAGGATTTAGATTATTGAACAATATTAAAAGAAAGGGTCTAATTGGAGTCTGATTATCCCTTCAGTTACACAACATACCACTGCAAAACTGTCTTCATAAAGAACTGGTAAAATATTTTAAAATTTTGCCCAGTTACAGACAACTTTACAATCTTCGTGATGCCTGTACCAGTCTACAAAATTTAAGTACTGATGACAGCACAGGGTGCACCCTTACTTACCTACACAGATCTACAGAAAAGAACCCCCAGGCATACACAACTTTTATTCTTATAGTGAGGCCTTCCATTCCTGCTGTCACTGCATGGGTGGAGAACAAGGGTATTTCACCTTGATTCCCTACAATGGCTGCCAGTGCCATTGACTTCAACAGTGTCAGGAGCCAAAAGGAAATCAAGGACCACTTGCTGTGTCTGAGGGGAGTTACTAACAAGCCTTTCCACATACACTGGTTTTCTCATGATTCTTCAGATGTGAGGACAACACACAATCATGAGCCACTACAGCCTGTCCCCAAGCAGAATCCTACCACCCGTTCAGAGAAATCGTACAAAAGCATTAATTAATTGTTCTCAGTATTGCTGGGTTGAGACGCTGAAAACACACTTTGGCACAATTAACACTTGAACAACATTAGCTGCTCATTTTCTTACTGCCACATTGAATTGCACTCAACTATTTAAGGCAAAAGTACACAGCGGTGGAGACTTATAGAGAGCTATCTCCCTGGCACTGTTTCAAACCCACAGAACAGCAGCATAAAACTCCTGGAAAAAAATAAATGTGAGTAGGGGAATGTTAAATGGAAACTGCAAAAGTAGTGCAAAAATGTGTGCCCTGCACATTGCTAGTTGTTTAATTTTTCTTTTTTTAAGGCAGATGTTTAATAGTAGCATAAGTAACATCCACTCCCTGCCCCTGTCCTTCACAGAGTAGATTCATTTAATATACTCAGACTAATAATTAATACACTAAGCACTGAATGCATGGTTAATGACAAAACAGAAGGACTAAAAAACCCAGGTTTTTGAGGCTGACCTTAGAAGCACAAGCTGCAGCTTCTCATCCATGCTGAGTGTTTTTCATGCCAGACGTGGCTGCTCTATCTCACACCCACAACCAACTTGACCACATACATAGGCAGGTGAAGCTGAAAAGCAATTTATGTGTTTCGCCCTAACACACAACCCCATCTGCAAGTCCTAGGTTGAATAGGGATAGGTTTGAGAAGCTGCAAATCTACCAAGGCACCCAAAAGCACACCCACACAGAGACTGCTCACAGGTGAAAGTGCTCTTCTTTCTTGAAGGCATGGTTGAATCCTGGAGTCACATTACAAAAAAAAAAAAAACAAAAACAAAAGACCAGGAGGCACGTTGAAAATTCAGGGCAGCAGCAGACCTGAAATAACCCAGGGAATGAAAATCACAGAATCACAAAATGGTTTTGGTTGGAAGGGACCGTAAAGATCATCCAGTTCCCCCTTAAGGATCACCCAGCAATGGGCAGAGACACATTCAGCTATGCTAGGTTGCTCAAAGCCTCATTAAAACATGAAAATACTTTTTCGAAAAAAAAGAAAAATTGCATTCCAAACCCACTCAACCTCCGTATATGGTTTACCAGAAGAAGAGCTAAGAGAGCTAGCTTGGCATTTATATGACATGGTCTGGCAACCTGAAGTTCAACATGCTGCAGAAATACCCATCTCTGCTTCTTTTTCTTCTCCCCACTCATAATTAAAGTGACAAAAGAGACTACACAGCCAAGTTGAGGGCTCACTCTGTGCAGCACAGACACAAAGCAAAGTACATAGCACCATTTCTCTCATCCACCCACTCCTTCTGGGAAAGCCTGGGGTCCCACTGCAGTGCAGATGGGCAGTTTCCAGACCCTAAATGCCTTGATAATGGGAACACAGCCACATCCACTGCAGCAAGCTCCACCAGCAGAAAGTCAGAAGATATTTTGCCTCTAGGCAAAGGAAACCCAACAGCAATGGTCTTTGGGTTCATACCCTCCATTGCAACTATCCTCTCTACAGAAGACACAATGACCAGCCTTTGTCCCTAGCCTCCATATCAAGCTGTCCCCAGGTCACAACTAAACTCCAGTCCTGTCAGTCCCAGTGAAACACTCATTTTCTGAGCTTTTAATGTGAAAAGTTTGAACTTGCAACAGGGGAAAACCTCTTGAGTCTTGGCTCAGGGGCAAGTTTGTACTTGCTTCCAGAATGGAAGAATTAGGTTTTCTAAGAGTATTTTACAAATACATACGAGTAATGCTATTTTTCCATTTTTTGCCTCCAAGTCTTCCTTTACTTTGATTTTTCTTTTTTTTCCTCAACATGATGGATTTTCTAGAATACATTTAAATGGAGAACAGACCCCATTAACATTACTGGAATTTTCGGCCGAAGAGCAACCTGACACCTGAATGTGAAGCACTCAGACTTTTATTCTCCAGCCAGAGGAATGAAGAAATTATTCTTATCAAGTGTATCATCATGAATTATCTTCCCTGTGGCTAACAATTTCTCTTATGAAAGAACATTCAACCTCGAGCCTCTCTGATGGAGTTTTCCACCAAACAAAAATTATTCTACAACTTAAACTTTAAAGTTTGCTTAGATTTAAATTACTACAGTGGTGGGAGAAACTTAGTTTGTAACATTATTTTAAGGTCTCAGTAAACAGAGGACTTCCTTCTTCTTGGCTGTATGTAACTATGTGTGCATACTCCCTCCTATAAAGCTGGGGACAAAAATGGAGTTATTGCACAGTAGACATGCCTGCATTTTAGAGCAAATGAAGAGCTAATACTTTATTTAATAAAAGAAAGGCATAATCTCACTTGTTTAACTTCCAGATCACATTTTTCATATAATATCCAAGCACCAGTAAACAAAGGTGCTCTATGAGTGCTCTGGGCTACAATGGCTTCATGTAACACATTTCCAAATTTATCACCTCCTAATTAATTCTGCTGTGAAGTACAGAGATTGGAAATGTCAATAATCTATGCTTTCATGAACCACAACCTAAATTAGATCCTTAAATATGGTATCTATAGACCTCCAGAAATCAAAGCTGTCATTTCTCATAAGTGGATTTTTTTTCCTCCTTATATTTCCATTCATCTGATAAATTTGTGAAACCTTTCAAACCATTGATTTGGGCTTCCTTAAAATGTCAGTACTTTCATTCTGCTTTTTAATACATATTAACTAAGTTTAATAGATGTTCACTAAAATAAAACTAAGGATTATTAATGTTAAAACACCTGTCAGTGTAACTTAAAGTCATCAGGACCCAGGGAACCACTAATATACATTAAGTCATGTCCACTAGAGGTTTCTGTGAGATGAAAAAAGTTATAGATTTCTACAAAATTGCCTTGTGTATTATAGATCAAACTTCAGGCTATTTTGGGAGAAAGCCATCATTTTGTTAAGACATTCATACAATGGATGACAGGCATCAGAGGCTCAAGCTCCCACATGGACTCTCCCACAAAACCCAAGTAATAACAAGTGCTTTTCCATGGCACTGTCCCCTTGAGGCAAATTTTCTATAAGCCTAAATGTTATTACCTCTTTTCCTAATTTTAGGTACCAAAGCACACACACAAAAAAAAAAAAAATATGCCTTTAAATATTTTGTAAAGGGAGAACCAAAAATCTCTCCAGCAGAAAGCAAATGAAACTCAGGGATTCTGAGTTTTGGGATTAAACAGATCCATGCTGTGTGCCTGGCCCTGCAAGAGGAGCAAATAGCGAGCTGGTTCTCAACGATTTTGCAAACATTTGGATTTCCTGAAATTCTGTGAATAATTTCTATTCTTTCTTTGCCTTTCTCCTCTCATTATTATTCCAGGTGGCAGTCACAGTGACTGGCTTCTCTGAAGAGGCAGACATTTAATCAGCTTCAGCAGATACTGAATGTGATTGTGCTGCACTTCTAAATGTATTATTCCAAGAGATAAATATTTTTTTTTCTCAAGTAAAGATAATTCACTTAAGATAATGAGTCCTGAAATATACTGCACTGGAAAGAAAAGAAACAGCAGGAATTGTTATATTCAAAGTTAATCTTCAGAAGGAATATCTGATTTTTTTAATGTGCATAAATCTCTTCTGTAGATGAGATTTTATGTTTAGAGTACCATTTCAAAGATAAACAAATTTATCCCTGAATTTGGGAAACAAAAGAGTTGTTTATGCTATTCAAAGTGTTTGTCAGAGCACTGGCCACCACTCACTACCCTCACAAATAGAAAAGTTGTTCTCAACTTGCTGTGCACCAGCATTTTCCTTTTAAATCCACCAATTAAAAAAGAAGCAGCAAGATGAGCAAGCACAAGAGGGAAAAAAAAAAAAAAAAAAAAGGATACAGTACAAGTACTGTGCAAAATTCAATTAAGGTCATTCAGCCAAACTTTCCCTGGCAGTTGGCCTCATATTGTTTCCAGCACAACAGCAGATGAGTGAGCCACCATTAAATTACAGCAGAATCAGCCACCCGGACATCATTCTCCCATAACAAAGGAAAATTGTCAAAAGTGAAAGCACAGCTCCAGAAAGGGAGGTAAGCACTGCAGGGCTGACCCTCTGCAGCACTTGTTCTGTGGCTGCCTCCTGCTGCCAGTGAAGAGCCTGGTGCTGAGCACCCATCAGCCTTTTGCAGCGAAGGACAAACGAGATGCAGAGATCCAGTCTCCCCAACAGAGACATGAATTACACCTCAGCCAGGATATAAGCTTCTTTACAAAATGGGAGAGAGGTGTACATCTGTGCATTACTTACAGTGCCAAGCCTAAACTAATAAAAATAAATAAAAAAAAAAAGATAGCTGAGCTTTTCCACATAACATTTATTTAATAGTACCCTTCTGAAAAAGGTCCAGGGGGAAACTGAGTATCAAGATGCTGCTCCCCTCCCTCAAGAAAGGCTTCTGTGCACATAGAGATGGACCAAAAGGTACTAGAAGCAGGGTTTGATGCTCCAGGGATGCTAAGTGTGGTTTTTCAGGGCAGGAATGTACATCTAATTCCCAGTGCTGCCAGCTCAGCCCAGAAGTGCTCAGAGCCAGGGTATGGAGAGACAAACTGACAAAATGGTTAAAGACCCAAAACAAAACAGCTGTTTGAGAAACAAATAACCTTGTCTGGTAAAATCTAACCCCAGAGAGCTCTTGTAATCAAGTTTGAGTCTAGGTCTTACTCTCTTTGCTCATTCAGCCATTGTAACCAGGTCAGGGAAATAGACCTTGATAACCACCCCACTTGTTCCTCCTGTTGGGATTTCAAATGCACAGAAATATCACATGGCAAATGTAGCTAACTAGGAATAATTATTATTTGCACAGGTGGTTTTTTTTTTGTTGGTTTTTTTTTTTTTTCATATCTTTCTTGCCTCCTTACCTGACTTTAAAATGAAAGAAATCCTGAAGTCTCTTAAAGATTTGTCCTCATCCAGGAAACAGCTAAATCTGGGATGTCAAAAGCCTGACAGAGCCATCCAGGCAAACATCAGATGTCTTGCCTTAAGCAATAGGTGGGAAAGGAAAAATATCTTAGGAGGGGGAGCACTGAATTAAAGCTCCGTGTCTTTCAGTCCGATCTCTCTCCAAAGAGGAATAAACTGTTTGTCACCCTGCCAGCTATGAGACTAGCTATAAAATAATAGATTCCACAGGCCCAAATGAGGCTAATCATGATTGCCAAGACATGTCTGAGCTGTGAGAAGTGAGTGAAATCTGATGGTCTTCAGAGAAAACATTTATTGAAAAGCTCTTTACTCTGCAATAAGCCTTGGCAGTTCTCTCATGTCTTGGAGTATCTACCATATTTCTCATTTGATTGTAAAGCATATTGCTGACAGCAGCTGATATGGCTGAGTTTCCTTTAATAACGCTTTGGTAGGTAAAACACCACTTCTTTTTGGCTATTGAGAGAACGGTCAGGAAGGATTTTGTATCAATTGCCTGTGTCAATAGTACTTATTCTTAAGTGTCTCCAACTAGATACCGTAGTAAAACACCCATCAAAATCAGAAAAGGATTTCCACAAAGACAAACAAAGTGACACCTTTGTTTTCCCCTCTACGAATTGGTGAAACACCTACAAAGTAACTGGAGAGGTGGGATTTTACTGCAACCACTTTGGAGAGCAAGTGAGGAGCAGGGGAAGGAGATGTTAAGACTTCAGACCAGTCTTTTGGAACAGATTTTACAATCTGGTGTAAAATTTAACAACATCTGCTATTTAAAAAGAGATGAAAAAAGGAACCAAGGTGTGCCTTCTAGCATTTTTAGGCTGAAGTAATTAACACAAGTGTGCTGTACGCGTGTGTGTGAGCACATATGTGCACATACGCAGAGGAGTGGCTTCCAACATTTTAGGATTTAAATAATTAACCCAAGCGTGTGTCACACGCACATACGCTCACATGTGCAATGCAAAGATACTGGCACAGCTCACACTTCGAGGCACATTCCTAAAACACTCTGAAAAAAATGATTCTGACACATCCCCTCAACAGACTGCTAAAGCAAGTATTGCAGAAAACTGCTTGGGAGCCTTCACTTCATCTTCTCTTTTGCTTCAGCCTTCAATACTCAGAGTCAAACAAACCTCAGCTGAGAGGCAGATGTTTCAGAGGCGATCATGTGCTGATGAATTGTGAAAGGCTCCCATGCCTTTTCCTCATCTCATGCTCCAGATGTGCTTGGGGATGGGGGGGATTGTCTGCACACCTTTGCAGTGTAAGGCAGGCATGGACACCTCCTGGAAGGTAACACTGAATGTTGGGGTGGCCCCCTCAACACCCCTGTGTGCTGTGCACTAGTATCCTCCTCCTCCTCACCCTCGGCTTCCCTCATCTCCTGCCGCACCAAGCACTCATTAATCCCTGCCTACCCTCAGGTATCTGGGGAGCTGACCCAGCAGCAGAAACGATGCCAGGTGTCCCTGCAGTACTCTGGGGACGGCTGTGACAAGCCAGCCTGCCACCAGCTGGGGCTGCTGCACACAGACACCGGGACAGGCTGGCACTGGTGGTATGTATGTAACGAAGCACGCAGGTAAACCCATTCAGGGTGTACCTTGCAGCTAATGTGTGCTATGAGCCCAAGTGTGAATAGAGAACCCTTTATGGGTTTCAGGATTTGGCTCCCCACTGCTTGAATACAGAACTAAGAAGGATGACATTGTATTTTATGCTTATTTTTAATGAATAAAGTACTGATATAAAGCAGGAACTTTAGCTGGAATGAACTGTCATTTTAAAGGAATACATCTGAGACCTTTAACTTGCACAGGTATATTCAGTGAAGTAAAAATATTATTCTGCTTGGGAGAACCACAAATTACAGCAATAAAATATATGCAGAGAATATGTAGAAATTTCATACTATTTGCAATGAACTGAATATTAGGCACTGCTAAGACTTATCACTTCACAAAAAAAAGAGACTACTTTATTTCTAATTTAAAGCATAAGAATTTATGAAGGTTGAGGAAAGTCTTTTGTGTGCTTTTGCAACAGCTTAACTTCTAATGTATTACCTATTCATAAGTTAGGATCCTTGAGGCACTTGCACATTATTTACTGTGCACATGACTGGAGTGGTCAATGTGTGGTGCCCTCTCTACGTCATAGCCAATGCAGCTATTTCCCCATGGCATCGCTAGATATAAAAAAAAAGTTAAAAAAAATCTTGCTTAAAGAAAAAAAAAAAAGTGAAATGAAACACACTCATTTTGGTATGAGATAATTCAATAAATCTGTCTACTTTGCTAAGGCTTAGTTTTTGTGTAAAACAACACTTACTTATCTTGCTAGATGCAAAAGGGCAAAAGAATTAAGGGCGAGGTTCAGCTTTCAGTCCAGCTTTTAGTAATCTGAAAATAAGCAACAGTGTTAAAAGGAATCCTTAAGAGATCTAAGGGACAGAGCCAGATGCCAAGGCTATGCCTGCTTCACATAAAAATGCCCTTTCTCTCTTGAAATCTCTTTTGGATAATTTAGATGACGCAAAACCTCAAAAATCAAATTACCACATTGCCAGAAGTTCCCAGAGGGGCATCAATGGGGCCATGCTTATATGGTGACACAGAGGGCTTGGCCCTTTCCTTTCACTGCATCCTGCTCTATTCTGCATTCGGGAGGACCCATCCAACAGATCTGATGGGATTGTGCCATGGCCTGAACCCACGAACAGCACAAGCACAGCTTATAGCATCTCCTGGGAGAGGCGACTCAGCTTCCCACCAAATTCCTATATAACTTTGGGAGTGAGAGGAAAGGGCTTTTGAGAAGAGTTGAACTAAGCACACGTGCTGGTGAAAAGGGGCTAAATCTTGAAGTAAAACAGCTTAAGGAGCATCACCATTAAGACCAGTATGGAAACACAACCTAAAGAGCAGCTGTTGACACCTATCTCAACCATTAGCCACCACAGCTCATTGCTAACTTGGTCTGCTTTTCCATGCTCACCTCCCACATAGAGGACACCAGCACAATAATAAGCCATGTGTTCCTGGCAGTGACAGCACATTACAAGTTGAGATCATGCTCAGGCACAACCCAACAAAGGTTTAGTCAACCGTTTAGCCCCAGCTTGTGAAAACCTGGTGTAGATGTAGTGCATCTCCCTCACAATGTGATGGGAAGAGCAGTGCCTTTAGTGAGGAGCTCTGTGTAGCCACCCCATTGCCAGGAGCTCGCGTGGAATCTTTCACAAATGCACTTCTATAAAAATTTAAACAATCAGTCCATTACCATGTTCCCTTAGAGCTAATGCACAAAACAGAAGAAATAAGAAGAAAGTCTCCATAACGGCTCTACCTGGGTTAACTGAGGTAGAAGACCTCATCTTTAGCTCCACAGACATTAGTCTAAACTAGCAGAAGACCAACCCATTTTCTCTGATTTAAAGAAGCAGGTACTCAAACAGCAGTTTCACAAAATTCGTGGCCCATAACTCAGTTCAACACCGATGTTGGTGATAACAGCAGACTGTGTGTGACCCAAGACAAAAAGACAGGATGGAAGTGTAGTTATTACTTTGTCTGAGACTGCCCTTCTCTGAAAGCTCAAGGGGGACTTGCTGGGGGCTGTTGGCAGCTGGTGCTGTCTCTCCTGGTGCCACACTCAAACAAAGAAAGGGAAAAAGATGGATGGGATACCTCTGGTGCTGCGTGTGTTTTCAAGTCATATGGTGTTGGTCTTGTCATGGCCAACAGGCAACAAATGCAAGCAGGAAGCAGCCAGTTCTGTTGGCCTCTGGATCTTTTAGTGGACTGCCACTTTGAAAAATACACCTTTGACTGATGGCTTCTGGACTCCCTGTTCCATGCAAAGAGTAGGTGTTAACGCAGCTCCTCCCTTCAAACTCGAGCAAGTAGTATTTCCATTTTACAGATAGGGAATCCAAAGCAAATGGCAATACCTTGAAACTCTGACAGAGCAAGGAGCAGTGGCCTAGGACAGCTGGCCAGGAGTTTAAATCACTGTCTATTAGCCTGCAACAATTCTTAGTTCACAAGCTCTCTAGGAATATTACCACTCAAGTTTTCAGAATGACAAAAGGAGAAAGAACAGGGATTTTTGCAGTTTTTCCCAAGTCATGTCAAAAAGCCAGAGGAAAACCAGACCAGGTGCTTCTAGTAAATTTGTAGTGAATTAAGCAAAACCAAACTGTGTTTGACATATGCACAGCTGTGTGTGAACACAAGGACAGGAAAAATATGCTAAATGAAAAACTAAGATGACAAGTCTGGTACACCAGAGCTCTTCAGAGATCAGCCTGTCCCAGAGTAAACCTCCATTTGCTAAACATGTCTCATTTCTTCCTGAAGCACAACTGGAGCCAGAAGAAAACATCCACAGTATTAACAGCATGGGCACATTTAAATCTCTTTCTATTATCTTTATGTTTTGGGGGGAGTGCGTGGGTGGTGGTGAGAAAACGAAGTGTAAGTTTAAAAAAAAAAAATTAAGAACCCACTAAAATAATAAAATACTACCTAAATAGGTGTTTTAAAATCATTCACAATTCCAATCCAAAGCCACATGCCCCTTTGGATCAGAACTGTAAATCTGTCTCAGAAAACTTATCACACTGCTTACAATTCTGGTCATCTCTGACTGCATCAGAACTAAATATAGAGGCAAAGTAACAGCCCTCGTTTTCCTAAAGAAAGGCATGAAACAATCATGTAATTACTTGCATTTACAGGAAAAAACTGCCAATTTAAAAACTCCATACATATTCTCGACTTGTCATGCGGATTTCCCTTAAGGGAAGGCCTTAAGAAAGAAAAAGCATTTTACTTGCTTAAGAACTAATGAAAACTAATGAAAATACTACATGTAATGTAAAAAATTTCTAAAGCATTGGGGAAGAAAGATTTTTTTTTTCATGGATATACCTTGTGTTTTGTTCCTCTTAATCCTATTTTAAACATAAGTTGCCAAACTGCATATCTGAACACTCCTGATTTCCATGCTGGGATTCATAATTTAGTCAAAATCATGGATCAACAAGCCAGTGATAATATTTCCACTGTAGGTGACACTGCCACAACAGCAAAGATTCCAGATGAGGAAATGTCCTGTTCTTTTTGATGGTACTTATCCTGTAGCAATATCCCAGGGCCAAAGCAGTAATAGATAGCAGTCCACTACTAAGTGAGAAAAGACTGTTCTCCCAATAGCGTGCAAGATAAACAAACAACATAGTCATGGTTAATTAAAGATTGAGTAATATTTCCATTTGGGAATGGTGGCAGGAAAATATTACTTACTTTGTCCAAGGAAGCTGTGGCAGAGCTGGGAAATAGTGCCAAAACTGGCTTCCTGCGCTTTAACCACAGTCCAAAATAAGCGTGAAAACCTGCAAGCTTAAGGAGCAAGCACGGATGCTTTCCTAAAGAGATG
The DNA here is from genome assembly GCF_048771995.1 of Taeniopygia guttata. Lineage (NCBI taxonomy): Eukaryota > Metazoa > Chordata > Aves > Passeriformes > Estrildidae > Taeniopygia > Taeniopygia guttata. The sequence continues at coordinate 54,599,657 of NC_133028.1, forward strand.
ATCACTGCAAATGCAGCTGTCAGCATCCTTCCAGTGTGCTGTGTGCAGCCTGGCAAGGTCGCTTCGCCCAGGTCTTTTTAAGAATGGTTGGCAGAATAGACCATGGTGGCCTCCCTTTAGACAGACAGTAAACAGCTATAGGAGTGAATTTTTCTTTTCCTGTAGTCCCACAGGTTCAATGCTGTGAACTTCTGTGGATCACATTTGCTCAGGAGAGAGGATGTAGGCTTTGAACACTGATGTCTTGCCAATGAACTCTGAGCTACCTTCTCAGCCGTGCTACCTGTCTGGGTGCCTGCTCGTCATCAGCAGAGTCTGCTGGAGAATGTCTGGTCACAGGGAGAACTGCTCTCAGCAACTGAGGTGGTTTGTTACTTTACAGCATTGTTTTCAGGTGTTGGCTTGCAAACTGGCCAAGCCCTTCCTGGTGACAGCCTCCCCATGGATCTGACTCTATGCCTGAATTCATCAAGCAGCAGGAGGGAGTAAAGTGTGCAAGAAATGCTCCTCTGTTCCCTCAGAGGAAGCAACATCAAAAGCTGTTTCTCTTCCTTTGAGAGCTGTGCCTGGCCTCAGTCTTTCCCAGGTTAAACTCCCAGAACTGGCTGCACTTTGGAAAGCCATAATTTTAAAGCCGGAGCACAACACAGCTACTTCCTCTTTTATACAAGTCAGGTTCCAAGAAGAATGTCTATAGCACAGACCATGGCCTAAGGGGCCATTGCCTCCTGGTCACACTTCTACCCCCCCATGATGCTGGCAAAGGCTCAGAAGCTGCTCACCCCAGCACCCTGTGGTCAGGGCAGCTGTCTTTGCACCAACCTGCTGGTGGTGCCCATCCCACAAGCAGAGATAGCCAAGGAGGTGACAGCTTCATCTCCACCAGCATTGTTAGCACCAGTGAACCATTGTCAATGAGGTCTGAGGCAGCTGGGGCTGGGGACAGGGATGCTGCTCGATGGGCACCAAATACAGGTAAACAGCAGGGGGCAGGAGCCACAGCCCTCTACAAATGGTCCATGGCTGTCACCATCAATTCTGTCTCTAACAACAGAGGACCAGGGCATTTGGGCATCTTACTCATGATATTTCTAACCCCATTTCTGATGCCTGCACAGCAGAAGGCTCGTAAGCTGCAAGGTGAAACAAAACTGGAAACAGATTTGCACATACACACTTGGTCTAAAGCTACACCAGACTGGCAAATGCGGTACTGGGAGAAGAAACATGCCTCGTTATCCACTACCAGAGCTTGCAGTGTCTCTGAATAAAGGCTTTACTGTTTCCTTTCCTAGCAATGGCAACAGAGGCCAAGGATCTCAAAGATGCCACCTTTAAAAACACACAAACCAGAACCACAAGTGGAAAACACAACAGCAAGAGCTGGAGTTTAGGATCACTGAGAGACCACATTGGGGCGGCATTCACTGCAGGGAAGAGCAAAATGAAATGTTTAGATGCTTAAGGAAAATAAATGCCAAGATAGATAGGCATCAATGGGGCACAGCCAGTTAGGCCCTTTGTTATGTTCTCAGCTTTCCCTGACCACAACTGCAAGGGCAGCCTAATGCAGTGAGGCGTGTGACATGCACACAATGGCTTCAGAGTCACAAGACTCTCCACTCCGAATTTTCCTACTTATAACAGCAGGAGTTTACCCATTAGATTATACAAAAAGTCATGTAGTGTAAGCATGCTGTGGGGACTGAGATAAAAATTAACACCAAACTGCCTCCCCATCTTCCTCACTGCCCCTGCTTTTCCCAAGAGACAGTGCGATGCAGTTCCTTCCAGGAAAGGGTTAAGCAGCTCTGCAAAGCACATCTTGCCTCCCCTGTTTGTATTTGGTTGGAAGAGAGTACTCCAGCTCTCAGCAGTGCAGTCCTTGGGGAGGAGCCCCAGGTGTGGCTCCACACTCGTTTTTGTTGCTTTCTTTGTTAATAAATCTGAAGGGGACTTTGGGTTTTGTACACAACGTGGGCTTTACAGAGCAGGTCAGGGAAAGCTCCTGCTCACAAAGTCGATAGTGGAAAATGGCAATGCTGCACACAACATCATCATGCCTGGGACCTGAGTGTGGAGAATGCTGAGCTTGTTGACTGTAATGGCAATTTTGCTTTGTTTTCCAACCTTTAGCGACAAAACAGCTACGTTTCACAACAGGAAAACTGAGACAGAAAAGAGAAGCCATCAAGTTAGGGCATAACTGGGCTTCCTCCTGGACCATCAGGATTCATCCAGATCACATCCAGTCAACACAGAGTTTGCAATCATGACCTTCTTTAGAAATTACAGCTTTGCTTCCCTGCTAAAATGTTTTATCCAGCAATGATTTTGCAGCTCCATGAAGCATTTCTGATTAGATTTTCAACACTGTTACACATGAGGTCTCTTGTACAGAACAGTATCCATACAGAAAATGTGAGGATCGCCATTCAGCAGTTTTCACTGCACATTTCAAAGGAAAATAGAAAGAGAAAAATAGTATTTATATATAAAAAATTTTTTTGAAGTGTTTGGAAACTCTTTGAAAACAACGGTTTTCTTTCTTTTTTTTTTAACAAGTGCATTTAAGCAAACACATGTACAAATGAAGCTTTTTTAAGAACAAAAAGCATCTCCTAGCACCACACACACTCAGTAACTATAAGCCACAATTTAAATCATCTTTAGCACCATCATAGGGCATTGCCCTGCAGTTTTAGGGCAAAGAAGGAACAGAAAGTTTTCAACTGGTCCAAGATTAGAATTGGAGATGGGAAAGATGCAAAACAAAAATTAATTTGTGTCAGGGAAAGTCCTCTACTGGAGATTTTAAAGACAGCAGGGGAAGATAGGAGGAAAGATATACATTATGACCTAACTAATCTAATCAGAAATAATGTGCAGTCTATTTATTTGCTTTCCTAAAAGTAATATCCAGTAGATAGAAGAATGTAAAGTGAGATCTCACACCTGGGGAATAGAAAAGCAGTCTGGAGCACAAAGATAACACTGTAAAGCAAAGACAATGTTTCCTTCCAAAATCCAACACAAGGGAGTGAGGTCATCAGCAAGAAAAAAACAGGACTGATGAACAACCCTGACGGTCTTGCCTTTCCCTCCTTACACCTTATATTGCAACAATCCCACACTGAGAACGAAACATCTACATGTAGCTGGTCCACAAGACCTGCAGAATCATGGAGAGCTTGCCTCTTCTTAGAATGACATATTGCAAGTAACATCTCTTGAAGTATTCCTCATTGGTATCAACAAATTCCAATTTTTGCAAGGAGGACTAGGATCAACGATTAGTTCTTCTGGATAAAAAGAGCAAGTGTGTTCAAAAATTCTGAATAATTACAACTGAACCTTAAACTGAAAACTTTCTTTTTTTTTTTCCCATCAGTTCCCTTGCAAGGTTTACATGCCAAGCTTGCTATTTTTCTCACTCATCTTTTTGTAATTACGCAATTGCCTGAGCATCCAGGAATAGCGCAGGCAGCGTCCACTGCAAAGCACCTCCAGCAGGATAAGCATCAGACATGGCTGCATTAATCAACTCCTGCAGACTAAGCCCTGCAGAGACATGATTGGGTTTCTAAAAACACCTAACTCCTTCTGTGTGCGCAGCCCCAAATATTCCCAGCTTTTAGATCAATTGCATGTTGCAGGGACACACAACAGAGTATGTGTATTTCCAGCAATTCCTTGGTATCAATTTTTAAATCCAAGACAGTTAGGTTTGGGGTCTGGCAGACCATGATGTTAGAAAAGCTCTGCCATTAGGTACTGGGCTGCTAAGAAAACTTCATCTCTGAACAATCTGATTGGGCAACTCCCTGAGAAACTAAATCAAATTTTGTTTGGATTTAAGCTAAAAGTATGGCTACAAGAAGTGCTGAAATTCTGTTTTCTGCTCCATCCCCCTTCAAAAATCTGCCCAAATGGCCCAGTGGGAGCATCCACTGGTTCAAAATTCAGGCCCAGATAATGGATTTTTTCTCAATTAGAAAGACAAGTGAGTGAAGCCAAGTTTCTCTGTGTAATGTCCAGAGCATCACCCAGTTTGCCATGCTTTTTTAGAGCTGCCACACATCAGCACAGAACTCTTTATCCACTGCAGCACTGGATAAAGGGACATCAGGCTGCTGCTACATTTTAATTAATTCATGAAATTATTTGTTTTTTTCAAATAAAGTGTGATTCAGAGCAAGAGATATTTGCATTTTTAATTTCTTTAAAAGGAACTAACAAGGCATATAAATAATAAAACCTAAAACCAAAGAAAAAAAAAAAAAAACAAAACCCTGCAACATTCATTTTCTCTCAGGCACCTCCGATTCAAGATTATTGTAGCACATTGTCTTTGGAGCTTTATTGCCTACACTTTTGTAGACCAAACCCAATCACTGTTATTTTGCTTGAAAGAAAACCTGCAGGCTGTGAAAAGAAGGCTCTAATTGACTTATTTTGTTTTATGAAAAACTGTGTCCCCAAATTCTTTATTCAGTAAATTGAATTTTTAAACTGATGTTTATCATATGTGCAATTGTTTCCACAAATGAATTTTTAAACAGTGATACTGGACAGACCACGCAGGCAGAGAGCTTACCTGTTGTTTTTAAAACTAATGGTTGCAGTAAAAATGTCAGTCTGAAAAGGAAACAACAATTTTGTCTTCCTCTGCTAATTACATAAGTTTCAAAATTGTGTTAGGACATTCATTTATGGTCAGTGTTAATCAGGAGTCATACAGCTGTATGTCACAGCAATTATGTGCATTTAGAAGCAAGTCCATCATTTTCGCATATGATTTTTGTTTGTTAGTTAAGAACAGTTTTGCAGTGAATATATACTGCTAGTCGCCAGTAAAAGCGTATTTCTCTTTATTTTTAGATCCATTACACACACACAATTCATTCTGGGAATGTCTCAAATTCAGCACGGCGGGCTGTATTTAGAAACAGAAGTTGTTCTCAGTTTGATGCTTTCTTACTGATCATTAACTACCACACAGCTGGCAATGAAATCAAGCCCCCAGTTGTCTTTTAAATGCAATAAACCTATAACTGGGTCAAATTATTGCTCTGAATCATTTTTAGCCACTTTTGCATCATGTAATTTAATAGGCATTTGTAGAAGAGCTGACATTACTACTCTCTTCTCATTCAATATTGGAAAATTTAATTGGCTACCTATTTGACTTCAGGCAAACACTGACATAAACCAGAGAAACTCTCGGCTCTTGACCAAAGACAAACACACCATTGGTACCACAAAAGCCACGTGAGCACTAAGGCTAATTCTGCATTCCTGAGAGCAGTCACATTTTGGGACTCTCTACTGGCATGATTAGAAAAAGGTGTCAAAAATAAAATAATTTTTAAAAATTTTAAAAAAGACATTAAAGTTGACTGATTAATTGTAAATCCAATGCTCTACAAGCCAATATCCTCCTGTATGTTCCAGGAGAGGCTCTGCTCCTAAAAGATGAGGTCACCTGCAAAGAACAGCATTTGAGTTTAAGAGACTGAAGCTTGTAAAGCTACAGTCACAGCTGTGCAGGTATATTTATGATAGAGTAAGTGAGAGTGTGAGAAATGAAGTGGAAAGAATAAAAGGGGAGATGAGAGGTGAATTTTCAATAAAAATCTCCCTGAATTCAGGCAGAGGGAAAGGAAAGTGATAAATAATCTCTCTGGAGATAGCACTCATCTTGACACTTAATGGTATCCATACACCTAATTTCCATGGACTGTGATATCACAAGAAAGACTGCAAACCTTGGGTACCTGGGGCCCCTTCCCACACATCCTGAGTTGCAATGAGACTGTCATCCTGCTCAGATTTATGCAGCCCACAAACTGCATGGCAAAAAGAGCAAAGGCCACATCAAGTGCAGTAACTCAGCGCTGGGCCAAAAGGATCACAGGAAGGATGATCAAAAATTGAAGCAAAGAAGAAGGGAAATGCACATCTTTTGTGCTCTTCAAGCAGCATGGTTTGGGTAGAAGAAGGTGCAACTCTTGCCAAGGTGGCCATCAGCACCTAAGTCTGCCTTTTCTTATCCTGAGCTCCAGAGGAAAAAAAAAAAAAAAAAAATCCCTTAGGCCTTGCATAACTGTCACCACACTCCCACACAGGACCCACAAGGCATCAAATTCTACTTTAAAAAAGGCTTTTACATTGGAAACTTTTTACATACAGATCTGGGCACAATACAAGGAATTTTTCCCACTGTCACCGAAGAGCATTGCAGAATTCCTCTAGTTTAGTCTGATAAAAGTGACATAAAGTTGATTTCTTCCCATTAAAATAAATATCAAGAGTACCACTTAAAAAAAACTTTTTTGTTAACTTTAGAGCTTTGTTTTGATTTATTTATTTTCTTTGCCTGAAGAGAAGGTTGTGCAAGTGCTGCACTGTTAAGGGAAAGAAGTCCAAACGTTACATAAGGGCTTTTTGCCCAGTGTCTCTTGGCATGCTTCCTTGAGTTTGAGATTGCTTTGTATGGTGAAGTATTACAGAATAAGATAACACTGCGTTATCACGGCAGTAAGGAAGGGTTTTGCACTAAAGAAATGCAGCCAAAATTCCTTTTCAAGGAGAGCAGAGAGCGCATTTGAATAAGCACTAAATTCAGCAGGGGAATAACTAATATGATTGGTTTTAAAGACACAGAAATGAGTATTTTGCTGTGTTATGAATGTTAAGCAAGACTCTTAAAACACCAGAGGAAGAAAATAAATGCTTTCTAACCACAGTCTCAGCCAAGATGCTGTAGCAGCTTTATAAATCAGAAAATAAACAAATTATTGTGATTCTATTTTTTGAATGGCTACTATCACAAAATACCTTTGGCTCATTTCTTTTGGCAATGTGTCTAGATTCTGCATCATAAACAGCAAATGTTTTTGTAGCAAATTGTGTAAGAGCAATGAAGATTTTTAAATGGACTTTTCTCCACCAGATTAGGCACCAATCCTGCAGATGCTTGCACAGTTTATTTGTTTCCAGATAAGGCACGTACATAGAATTTTATATCTATAGCAAAAGTAGGCACAAGCTTAAGGGAATATAGTTTCCAAGACTTTTTGTCCAATTTCTAAGGATTGCTACAGGTCATCTGGATTGCTCTTCAAGGGCCAGGCTTTTAGCCCCAAAAGCCTTTCACCTGCTGTGTTTAGAGCAATTATTTCAGTTTTTAAAATAAGGCAATGCAACAAATGAGGATTAAAAGAAAAACTGAAGGAATACACAATATTTTCTGCAAAGCCAGGTATCTGACAAAGCACTAATCAACATCATCATGGTACACCTTGACCTCGGGCTACAGACAGTTCCTTGCAGCAACATTGCACAAACTTCTTGAAACTTCAAGTAAGAAGTTTTGCAGAAATTCTCTGTCCCAAGGACCCTTGCGAAAGGTTCATCGATAGTTGTGCTGCAAACACAAATTTTACCCTTGCCCAGACAGGTGCAGCTCCCAGCAAGCTGAGGAAGAATAGGATCCTCTTACACCGGAATTGATGTTTGCACATAGTTTTCCATTGTACAGTTATTTCATGGTCATCATTTTTTGGTTATTAAAGTAGGATGCTATCCAACAAGTGGAGGGGAAGACAAGGTCAGGGATTTGGTTCCCATCTCAGAAGTGGCAGCTAAGCTGCTAAGCAGCATGTGTTTCTTGTTTGAAATGTATCACTTATTCTTATAAACAATAATATATACCATCTGTTGCAGCCATTCATAATTGATAAGATTTGGGCTGGTTTCGACTGCAAAACCCATTTCAACATGAGTGTAGATGTTCAGATGAAAACGTGTTGCAAAGCAATTTTGAGCTTTTTTACCACACATTACACCAACAATGTCCAACTGCCTCCAGGCACTCACATGGGGCTCTGGACACTCAATTGATCATTTCACTGGGAAGTATCAGCATCCGCCCATGGCAAAAAAGGTTTATCTTCAGTTGGAATGACCATCTAGAATCCAACTGTTCAATCACTTCAGGGCTGACCAAAAACCAAAGCATAGTATTAAGGCTGTTGTCCAAATGCTTCTTAAAGATTGACAGGCTTGGGGTATCAAATACCCCTCCAGGAAGCCTCCTCCAGTGCTGGACCTTTCTCAGTAAAGAAACTCTTCCTAATGTCAAGACTAAGCTTCCTCAGGCACAGTTTGAATTATTCTAATATGTTCTATCACTAGATACCAGGGAGCAGAGCTCAGCACCTCCCTCTAACACATCCTTTCCTCAGGAATCTGTAGAGGGTAACGAGGCTGTCACTTGAACTCTTTTTCTCCAAACTTGACAAATCAAAAGTTATCAGCTGCTCCTCACAGGAGCAGTCTTCCATCCCTTTCACTGGCTTTGTTGCCCTCATTTGGATGCATTAGAGCACCTTAACATCCCTTTTATATTGTGGGGTCCAGAACTGCACAGAGGACTCAAGGTGGAGGCTGCATCAACGCTTAGTACAGCGGGATAATCACCTTTTTTGTTTGGCTGGTTATGCCGTGTTTGATGCAACCCAGCATGTGGATTGTCCCCTGGGCTGCCAGGGAACTGTGCTGGCTCACACCGAGCTGTTGGCAACCATCACCTCCAGATCCCCTTCTGCAGGGCTGCCACTCCCTCACGCCAGGCAAAGAATCCAGCAATTGTTCTTGTCAAATTTTGTCCCATTAATCATTGCCTGATGCTCCAATGGATCCGTACTCCCTCTGCAATGCCTCTCATCCCTCAAGAGAGTAAAAAGCAACTCCCAGAATAGGATCATCAGCAAACTTGATGATAGTGCATTCCCATCCTGCATACAGATCTTTGATCCACTAGGCAAATGACCTTGTCATACAAGAATACCAGATTATTTAAACAGGGATCTGCCTGTGTGAACACAGGCTGACTGTGCCTGGCAACTAGACTATTCGTAAAATGCCTGTCAATAGTACCCCACTATGACCTACTTCAAAACTTTCCAGGAACTAGGATTACACTATTAGTCCTTCTTATAAATTGGAATAACTTTAGCTACCTTCAAGTCAGCAGGGACCTCCCCAGACTCTCAAGATACTTGGTAAATGATCAAGAGGGGTCTTGCCATAAAATCTGCTAGTTCCATCAGTACTCTGGGATGAATTCCACCAGGGATCATAGACTTGTCAACATGCAGCTGATGCAGCAGGTCCCTTACAGTCTCACAAAAGGAAAGTCACTGCTCCCACACACTTATGGTCCTCCAACTAAAAGGACCAGGCAGCCCAAGGCCTTCCAGGATTATTAAAGAACAGGGGAACAAAAACCAAATAACATTGAATGCCTCCACTTTTTCTTTATCTCAATTAGAGGGGTGATCACCTTAAACAAGTTTTCTTTAGACCTTCTCTTGTTATTAAAGTACTTTTTAAAAAGTTTTGTGTTATTTGCCACAACACTGGCTAGTTTCAACTCTGATTGAGATTTGGCCTTTCCTGTCTTCTCCCTGCATGTTCAAACCACAGCTCTGTGATTGTCCTTTTATGAAGGCAAAATGTAAATTATTATTTTTGTGTACTCTAGAACTGGTTTGAGACTTAGCCACTTAATTTAATTTCTGAGACAAGATGGCAGAACGGACCAGTCCTCTTTGAGAAAGAAACACTTTTCTCTGGAAATCTCTCTATATTATCATCATTGCACCACAAATTTCTCCCAAATGTGAAGGCTCAGACTCATGCTGTTTAATAAGCAAGGCTGCACTGATTTAAATACTGTCCAGTTTCACTCTCTGCATCCAAATTCCATCCAACTCAACAAGAAAACTCCCAAGTGTTTCAATGGGCTCTCATCAAAGGCATGTGCTGAAAGACAATTACTATACCTCTATTAAGACTGTTTTAAAAAAAATCAGACAATTACATCTCAAACTTAAGACATTATTTTAACTTAAATATGACAATTGAATCAGGTCATATTTTAAATGGATTCTATTAGAAACACTGACTTTTTGTTTTCAAAGTACCAGCCACAGAATGTAGATTTATCACTTTCTGATAATTACTAATATCCTCCCCCACCAGAGTCATCTGGAACATATTTAATTATTGACTTCATTGGAAATGTACATGTCACATGCTCACTCTTCTGAGTAAGTCTTTAAATGGACAAAGGCCTATTTGTTTCGCCTCTGAAACCCCAGCCTGAGCACATAAAGGACCCCCCAAATTAGGCTTCTGTTAGTTGCATACACCATATATAAGATGCAAACACACAAGCTGACATCCATCAAAACTTTAAGCACATGTCTGGCTGGGAGTGTCCCAGTAGTGCCAATGGGAAAGGCCAAGAGAAACCAGGGCTACAACTGTGCCTTGTACAAACACCCACGTGGCAAATTTATCCCTGCTTTACAGCTTGTGCCTCTGCATCTCATGCCCTGGTCTGCATCAGAGCTGGCTCAGATGTGCCTGCGGGATAGGAGCATCTTTTCCCTGCTGCATTTTAGTAGCTGCTGCCTCCACACCTTCAGCTCCATACTGATTACTGACTGAAAGTCTTTCCTGTTTCAGGCACTGCCAAACCTGAGTGTAAATACCCAAAGCAGCAGCAGCAGGATACAAATGTGATCATACTGAAGCAAGACTAATTTCAGCCTGTGATAAGGAAAAAACCACCAGCAGAGATACAGTGTAATTTCATACCAAAGAGAGTCACTAGCCACTCCATTCTGCTCTCCCACATGAGGCTAGACTATGAAACTCATTTATATTACAGTTTCAATGTTTTGAGCCACGTCTTACTAATAAAAAAAGTATCTCCAACACCATTGTTTCCTAAATTTTTCTTCTCAAAGTCAAATATTCAAACTCAAGTCTGCATTTACTCCACGGACTTTACATTCCTTCCAAGCCTTCAGTTTTGCTGCAGACACATGGAACCATCTTTTAGGGATGCATTCAGAATAGCACTTATATGCACAATTTGCTGCTTTAAATAGTAACATAGGTGGAATGACGCCAGAGTGTTTCCTATACAGACATTAAAGGTAGATTTCCAGGGAAGCTCAGCTTTCATTAGGGCACCTAAATATAATAGACTCATTTTCAAAATCCCAAGAGCATAATAGTTCCTGTTCTGTTTAGTAGAACCATTATTTTGCACATCTGAACATCTGAGGTTTTGGAAGCTTTCAGGTGTGTGAGTGTGCATCTGTGTGGTCCTGCAAGCCATTTTAAGGGATAAAATGGAAAAATGTGAGATTATTAATTTTTAAAGCAATAAAAAGGACAAGGCCGCAACGCTGCCTCTCCTGGGATAAAAAGAAAGGACTCAGCTGGATTATGTGGTGACATGCCAGCCCCAGCTGCACCAGCATGTGCACTCCAGCAAGGGACAAGACAATAATTCCACTCACAGACACTGTTCAACACACACAGAAGGAAAAAAAAAAAAAAAAAAAAGAAAAAAAAAAAAAGCCAAACCAGAGTTAATGAGGTGCAGCTGAATAATACCTTCATAAAAGCAGAGAGAGAAACCAGGCAGACGTCATCTGAAAGGTAAATTAAAATTATACATCTCTGAGGATTATCAGTGAAAATTGAGATCTGGAAGGGAATTTGCTTTTGATATTGGAAGGGATAAATACCCACTGTAAATCTTTTTATGTGGGCTTGTAGAGTGGAAGAGAGAAATTAAAGAGAGATGAGATTAAGGCATTTTTTAAAACTACAGTAGACATTTTTAAGTTACCCATGGAGTGAAAAAGGACTTTGGAGGAGGAGATCAGTTTAGACCCTCAGCAATACATTCATCTGTGAAATCAATTGGAATAAATATTTTCTAATCTGAATTGGTCATCATTCCACTCCCCAGCCCTTCACCCTGCCCCCCACACCCCCCTCCCCCCCCCCAAAAAAAAAAAAAGAGAAAAAAAAAAGGACACACCTCAAAAAGCCCTTAAGAACAATTCTGCATGTTCTGGCAATCAGCCCACTGATCAGTGACATGCCATGACTATTTTTAGATAAGAAACCTCTAGAAATAAGTTGCAGGATTTTGTTTGGTGTTTTGTTTTTCAAAAGGATACCCTGTGGAAGGCCCTTTTGCCTTAGTCTTCCACAATTCCTCCCATTTTACTCCTCTTGGAAACAGAAGTAAAGAAAAATAATCAAATACTATGCAGTCCACGTTTGTCTCCTTTGCCAGAGCTTGAGGTGAATACAACCACTGTGGTTTCATGCAGGTCGATACTGCTAAAAGTTGACTGGAAATGTTGTTAGGAAGAAAAATGGAGGAAATGAGGGAAAGAAGTAATACATTCAGATGTATTTGGCTCTCTTCCTGGGAGCCCTTTTAATATAAAGAAAACTCAACAAAGTTGTATTTTTAGATCTGGAAAGATGCATTTTTGTATTTCACACACTAAAGGGATTTGCCTTAATATACTCAAATTTCCCCCCCTCCCTCATGTGCTAGAAGAAATGAACTTCATTCCTCAACTTAGCCACTGGATATACATATTTTGTTCTCCCTATTGGCCAGAATAAAACTCAATAAATGTATTTAATTTCTTTTGTGAATTTATAATAGCATCTGGCAAGGATGGTCTTAATCTTCTTACACTGCTTGCACCAATGAAAGAAACCTTTGCAATACTTCTTGTAAGAGAAATTAAAGGAAAATAGGAATAAAACCTGGAGGTATAAATATTATTTCCATGAAGATCTGTTATAAAATATATGAAATCTACATCAATGTGTCCAGAGGGTGCTTGGCATAATAGCAAAATTTAGGCAATAGGTTTTTAAAGATGGGAAGAAATATATATTTCCCTTAATGATGACAGAATTGTTCAGCGACAATTGGGAAGTGTGGGGTCATGCTTAGACAGCAAATTGGTGGCAAATATCTGTAAGTGTCATGTCAGAAAAAGCTAAAAAACATGGCTTGGTACGGACAACCTAAAGCCAGTGGGGTTCTTCCCATTGGTGCTCCAAAAAGCGTTTGCAGGGGTCAGGCTGCTATGCTTTGTCAGTATCTTTATTAAGGCAGCACCATTTCAGATACTACAAAGATGTCTCACTATTTAGATATGGAATCATCAGCTGAGAAGGTGGGAGGACTGAAACCTATTACTTTACTGAAGAATAGACCATATTTTCATTCTTATTTCTATGCAGTATTGGCTACAATTCCCTTTTTGGCCGAGACAATATCAGTTATTTACTATGCTAGAAATGGGTGTGACAAAGATGAGTTTCTTGAAAAAAGCTAATGAATTCAGACAGCCTCAGGTTATCAGGAACCTGACCCAAAGTTTGCTGACATTGAAAGAAACTTTCCCTGCAATTTAATGACCTTTGATTCAGACTCAAAGGCCAAAGGTAGTCGGGCAACAGATTGAAAGATTTTAAGTACCTTTTCATTTAAGTGAGTAGAATCAAACCAAACCCATACACTTTTTCACTAAAAATTCAGCTGCTATGGGTCAGGATTGGAAAGAAATAAATAGTGCACAGAAGTCACACAAGGAATTAAGTTACCCCCTTAAATTTATAATCTTCATAAAATAAATTACACTATGCATCGCAGTTTTCCACCTTCAACTTCCATAATAAACCAATTATAGAGGCCCTCAGGAGACCTGACAGGGCTCTATATCAAGAAAAACAGCCTATGTGAGAAACACATAACAGACCTACATTAAATTCTTTGACTTATTTGAAGTCTGGTTCTCCAAGTTGCAAATTTTCTGAGACTGAGGTGATGGTGGGGAGAGATGTGAATTTTGCCTCTTGTGCTCTACCACAGAAACCTTTTCATATTCTTTAAAAAAATCCAAAACAATTTCTCCCAGCTGTACAAGCTTAAAAATATAATAAAAATATCAACAAATGTGCAATCAAGCATCCCATAATTACGTGAGAAGTTCATAGGTTGCCCAGGCTGTAATACACTCCAACTCTCATCCACTGCAGCACCTCAGACCTAAAGGAGTTGAGTTTACCACTGTGGTGACTTTTCTGATAAAGACAGCTTGTGCAATTCCAAGACATATGGGAGCAAAACCTGTTGTTTGTGGAGATTTCCAGAACCAATGCATGTTTTAAAGACAGAATGCATCAGTGCATGGAGGCATTTCAACACTTTAAGCCTGGGACTAGGGAGCGGTGAGGTGGTTCAGGAGGTAATCAGATAAACACTCAGGAGAGAGCAAGAGAAAATAAATTACTTTTCACACAAAGGCTCATGCTGGCATGGGTGGAAGACATGAAGAAGCGACCCTCTACCTAAAGGAAAAGGACAGAGATGACAGGAGCCAGCAGGAGCTGGCTTTTCACAGAACCATGCTGGAACTCAGAGATGCACCAAGAAGTGATGGCCTTCCTATTATGGAGATTGCCTAACATGTATCTTAACTTCTCCCCACAATAAAATCCATTATGTTCCTGCTGACAGCAGACCTTGAAACCAGTATGCATTAAAGACACACTGGAAACCACCTAACTTCCTTATTTTAACCCAAACTCATCTCATATTCAAAAACTAACCATGCTGCCATTTATTTCACTGTGCCTTTCAAAAATGTTTATTTCCCTTTGGATCAGGCTACTTCAACTTTTCAAATACCCTTATTTCCCTAGCTCTTAGCTTTCCTTCCCTTCTTGAACATTATGCATCCAACTATTCAGATTGGTCAGCCTGCAGGTTTGCAAAGGCCATAATATCAGGTTATTTTAACTAAGAATGCTTTCCAATGGGCTGTTGTGTAGGTGCGGTCTCCCCACAAACACACAGTAAAAGAAGACTGATAAGGGAAGCAATATATTTTTTTTTTCTGCCTCTCTGGATTTAAAAAAAAAAAAAAATCAAAAAACCAACAAACTAGCAAGCAAAGCTGTAAATTTAAGTGAATACAAAAAAGAGGCTTTTTAAACTGCAATGCCAGGAAATTGTAAACATTGGAAGAAAGGCAATTTGTCAGCAGGAGACAAAGACTCTCCGCTCAGAAATAATCATAATGGATAGTTAGGTCGCTGTTGGGTTTTTGGTTTGGGGGTTTTCTTGTTTGTTTTTTCTTTGGTTTTACTTATTCTTCCCAGCCCATGCACAAAAATAATGTATTTAACAAATAAAACAAAGGAGGTCTGGCTTCATGAGGGAATTCACTCGTTACTGGCCAAAATGTTAACAGTCAGACATAATCCTTTGGGAACATTTACCATTTTCCCTGCTGGGCCTTGAGGGACCAAATTCTCTTGGGAGAAAACAAAACCAAAGCAAACATAAAAACCCAGGACAAAAGAAAAGCAGAGAAGCTGCTAGTCCATTTGTTTAACAAAACACAGCACTGCTTTCAGTGGGCAAACACTGCTTCTCAACCAATGGAGGAGGCAGCAAGAAAATGCAGAGGGAAAGCCTAGAGGCCACATAATGGCCTTACAGCACTCCAGAAATAATTAAGAACTGTATTCTTGGGAAAAGTGGTCTCATTAAACTGTTTTCAGATTGCAATTTTGTCCCATCTTCCCCCCCTCTCTCCCTTTCTCCTAGCAATCTTAGAGCTATGAAAATATCAGTTTGCTTTCTAGTGCTTGTATTCTCTTAAAAATGTCATTATTCAATTATCTGTCTATTCACTGGCCCTAAGGTCCAGCAGAGCAGATATTGTGCGCCTTCATTTAATGTTTTTAAATGCACTTCAGTCCACTTGTGATACAATAAAACTTTATTGAATTCTGTTCCCACATCACACTTACCATCCCTAACTTTTATTGATACGTGAGCCCATCTACTCTTCTATCAGCAATAAAAGGAATATTTCTAGCAAGGCTGTGACCTTTTCTTCTATCACTACAGCAACTGGGAAATGGGATTTCAGGTTCCACGTTTAAAAAGAAAAAAAGTCCTAAGAAAAGAAAGGATGAAATATGCTCATGTGTTGGGTTTGGTTTTTTTTTTGTTTCCCTTCCTCTTGTTAGTATTAAAGAAGAAGGAAATTCTCTGTAAGCACCAGAGATGTGTGGTGCCTTCACATTAGCCCACATGGAAAGAAACAGAATGGAAAGAAAGAACAATTAATCCTTCCCTGGAAGCCATGAGCATTTTTCCCTTGCAAGAAACATCCCTTTGAACAGATCTCCCCAATAAAAGCTGATGAAAGATTGGTAGCCTGGGTGTGAGGCAGGTTATCATTGCAGTGGGATATGCCATGCCCAAGGCACCCTCCTGCTGCTGCCATCCTTTCCATCAATGCAGCAATGGGCTTGTCCTCATTGAGTCACCACCCTTTCGGCACTTTGCCCTATACCATAGCTTAAATTTTCCAATTCCCTGTTTAAAAAACAGACTGCTTCTGAAGGACAACAGTGCACAAGTTACTCTGTGACCTCCAAAACCTAAGGGAACTGGGAGCTCAGGATAAACTGAAGGTAAATTTGACTCAGATACACCGAAATCCTCTTTTCAACACTGTGCGGGATCCTTAGGCGCCTGTAAGGTTGTCTCTACAGGGAAATGAACAGAAGAAAGCATTCCAAAATACCTCTGCTGCTTTCAACTCATACCATTTTCAAAACCCAAATAAAAACTAAATGCAGACAGTCTCTAAATTTTAGTCTAAGCCAGTGAGCAATAGCTGCTCGCATATTGGAATTTCCCCCTCTTCTGCTCTGGAGTGCCACTCAGGAAGGGCAGTGTCACTGCCATGTCCCATGGAGCACATGCGAGAGAAAAGGCAGCCTCACCTGGGTTGTTCACTCTATTCCTCTTTCTTAGAAATACCTGCAGAACTACTAAAACATGGATGGTTTGAGCTGTGAAGTGCCACATACATACAGAGGCAGTATTAGCAAAACCAAAGGGTGGGTTTGGGTTTATCATGTTATTGATAGAAAATGTGTCTGATTAAAGTGACAACTAGCTGGCCAGCTCTCCCAACACCACTGCTCCTGCAAAACTGGGCTCTCTTGCTGGCCACTGGTCTCATGTATGGCTTTGGATAAATCACTCGTCTGCTTTCTGTGCTGGCTCATGAGTAAAACAGGAAGGCCTTTAGCAAATTATGAAGGTGAAATAAGAAAAAATTCACTCCTAGATGTACTGGCACCATGACAACAGGATTGTACAAGCACCAGATGATGATAGTGAAGTGTTTCTGCAATGAGAGTGTTGACCTAGCTTTAAAAAAACACCTCCACCACTGCTGTTCCCATTATCCATTTAACCCTGCTCTGTAAAGGGAGAAGGGCAGAGGGAAGGAATGTAGTAGGAAACAACAGAGTACTGGATCAAGGGGACCCTCACCACGTCAGCTTTCTAATTCTCATACACAGCACAAAACAGCTCAGTCACCTCTCCACAATGAAACATGTCCACAGCTCTGGTAATGGCAGACTGCAGGTTTGCAATAGTATATATTCAGTTGAAAACCATGGACAATCTCTCTTGGTCAGTAATTATTAAAAGCAAATTCAATTTAAGAAAACTGGAGTAGTAAATTAAGTATTCCAGAAGAAAAGGGGCAGTACCTAAAGCATGTGTTAGGAGAAATACATGCCACATGCTAAGGCCTGCTTTGAGAAAGATAAAATTATTTGGATGATTTTTTTCTGATACCAGAAAAATAGGACAACTGATGTCACTGAAGCCTGACAAATAAGGTCTGCTCTCTTTTTACCTGCTGATATCACCTACTGTTCACTGTCAAAGGGCAGCCTAAGGAGCCCAAATGTCCTGGAATGACTGTCCATTCTAGCAGAAGGCTGCTGCTACCAGACAAAGCAACTACAGGATCAGGAATATGAGGATTGGGCTATCTGCATAATCATCTCTCATCTTGTCCACATGGTGAGAGTAACTGCAGCCCCATAAAACTCTCCTTTATCAGGGGTATCTCTAGTGAACACAGAGGAATGCAGTGTGTGGGGTAATGTAAAGGACATTTTACAATATATGAGCTACCTAGTTAAAGGACATTTAGATTTCCTCCATTGGAGAAAAAAAGGGGATGCTTTCCTCTAAAAAATGATATGAGCAAGTGGTGGAAGAGTTAATAAATAAATAATAAAATCTCAAGAGAAACAGATTAATGAATGGAGATCTATATCTTCCAAATTTTTTCTTTGGGGGAGCATATACACTAGCACTATACTGAGCACAAGTGCCTAAGGTCATTCCTAACAACATTTGTTAAAGATGACTCCCCAACCCTCTCCTCTTGAGATGCACACCCTCTCTTCTGCTGCTCAGCCAAACTTGGTGAACCCACTCTCTGTCCATAAAGAATAATTTGAAACTGTGAGAAGTAACCCATCCAACCAGACAAAGGCAAGCTGGAAATGCACACAAGTACAACTGCCTGCTGAAGTATTAATTCCTTTATCATGCAGCTAAGGTGCTCCTTTAGCAGATGGCCATATGGCAGACCCCACCATTTACCAAAGGCTGGCTGCACAGGGGCTGAGGCATGTGGGTTCAGTGACAAGAACTGACCTCTGACAGTAACACGGCAGAAAAGAAGGAACAGATTTCATCCACCAGGCGTGGCTTTGGTCCAGACATGCCTTTGCTGACCTACTTGCCCAGAGCTGACACCTTCCCCATCACTTGGATGGCTTTCACTTATGGGGATACTCATGGAGCCCCAGTGGGGAACTTCTATAGAGTTAATCTTGCCATTCTGAGGGAAGAAATAGAGGCAGCAACAAAGCCAGGCAGTGACTGAGGCAGGAGAAGAATAAAATGGAGCTTTAGGTTTCCCACTCCATGTCAGCACATGAAGGGACACAGTTTGCCTAAACACAGCCTAGTTCACTGGTGCTATACTAAATAACAACACATGAAGATTTGACCCAAAGTTTCCTAGATAACAAACAACAACAACAACCTCAGAAGACTGGATCCTATTTCATCATGTGCTCACCCTTTGTCTTTCCCTGCTAACTCTACTTGTAGAGGCACTATATTTGATTCATAAAGAAATGGAGGAAGCAGCCATCAAAGCTCCTACCTTAATTGCAAAGGCAGCGTGTCAGTTGTCATCCTTCTCCTCCCTACATTCAGATCATTAAAAAAATACTCAATCCCCATTGTACATTTGTCACTGAGCAATCTCTCACATGAGTTATTCTACACCTTGTACACAGGGCAAATTAACACTTTGGGATGTAACACTGACATACTGCCTTTCTGACAAGGCACCACTATTCCTCTTTGTTTTATGTGCAACAAAGGCTGTGGAGGGGTACCAGGTAATGACTACTGCTTTACTACTGAGACTACTGAGTCCCTGGAGGGAACAGCATATCCTCATGCAAATCATAAATCACAGGGAAGTACAACCTGCTATGATAAGTTGAAACCAGTCTTCCCTAACCTGTTCCATGCACAGTGTTGTTTCTGAAATGAAAAGCCTCATTTAGAGTGGAATAACTCTAATTTGGAGTATATTCTGCTTCATAGGGTAGATCCTATGCCCTGATGTCAATATTTCCATGAGTTTAATAGCTCACCCCATAAAAAGTATTCCATTGCTGCATTTAGAAGCTTCACAGTTTTGTTTAGAAAAATCAAATATGGACACACTGAGACTGCTGCCAGCAGAGTATCCAAGTCCCTCGACAGAGCGACTCAGACAAGAGAGGTCCCTTTACTCAGAGAGGTGGTCTTGGAGTTTCATAGAAACCAAACACCACACAGTCTTTCCAAGCTGTGGCAGCAGGCAGGTGGCCACCTGAGGGATGGGGACCACCCCAGGGGCTGTAAGCTCTTGTTTCCCCTCTGGACAGGGTGCCTTGTCATTGCTCAGCCACATCTGCTCTCCTGCAGCCCATGCTTAAGGCAACAAAGATGGGCTTAGCCCTCAAGTCAAACTCTCTGTTTCAGCAAATTGATGCCTCCTGCTGCTCTCTCAATACAACACTGTGGGTTGAAAGCATACATTTCCATACCTGCTTTATTATTTTGAGACGTGTGCTACAATAAGCTTTGGCCTGCTCAAACAGAAAACCGGCATATGGCACTGTTATTCACCACTCAGCTCTCTACAACTGCTAATGAAAAGTGCATTTCTCGTATTATCATGGCAGTAGGACCTTAACTGCATGTAACAAATTTGGCTTCTACAGAAAACAAATTCTCAGGTACATAACATTTTGTAGCTCTGAATTTCCCATTTGGCACATATTGCTTGTCCTCTCAAGTGACTGGCTTTCTACCCTCAAAAATTCAGTCTAAATGGCTTGCCTGTAATTTGCCTTCATAACTTTGGAAGCTTATAAATTAGTATTTTTCTACCATCAAACATCAAATTACACAAAACATTAGCTTCCTACCTCCTTGGTGATACAATACTGTATTCAAGGCACTTAACAAATGCCACCAGTTACGTGGACCTAGGTCAGTCGAAGCACACTGCTGTGTGATTATAAGCATAAACCTCTGTAAAGAGGAGCTGTAAGCCAGCAATAGTGCTTCACTCCTCTGGTGTGCCTTCTCTAATGGGGGTTCCCAAGTGTTTTCCAAAAGATGATATGTCACTGTTATGCTGTACAACACGGGAGACATTATTAGGATATTTTTAACCTAAGCACAAACCTGACACAGAGAACCACTTTTCATATCTTATCAGCTCAGTCTTATATGATGCACATGGTCTACTTTACTTGCCCTTGAGCAACAAGAGACAAGCTCAAGGCTGTCCCAATCTCCACAATAAATCTCTACTGAAATAACAAGTGCAAATTTATCAGGATACATACTGTAAGGGACACACTCATACTGCACTTCCAGGTACTTGTACGTCCCGGGGCACGGGTCTGGAAACACATCGGGGCCGGCAACAACCGCACACTGGGTCCGATTACTGCATCTGGAAAACAACAGAGATGAGAGTCAGAACATAGACCAGACAGAAGGACAGGACAAGAAGCTGAGTGGCCCCTGCAGTGACAAAAACATGCAGGAGCCAGGACTTCAGCATCACCTGGGAGAGCTCAGCAGTGAGCACACAGAGGCTGATGGCAAACACCAACATCTTCATCAGCCAATTACCAAAAGAGAAGAGTCATGGTGGCACAACCCTTCCCCTCCAGGAGATATTTCTTTAACACCAGCATCCTAACCAAACAAAATGCAAGGACCAAACCAACAACAGTGGCAAAAAATAATCATTGCATGTTTTATAGCAGACATAACAGTATGTTTTGCAGCATTTTTATGAAGTGCTCCCACAAAACCAGTTATCTTGTATAATACCACTTAAGCCAAACGAAAGACTAGAAACAACAACACTTCAGTAGGAGAAAAAAAAGATCACCAAATAAGCTGTCTAAAAACCAAAATAATGTTTTCATACAAGGCCTGTTAGGGAAACTTCCCAGTCTTATCATTCACAAGACTTTCGTGCCTTGCATTAGGCACAAATGGCTAAGTTTCATTCCATTATTCTGCCCAGCATGGATGCATCTCCTGAAATAAGGTACTTTTTTCCAAAAAGCTTGTTCACCATGAAGAAGACACACAGAAGAAAATGACCCTCACTGCAGCACTGAGCATCTTTTCAGCTTAAGAGCACATACACAGAGGCTGGGTTCTGCAAGATGCTCCTCCTGAGAAATATACAGGTCCATGGGTGACTGACTTATGCATGTGTAGAAACCCACATTTGCCTCTGATTTCATGGGACAAACACCTCTAATGTACAACTGGTGATGCAAAAATATTTAGCAAACAGTTATTCTATAGAAAAAAATCTTCTACTTCTTTGTTAAAAGAAAAAAAAAAAACCTATTAATTGTCTTTGATTTTTCTGTTTTTTGCATACCAGAAAGAGACCTCCTAAGGGCTAGACAACTGCATTTATTTTCTTTAGGATTCTGCCTCCTCTGATGTGAAATGGGACCCCGACCCTCCTGCTATTCTGGCAGAAGCTGTAACATCCAGCACAGAATTCATTTAGGTCTGCAGTAGAAATGCTTCATGTTCACCTGAAGCTACAGTTTGTCAGCATTAATGCAGATTTTATTTGAGCCTATAAATTAAAATTGATTAATGTGCAACTGCCTTAAGCTCCATAATTTCTTTAATTTTATGGAAAGCATAGTAAGAGTGGATATGCTTGCTCATCAGGCTGGATATGAGATAATCAAGAGGGTTGGGACATTCTCATGTTTTCTAGCTGAAAGACAGTAGTTATCACAGCAAGTGACTAGTTTTGTTATACAGACAGAAAAATAATTTTCTTAACAAAAAAGGTAAGTGTCCTCACCCATGCTGGGATATCACAGGTAGCTCAGACCATGCAAATGGGCAGTTTTCTAGGAGAGGCTTTGAGCATCATCCAAAATTTCACTTTCAACAAAAATCCTTTACTGGGCTCAATGTGCCTTTCAAAAAGCAATTTCACTGGTCTAATCAAATAGTCTTCCTGGCTGAAGGGACAGCACTGGCCACATTACACAGAATAACAGCAATGGATCAAAGATACCTTTCAAAATCACGAGTAAAGATCCAGAATTATGAGGAATTGGAGGTGGGGGGAGGAGCGAACACAATTAGGGTTCATTTGTATTGTGTTTTCTTTCTGTTTGCAAGGAAGTATTTGCTTTGCTTTGACTGGTCAAGCGTTTGCTTATGGCCCTTTCTTTTTAATGCAATAATTTGGACACATAAAACAGAAGTGAAAATACAACCTGGAAAGTTGTCTGTGAACAGCACAGGTTTAACCTGCTCAAATGCATACCACCTTCTGCAATATCACCAAAGAGACTAAAAGCTTCATGATAGAAGGGTTTGAATGGGGAATGCAGGATGCACAGAAATGCAAAAGCTTTTCCCCACAACTCTAGGACATCCTGAAGTCCCCCTACACTTTCCTGGAATGGGAGATGGCAAAGCCCACCAAACACAGGAACTTTCAAAGATGGCGAGATCAAATTATCAGTGCCACTTTTAGGGAGGAAATACAGAAAACCAAATTAAAAACTCTCAAATAAAATCACAAATACTACATGGTGTCAGTACCTCACAAAATTAACTAAAAAAAGGGTTCATCTTAAAAACAAACAAATACAAAAAACCAAAACAAATTAAAAAAAAAACAAAATGAAAACTGTAAGAACTCAACCTCCTCTCTTTTTCACATTTCTTTCCTGTGGGGAGCAAAATGGAATCTGGCACTTGGCATTTTGAGCTTCCTTTTATCATCCCAGGGTGAAATACACAGGTTTCTCATTCCAGCACGCTTAAGGTATGACAGCAATTTACACTAAAAAACATAGGAAAAAACCTAATACATCTTCAATGAACTATTACTGTCAGACATCAGGTTATGGAAATTTTAAGGGGAGAAAGAGGTAAAAACCACCTCATCACTAAAGCACTGGTTGCTCTGCTTTTGCTCATGCATTTTATCCCTTTTACAACAGCTTCTTGGTCCCTTCAGCTTTGCCATATTTCTTTCCAGACAGATTAAAGGCCCAGGTGACACTAAGCGACATGCAAAAAATGACATAGGAAAGGAGATATGTAAAAGATGATGAATCTGTAGCCTTGAAAATGACAGGGAGAAAAAACATACTATATTCATGCCATACTCCATTTTCAGCAAACCAGGCCATGAGCTCTTCCTTGTAAATCACAGGATTTTACATGGAATCTTGGGATTCCTTGGCACCTGGGTCTTGGCAATACTTGCTCCAAACTCCTGCAAGTTGTGAGGCTCAGTGCTGGGTGCTGACCTTTCCAGTAAATGCAGCAAGGATCTTTTTTTTTTTTCTTTTAATTCTTGTTTTTTGTCCATCATGTCCTCTCTGCCACTGCCCACCTCAATCCATTCCCCCTCCCTTCCTTTTTCTTTTCTTTTTTCTCTCTTTTCTTGAAGGAAGATCTTTGTCAGCTACTGGAGGTACAGTTTGCAATGAGAACCAGCATTGCAGCAGCTGATATGGAGCTGGTAAGTATGACTCTGTCTCCTCTACTGGGCAATCACAGAAACACCTCCCTTAGCTATACAGTAGCTCTGCATCACACTGGATTCCTCTCCAATAGTGCAGGAATCACTTGCATTGCTGGCTATAGCATAACTTTAGCACAACCCCAGAAAAATACAGTCACCTTTTTCACACACATCTATGTCTCTTATTACTGCCTTTACACGAGCATCTCTTATTTCTAGCACTGATTCACCAACTCCTTCAAAGAAAAACACTTCCTTCCCCATCACTGCCCTCATGCTACTTTTCCACAGCTCATTCTCCATATGTTCTGATGCCAAGCAAACAAGAGAACTGTGAAAGGATTTAGGCAATTTTAGGGGACCAGAAAGAAAATTTTATGCTATTAAAGAAACAGCATTTTAAAGGCAAATGTTCTGGAAACACAGGAAAATTGAAGTAGCCTCTCAAGTGGTTTTAGTTCACCTTGTTGTTGTTTGTTATGAAATCTGACAAGAAATTTATAGTCATCTTTCTGTATGTGTGTTGGTTTGTTTTATTTTGCAGCCCTTATTTCTATCTGCCATCATTCTCCTTTCCCTGTTATGCCCTGAAGTGCAAGGTGGGCACATGAGTAAAGACACTGCTTCTCACAGACGCTCTCCATGTCTTGGGCCTCTTCCATAATTGCAGCTGGGATCTGTGGACACTTTGCCTGAACCAAGAGTGTCCACTCAGCTCAGCAAGACCAACCAAGAGGCCAGAAACCAAAGCAAAACCCAAGATTAGCATTTTCAGCCCAACTTGAGACACCGATGCCTGTCTGTTCCTGTATCTTCAAGAAAAGAGAATACTCCAAACCCTTCTAAAAGTCAGTCCAAGGTACTTGGCAGCCTTTAAGCATCATCATCTCATAAACATAAGTTCATGTTATTCGCATCTATGTTTTGGAGAGGAAAAATCACTCTACTGGGAAAAGTGTAAAGTGTTG
Source organism: Taeniopygia guttata (assembly GCF_048771995.1). NCBI lineage: Eukaryota > Metazoa > Chordata > Aves > Passeriformes > Estrildidae > Taeniopygia > Taeniopygia guttata. The sequence continues at coordinate 54,624,552 of NC_133028.1, forward strand.
CAGTTGCAAGATTATAAAAAAAAAAACAAAAACAAACAAACAAAAAAACACCAAAAAACTAACAGAAAGGAAAAAAAAAAAGGGGGGGGGGTTCCCTATACATTCTTTCCAGCTGCATTTATTCCTGCTTTTTAAGTTCCCCATTTTGTCTTTCTACCTGGATATGTGGAAAAGTATTTTATCTAGAAGCAAGGTGTCAATCCAGTATAACAAATACTCTGTAACAGAAAACATGGACTATTTTTACAGAACATCTCCCAGTTCCAGTGGAAAACGACTTTCAGGAGTTCTAATATGAAACAGGAACAGTATATTATATGTCATTTGTTTTGCATTTATAGCAGTGGGACTGAAGGAAACATTTGAGCTCAGGACCAGCTGCAGGGCTCAACTCTGCTTACAGCTCTGTTCAGACTTTAACTAAAAGCAACACCAAAACTTCATTTCCCTTCAGCAAACTGCCATTTCTTCTCCCTGGAAATATTTTAATGATTTTTAAGTGACAAGGTCATCTGTGATAGCAAGACAGAAATGCTTTAGACGTAAACAGCTGCTTATTCCTGCTGTGTTATCTTTAATTATTTTTTTTTTTTTTTTTTAATGCTGACATTGTTAATATATGCAGCAAGAGACAACGAAAGAAAAACAAATAGTTTGGCAGTCTATTTTCAGGCTTTCTAGAAACTTTTAAAGCATAGACATATCAACATCATCAGGCTAGACATGTCTGGGGCAATATGTTTGCCAGAACAAAAATGCAAAGGCAGCATAAAATAAAAGATCAATCCCAAACAAAAGCCTTTCAGCACTAATCATCGCAGGTGCAATACCAGCAAGTCCTCCAACTCCCCACCTAGGAGGGGACCAGACAACATAAACAGATGCCTAAACCATGGAGGCAGGCACCTGTTGTGCTAGGGACATCAGGAGAAGAGCAACAAGAATCCATGCACAGCTCCACAACAAGCCTAGAGGCTCAGATATTGATTTCATCCCAACACACCCTCCTCCTCCTCATCCTCCAGAAACAAGCCCTCCAGAGATGAAGCAACAATTTCTGCAATGCCAGAACCTCTTGTGAACATGGTACAGTGGAAGCTACTACTCGGGGAAGCCACCTGCCTCCTCTGAATCCACAGATTGTCAGAGTCCAAACTGGGTGTTAAACACCCCAAGGATGGGAAAACTTCAAATCCATGAACTTAGATTTGTAGAGCACGTACTGAGCTGCCATATCTAGCCCATCCTCTGCTAACACACCCTGCTCATAGCTGGTGCTACCCTCCACTTACAGCAGCTTTCAACAAGGGATCCTTAATGCCCCCATGTGCCAACCAAACCACTCACCTGTGTTTCATGAGCACTGGCTGCCAAAAAAACAAGGCACTCTTTCTCTCTGCCCTCAACTGAAACACCTACTCTATGCAGACTTTATTTTTTTTCTGTATAGACAAGGCAGCCACCGTGTACCCAGACATGCTAATATAGTCAAGACATCAATATCTAAGCCTCTTCCTCAAGGTCTATTATGCTTTTGTAATGGTTTTACAGTAACAGACAGACTTAATTCATTGTCCTTCATGGCAATGCTGCAAGACATCCTTTTCCTTCCCTGGAACACAAAAATCTCCTCTCTGGATGAGTGCTTTAAGAAAGAGGCTGTCACAGCAAATAAGTCGGCTAGGAGTTTGTTCTCCCCTGTCAATATATGATATTTCCAAATCAGCCCTTTAGGAAGAGACAGGAGAGGGGAAAAAAATAGCCCTGGAGAAAGTAAATAAGAAGCAAAGAAAAATATCAGTAAAAAGTGGAGCTTACGTGATTGATTGGTAATAAGAGCGAAAGGAAAATACCAAGGCAAGCAGAGAATGGAGGCAGTGGAGATGGAAGAGGGAAGAAGGGGACTGTAAGCCCCGAGAAAAGACTTGGGTTCAGCGCGTCTGCTTTCAGCAATGTGCTGCACAAAAGTGAAGCTAAATCCTCCTGTCTAGCTTCCAGAAACAAAGAATTCCTCAACACAATCTTTTCCTGCCTCTACAACCTTAAAAGCAAAGCATCTAATGACAGGGAGATGAAAATCCAGTTTCTCTAGCATTTTTTTCATTATGAATGGGCCTTTTTATTGATCTTTCAGAGCACTGAGAGGCTGGCTTTCCAACCTCTGCTGCAACATAATTATCTGCGGTGTTTAATGCTAGCACAGATGAGTCCCACTACACAGTGCATTTTGTTGTTTTATTGACAGGTTTTAATTATCCAGGTGCTAGAGCTGTCAGATAGGCTGCTTCTTATGTGATAAAACTAATACAGGATGAGGAAGAGCACTCTAATTGCAGCCTCACCTAGTGCCTCTGTGCAGAAATGCCAATGAGATACATCTAAACTGCTATGATTATTGTAAAATCTTATAAAGTTTGATGGGAAAACCAGTCCTCTTTCTATATCTCCAACCTATTTAATTCCCCTTGTTATTATTTTATATTGAACAAAGGAAAATTGAAGGAAAACAAGCCTCCAAAACCCCAGCCAGCAAAACACCAGAAAAATCTTGCAGAGCCAAACCAAATATGAGCTGCAAAGGTCACCAAAGGGACTACCTTGATATGTTATGGAGAGCCTGGGAGCAAGAAGGAAAACAGGTCCTGGAAATAAATTAAATACCAGTTTTACAGAGTAAAAAAGAAAAAAGTAATTGCACTGTTTGAACTCATTGATAAGGCCCCTAAAATTTAACAAGCAGCATTTAATTGCAAATTCACAAGATTTAAGAGTTTTTAATAAAAATTTGGGGCACCCCTGAACATGGCTTATCTGCTGAGCTGCCAGAGACTCCCCAGGCCAGTAATCTGAGGTCTAGGGCAGGACATGCCAGCGGGGATGTTGTGATTCATCATCAACCTCCAAATGAGAGTTCCCCCAAGCAACAAAAGCTTTTCCCTCTGTGCTATGTCATGTAGTATCTCTTACATCTTATAGTTTCCTTAGATTTCTTTTGCCCCATCTCCTTGCAGTTAGCACAGTGAGGAGAGGAGGTGGAATCCCCAAAGGCAATGAATGTGTAGGGCAACAGGTGAGCCTGCCAAGCGCCCCGTGCCCATGTGCCAGGGTGCAGCACCCCTGCAGCTACAGGAAACAAGCCTGGTGAAAGAGATTCTCATCTTTAAAGAAAGAACAACTAAACAACAATGTGCCCCAGCACAACGGGTGTACTTGGACAAAAAGTCTGGGTAAGCATGGAAAACAGATCTGCACTGAGCACATCTCAAGCAGTCACGGGGTTGCTTCAGCTGCAGGGCGATGAGGACACAAGCAAGGGCAGGTTTGCAATGCAGGCTAACATTACTGGAGGGTCCTCAGGGCTAATCACCACACTAGCCAGGCCTTAAAACTGTAAAGCTCATCTTTTAAAGAACTACATCTGCCCTTTTACAGGTACTCTAGTTGTTCCAACTCCATAAACTTCTGTAGCAGCCTAATAAAAAACCACTTTACAAAACACTGTCGGGGTATCTGGAGAGGAGAGCCAACACCTAAAACAAACCAACCAATAAAAGGCTCATCAGTTTAGCCAGACTTAACACTAGTAAAAATAACTGTGAACAGAAACAATCTGGTTTTTAATTTGGGCTAGGAGGTCAAATTAAAGGCTAAGGGAGATCTGGGCTGAATTTCAGCTGGCGCTCCACATTGCTTTGTCTTCATTGCCATTTCAACACAAGTCAATGTGAGTTAAAGCCCATTTTTAATTCTTTAGTGCAGCTACCCAGAGCTGGGTTAGCCAGGGCAAGCTGAAATGGATTATTTTCTCTACAAGAGCTCTAAAGTGTGTTCAGACCCTCAGTCTAGCATTACCTGCCTGTCCACTGAGCCTGCAGCACAGGGAGCAGTGCTCTGCCTGATACCAAGGTGCTGCAGCTCTGTAGCACTGTTGAGGTACAAACCTGCTACTCAGCACTGGTTGAGCAGGAAGCAAATTTGAACATGAACACTTAGAAACATTTTAAATATACTAAGAAAAAAATTGTAAATATTCCACCCTATTTTCAAAGGAAGATCCAGTATTACTTTCACCATATCCCTCTTTGCTAATTGTCACTTTACTGCTGCCATTTACTGTCACCACCCAGTGCCCCCATCCCAGCCACTGAACAATTGCTGCAAGAGATAAAACTGAAATCAAAGAATATTGTCTCTAAAGGGGCTGAAGTAATCTGTATGCATGGGCTGGTATGTTTAATGTATTAGCCTTTCACCTCTGCAAATAGGGTTAAAGAAAGGTTTGGGGCCAAAATAATTTGTACTGCACTCCATCTCAAATTTGACATAATAACTGAATGAAACAAAAATGAAGACGTCCAAACAGAACAGAAGGTCAAGGCTGGGCAACTCCCTGATGAACTAGAGTGAACCAAAGGCACACAGGCAGTTCAGTTTCTATAACCCAGAGCAACATCTCTCCTCGTTGCTCTTGCCAATAGCATGATACTGAGGTGATTTTTAAGAAAAGGTCGATAGATTTTAGCTTAGGTGGCAATTGGCCCTGAGCTTCTTGGTGGGCGGGGGGGAGGGAGGCAGCAGAGTACAGCAAGCTGCCTGACCAAATGACACACACGATCAACATGTGACAGGTTGCGACTTTAGCACCATGGCTAAAGCAGTTCAGACAAAAAGATAATATTAGTGAGTAAAGAAACAGTCTCCAACAGCCTGCCACATCGTGTGCTATTAATACAGAATCTGTTCATGGCCCCTGATTTTGTACAGCACCTCATGCAAAAGAGACTTGGCCCTCTCTGTGCCTCAGGCATTAAAGCAAGACAAATAATAATCAGAAACAAAATGAATTTTCTCAAAAAATAATCCTGAAATTAACTAAGTATGTTATTCGATATTCAAAAGTGATTTCTTTTTTTATTTTATTCCAACACAACCAATGCTGCCTCTTTGATCTTCAGCACAACGCTTGAATAAAGGCAGTCTGCACTTTGATTCCAAGCTCCAGAGAAATCACAGTGTCACAAAACCTTCATACGCTTCCCAGCTCTGCATTGCCCAACCAAAGCATATTCAGAAGCAAAGGGTAAGGGGAAAAAAAAAAAAAAAGCCAAATATCAAATGTATTGAAACCACAGTTGTGAAGTTGCTCAAAAGATCTAAACATAGTACTGAACACTTTGTGGCTGCATGCAGTAACACAGGACGGGATGGAAGGAAGCATTTTTAAAAACATATGTCTGGCAGCTCCAGAGAGGGTTTCTTACACTGCTCAGCACTAGGATACCTCTACCCTCTCACACCCCCATTCCTTCCACACTTGTCCTTTCTAGGGCAGTTTTCAGCACATACATCCATCCATCTATCCTAAGTCACATATGCCCACCAGCTCTTCTCCTTCCTCACCCTCTGGTCACCATCCTGAAAGGGACACGACTTGTTCATTACATACCTTATCCAACTTCAAAACATATGTTTAAAAAAACAGAGATTTGGCTAAAAAAAAACTCCTTTGAGAAAAAGTCTGATAGGAAAAGGTGTCTGAACATCTGCAGGACAACAGCTGGTAGGAACAGAGGAACAGGGCTTCTGCAAAACCTCAAGTCTTCTTTGTGATGATGTGGAAAATTCTTTGTTAGAAGAGGATTCACTGATTCATAATACAGAGCCCGCCTGAGAATTAAAGAATTACACTTGCTGTATGTAAGACAGCTTCCTTTGAGAAAGCTAAACACAAAGGCCAAGTTTTCCAGAAAGGCTCTGCCTCCCACCAGGGCTGGATTCTTCCAAAAAGCTCGGTTCTTCCTAGAGGAGCTACAAAAAGGCCCAGCTGTTCAAGCATGGCCTGGGACGCCTCAATTCTCATGGGGAGCAGTTGAAGCTGACGGCTATTAAGCATTTTTCAGGCAGTAGGCTATGTCACAGAGTGCCTGCATTGGTAATCTAACCCAGAAAGTCCCACAGGGAAAAAAAAAAAAAAACCAAAAAAACACCTGCACAGGATTGTATGGGAGCCTTAGGTGGGGCAAAAACTGGGAAATCCACATCCCGGAGCATGTCTCTGGCAAGTCAGCTTTAAAATATGTGACTGATGCTGCTCAGACATACTAGCTGAAGTCCAGAGAGATGGATGAAAGGGTAAAGATGCAGGATAAATTCATCAGATGTCTCCATAAATAATTTCTATAGTTAACATTTGTTCTCTGCTTTTCATTACTTACATTTCTAAAGCCACTGGGTGCCTTGCTGCAGTGGATCTAATAAAAAGGAAGATAAATTTTAACATCCCTTTTTGAAACATGTTAAAATTATCTAGCTTTCTTTTGAATGTTAATGGCAAGCATTACAAGAAATACAACGTCTCAAAACAATTCACTGGGGCTAGAAGAGAAAGCAGAGTCTCACTGTAGCCTGGAAATTCACAGCCCTCCTCACCACCGCAACTGGTTTAAAAGATTTTACTTCTGACCCTAATACTTTGGGCAGCTTTGTCACCGAAACCTGCCCTTCCTTTGCACAGACTCTCTGACTCAAGGGCAAAATTCCATACTTGAGAAGAGAAGGAAATATTTTTGGAGACTGGCAGTTTGTAAAAGAATCTGAGCTGCCTGACAGCTGTTCAGAGACATGGGATGCCAGAAGGATCCCAACAGAGCATACAGGATTATACCCATGCACACACACAGAAAATCATTAAAGTTTCTTTCTCTAAAGGTGCACACTTAATGAAAGAAAGTGAGGGAGCTATCTGGAGAATTCTTGGGCTATATTGACAGCTAATGATCCTCGTTTTGCCAGGAGCACACCTTGGGAAACTCACTGGCAGTGATGGGGGGACCCACGAAAATACCAGCGTATCCAGGCAGTGTGGAGAGGGAGAGGAAGGAGTGATGTCCCTCCAATTCTCCTTGTTCCATCTCGGGGGCGGGGGAATGGGGGGGGGGGGGTTTGGAGGGGTGGGGGGGTGGGTGTCAGGAATCAAGGAGAGAGCCTGCTGTTGGATGGCTGGAGTTGTTCTACAACAGAAGCAAGAACCTTTATAACCGAGTTTAATCCCTCACAGGTTAAACAAAACAAATGACTGTACGAGTGAGCAATTAAAGAGCTGGCCCTGGAAGAGCCTCGCCATTGATTAATTAGGTTCCAAGGGCCTAGACTAACCTCACAGTCCCCTGAGAAAGAGACCACTTAGCCCCTTCCAAAGCAGGAAAAAAAAAAAAAAAAAAAAAAAAAAAGAAAGAAATAAAATATCAGCATTGCTTTTTAACACTAGAGCATTAGTTAAACAGCTGCTGAAGCAGTGAAACAATTACTTGGGACTGATCCACATTCAGCTGTATTGTTTTATTATATGCAGAAGAAACTCAATTAAGCTCTGTTACTTAATAAAAGCATTGTTTCTGCTGTGCAAAGCCCTCAAATTTGTCGGTGGGGTTTCCCAAGAGAACATAGCTCTCACTATCACATTTCTCCTGCCTGCATTTGAAGGCTAAGATGATAGAGGATATTTTCAAGCATTAATGCTCCTTGGGGTGCTCTAGCTCTCTCTGCCAGCTGTCACCAGGGTGGAGAGGACCACAGCCACTGATACCTGCCCTGTTATTTTAGGAGACCTACAGAACATCTGAGCAACATGGTCTATTCCCAACCACATCATGGACTAGGTCATGAGTGCTTCAGCATTGCCAGGAGGAAGGCATCAACTATTCACTTTACTGCAACAAGCAGAAAAGCAACCTGTTCCTGGAAAAAAGCAAGCAAACCCAAACATGCTACTGGCTTTATAGCTGCCCATAGGAATGATCCACATCCTAGGAAATTCAGAGGGTGAACAGTCCTTTACAGGCACCACATCCCATTAACAGGGTCTGAGCTGGGTAGCAGGAGTGCACAATCAAGAGTACTCCTGTACAAAGAAAACATTTGAAGAGTTTCACCAGCTCATGCCATCAGAAAGACTCCCCTAAACCATCCACCCAAGGTCTGCCTGGAATATTAAGGTCTTAAAAGATTGAAAAACATTTGTTGAAAGGGCCATATGACCCACACTCATAGACTGTAACTCTGCCCAACTTCTCTACAGGATTATCAGCCACATGCTACATCCTAACCCCCTCTCCCTAAAATGCTTGTCTTGCCCTCCTCCTGCCCTCACACAAACAACTCCTCTGCTCTGACTTACAAAACGATCCAGTTATGAGGAGAAAAAATCTGTCCCCAGCTTTGTAAAAGTAATGAAAGCAAGCACTTGAACTGCAAAGAGCTAGACAAAAACACTAACCAGCTGCTCAGACTCTCTGGACTTTCACTGAACTGACTGTGGATGCTCAAACTTTGGTGAGGTAATGGGAAAACTTCTCCCTGGTGAGGGAGAAAACCCAAAAAGCATCACTTGCTGAGCGGAGGCCATGGCTCGAGCAGCTTTTCAGCACTGACACCATGACCAGAAAATGATTTCTGAACACACCGACTCATGCCGTGTTTCCCAGCCAAGAGTAAGTTGCCAATTGGCTTTTGGCCCTACTGAACTCTGCGCTGGATGCTTGTGACCCTGAAGTTACTCCTGGATGTTCTGACACATCCAATTCCACACGTGCCCTATTGACATTTGTATTTATAAAGCTCCCTTTCTTTCCAGGAGACAAAGGCATGGGTACAGAGGTGACAGCCACATATCAAGAAGCAATTCCCCCAGCCATGTGACGCTGGGGCCCCTGCATCAGCTCAACAACTCACAGCAAGTAGCTGTTAATAATGCCATGACACCTCCCAGAATTTAAAATCACGTGAAGCTCTGAAGTCTGCACACTGTCAAGACCATTACTGCCAAGCACACTGGTCTGATGATGCTTGCAGCTACTTTGTCTCTGCTCTCTGAAGTAATTCATTGCCACAGATTCTGTTCTGTGGATCTGAAAAAACTGGATTTAATTCCATGGATGGCTATAAAGACTTTGTTTCCAGCCTCTAGCAAAGCACCCTTATGTTGGTGAAGTCCAAACCTTTTCTCCTTGCAAGGGGCTCTGCTTTTTTCTGAATGGTGACTTAAAATCCTGCAGTGCTCAGGCAGTTTGGTTGTAATAAGGGGCAAGTGGGGAATAGATCTCAGGTGCTGAAGAATACAGTCAGGGGTCAACTCACCTTTGGGGTCAACAGAACTCTCCATATATTCACTACTGCTAATCCTGATTGCAGTGAAATAATAGATGAGTTACCACATTTTATTCTCTTTGTTAGTGTAAACAAGCATTTCTTGTTAAGACACAGGTGGCATCCAAATTCTTCCTTCTTTTTCTCAGTGCATCTATTAAAAGCTAATTCTCTTCCAAATGTTGAGAAGATGAGGCTTTCCCTCATCTGGGCCTTTGGCAGACTTCATCTTGCTCCAGGCTTTGTGAAGTGTCATGTATAAATAGCCAATGTCTCTCACTATACTGAATTAGCTAGTACAGACAAATGGACAGGGCTGAGAAAGTTCAGTGTGAACAGACTAACAGACAAACCCTAAAATATTTACCAACTAGGAAATTTCCTGTCCCAACCAATATCATCCTATGTGTCACTCCCTGCAACCATGCAGCCTGGGAAAAAGATGCTTTGGTTTTCCACCTAATGGCTACCCACCTGCTACTGCCAGGGGCTGGGGCTTGATCCTGCAGCCTCTGCCTTTACAAATGCTCTGACCAGCGGAGCCTCACGTCACTCACTCCGACACAACTGAGCAAATAAATAATGCTATTTATGCACTGCACACCATTTGTTAACCCATTTGTCATTTCTGATCTTTCATTGCTCATGCAGTAAAACTATGTGGGATTTTATTCAAACCTCCCTTGCAGGTGTGATGAATGCTTTATTTATACAGCAGCATTTCATCTTGTGGAACCGTTACTGTGCATATACAAGCTTCTAAGTCCCAGTGTGGTGTAAGTAGAAGGTGTAAAGACAGATGACAACTAGAGACAGCACCGTAATTAAAGCCACAGGGGGAATTATGGATGGCTCAGCTAAAACTGGGACAAGCTTGCCAGGGAAAACACACCACTTCACATGAAGCATTCACTCGCCATCATCAGGCAAGGGGGAAAACATGGATCAGTTCCCAAAGACCCTCTTAAAAGTCAGCGTGACAATGTCTATCCATGCCCAGCTTATCAGAGCACCCATGACATCAGCAACTGCTCTGCCTAGGGAGCACATTATTTCCAAGCAAATGATCTCCCATTGACTCCCCCTGCCAGAGTTCTGGTCCAGGACCAAAAAACCTAGAATAAGACATTCCTACAAATAACCAGTTATCAGCCATGAATAAATTCCCTTGGGTGGTGTCTTCTAGTGGCCAAAAGCCCAGACAGGAAGTGCAAAGGAGACCCTACTAAGATTTCTTTCATGAGACACAGCAACCTTTATGTGGGACATTTCTGCTCTTCCACACTACTGGAAGCATGACACTGACCTCCCTACGAAGTCTTTTAAGAGCCATGGAAGAAAAACTTATACACACACTTTAGTGGCCTGGGTAATCTGGTGCCCAAACCTGCTTAGATCTACAGGGTTTCTTCTGGAAGTTCTGTTACAATGAAGGACATCATAACATCTGCCTGGTTTCTACTTTGCATCACAGACACCACAGTAAGGCTTGACTGGCACTCACTCATGCCATGGAGCACACCAAATGTGTCCCTGGCCCTTCATAACTCTTTGACACAAGTAGGGCTGCAGTAAAAAGAGTAAAGCATAAGCCCTGAACTGATCCCTTTGTTTTTCTGGGAGAACTTCCTTGGCGGTTTTTACTGTGCAAGCAGTATGATCTTCCTGGCAGCTCCTGGCTGTTTCAGATAAATTGCAACATCTATTATCAATTCTCGCATTTCTGTGGGTGTGGGGTAAAGTAAAGGTGAGAGAAACAGCTATGGACCAGTTTCAGGTACCTTGTATCAAATGACTCCTTCCTCCACTTTCTTTTTAAATTTCAAGGGGTGGGTGGGATTCATCCAAAACTGTGTAAATAGGCATCAGACTCATGTTTATTGCCTAAGCAAGAGAAGATTAGAATTGACAAATGGAGAGGCTTTTGGAGACACAGATGCTACAATCATTTTAATATAATTTGGATTTCCAAATCAGTAATTACTCTACCACATATTTATAATTTTGTAGATGCTACTAGAAATGCTGATGTCTTTTTCCATGCATAGTAATGAGCAACAACAAGGGCTGTTAATATAAAGCCTGTAATGTTTGTATTCATATGTAAATAGGTTATGTAAACGTTTTAGACATTTCTCACTAAAACACTGAGTTCTAATCTAAGCGGCTCCATTCCTAAACTAGAAAATCGCACTCTGCATAGAAATTGTTTACTAGTCTGTCAGCAAAGCCACCAAAGCAGTGAGCTGCATTTATAGGGGGATTTTCATCTCCCCATTAGACACAACATCAGAGTAATTATAATGTATAAATGCCCAGACAGATATGCAGGTTGTTATTCAGAAATTTGCTTGCATGTGATGTCATATATATTCAGCACACATGCACCTTCGGTGTTACACATGCACAAGCACAGGCACTGGTTTTGACCGCTGAGGAATGCGGTAGTGCTTGATTTAATTAAACTAATTTAGTTAAACTGATACAAACCCTGGTTAAGAGCGACAGAATCAGTTTAGTTTCTACCTACTCCTAATTGACTTATGATCAAACTGAGTAAGGTACATTAAAACACTAACATGTGTCTCCAACTAAGAGTAAATTACCCAAATTTAAACCCACAACTTTAGTTAATTCCAAGTGATGCTAGGGACGGAAGAGAGAGAAAAAAAAAAAAAAAAGGAAGTGGACTAGAACACTCCAGGCCAATCATAGGATGGTCTTCACCATAGGATGTTACCATTTTTCTCCCCTCTTCTTCCCCACAAGCTTCGGTCTGCATTTGTCCCAGCTGGTGTATGGGGAGCTTGGAGGATAAGCCCTTGGGGCTTACACAGCCCATTTGTAACTCAGCTGGAGCATGGATACACCACCACAGCACTGTCCCTTAGAGGACCTGCTGTGCCTAGCAAAGCAAACCCCTGGGCCCCTCTCTTCTTTGAACACCATACTACTACCTTGCATTAACTTCAGTGATACCTGCTCTCAACTATGTAATACAGAGGGGATCGCATCTTGAGCCTTTTTCCTTGGTGTCTCTAACAAACCACATCCAGCCTCATTCTTTTCTCTTCTTGATTGTATATACTTGCAAAGATGATTTAGTGCCAGTAAAGGCTTTGGAAAGACAGTTCAGAGACTCCCAAGGCTCCAGTACAGCACATGAGTAATTTCTATTTGTAGAGGAGACAATAGATGTCTTCTCTTCATCAGCAAAAATAAAATGGAAATGACAATACGGATGCAAAAATCCTGCTGTTGCTGCAGCAATTCTCAGCATCTTCTACCATCAAGGGATAGTATTTTCAAGATCAGTTTGGTCCTTTGCTTTTGATGAGGCTGTCAAACACTGCCAAGGGCAGCTACTGGTGTTTTGACCTTGCTCTCTTCTGCCTTCCCTGCTCCTCCTTCATCCCCACTTTCCCTTTGTTCCACTTTGAAGCACTTGTACACCACTCCTGGAATGGTATTAACAATGAACTAGCCAAAGTATATTTACATCTCATGCAATCACAGCTTTGCTCACCCTGCCCTCTTAACTACTGCCTTCAAGCAAGGAAAAGTAACATCAGTCATGCCACGAAACAACAGGGAGAGAAAAGCTCGACATCCATATCCAAGCACTTGAATTATTGTCATTTCCCTGGTGTGGGATGACCTGTGACAAGCAAGGCAGTTTCCAGTGGAAATTGGGGGCAGGGAAAGGCAGATAGCTTTACAGGGAAAGCACAATAATTTCTGCAGGCATAGACTCTACTACGCCCCTACCAAGAACAGTTACTCACATGAGTAAAATTAAGAGCACTACAGATTAGGTGACTAAATCCAAGCCCACTTTGTTTCCAAGGACAGAATTTCATCCTGGTAAGGCTCTGTCTGTACAGTGGAATAGCAATATCGATTCCAGCAGTTATTGCAGTCCCCCAGTGCAGGAACACTGAAGTGAATCAAATCCCCTGTGGTTTTGCCCCTGTGATCACCTTTGTGCTAAGGGGTATTGTGATGCCCAGCGCTAAGAAACTGGCTCATAGGCTGCTTTAGATTTTTATTCCCATTCCTCCTGAATGTGATAAATGGTCAGCACTCTCTAGTGATGATGTAACTGCTAAAACATGGTTGCACATAACAAAAACATGGGAACAAAAGTAATTTTACCTGTTCACCTGGAACTTGTTGCATCAAGTGAAATTTGCAGACAAATAGAGGAAAATTAAAGCTCTTTGTTCCTGTTGGGGAACCTTAATCTACAAATTTTAGGAGGAGAAAATAAAAATGGGCCACATGGAACATTTGCTCAGCAGCACTGGTGGTTTGACATCACTGTGTCACTTAAATATAGCTGTACACTGATCAAATCTGATCAGATTTCTCATTACATAACCTCTTCCAACAAGGACAATTATTTTTAATAAATCAGTCCAGTGATCCCACTGGGGGACCAAACTTCCCCCTTGGTTTTTAAACACCACCCCTGACCTGATGAGTTCACTGTCTAGCTTACAGACCCCGTAAAAGCTCTGATGCTCAAAATGATGCCCTGATATCAGGGAAGCATCCAGAACCTTTGTGCCATCTGAGAGTGAGAACTTTGTCTGAAGGAGTCAGCCTCTGTCCAAGGTCTGCACAGGGAACTAAGCCAGCAAATCACTTTAATTGTCTCTGTTAGAAGTATCACAAATGATAATTAATCTGGTTTAGTATTTGTGTTTAATAAAAACAATTCTTGCTTCATCAAAATCTCTTTTTGGCATAGTCATAATCAAACTAAACCTATGCAACAACCTCATGAAGTAAATGAGGCTGTTAAGAGAGGGCTTGCTGCTGGCAGAGCTTTCCTCATCCTGTCTGTAAAGCCAGTTACCCAGGCAAAATAAATTATTTACTGACAGGTCTGTGCTGAAATTTGGAGTCCTAGTGGTGTGGCACACCTTCTTTCTATGTTGTTAACCAACTGCACTGGCAAAACATCTAGTGCAGAGCAGCCTGCAGATCCATGTCCACTGGTGTTTTCTAAGGATTCTGCCTCATGTCAGGAAAATCCTATTCAGACTTAGATTCCTGTGGTGCCAATATATCCTTAAACATCTGCTCCTAAGACTATCCCGCCGCATTACTTCACAACATAATTGCAAAGGCACAAAGCTGGAGTATCCCTCACCACCCACTCCAAATCCTCTCTCACCCTGCCCGCCTCTTCCCACATTTCACTCAATTTCAGGCAAATCCTGATTACAGCAGCACAAAGGGAATTGGACAACTTTGTTCAGATGAAGCCTGAACAGACTGAGCATTTGTATTCATCAAGGTCTCTGCCTGACTTTTTAATTTTTTTTAATGTTAAACAAGGAACTAGGAAGTTTGTAAATATTTCACCAATTAAAAAAAAATTACAGTGAATAAGGTACTAAGAAACTCCATTCTCTCCCTTTTACAGATATTGATGCTTCTCCTACTTGCATAAGTGGTTCTCCTCCAATATATGTTTAGGTCCCTACTGAGTGATCCAAAATCCACCTGGCTGTGGATGGAAGAGAAAACATGAACAAAAACTGAACAAAGAAAAGGTTCCTAATTTCATACCATAATTCAAATGGCTGCAAGGAACATTTGTCTTGTCAACTCATCTGTTTAATCAAAGAACTTTAATCGAACTGCAGTTCCAGAAACCACAGGTTAATGTGGACAAACAATAAGAATAATTAAAGCACTCAATCTGTAGCTTGTCTGTCATCAGCTCCTATGTACACTGGAGGTTTGAGATACTTTTATCTTGCATATTTAATGAGCTGGATCCTTAGCAAGACTCAGTAAATAAAGATCCCATGGAATTATTGCTGATCTCTGATGAATGCAGAGCTATTACCTCCAAAGGCTGAGCTGTTCCAGTCTCCATGTTTCTTCAGACACACATGAATCCACAGGAACAACAACTGTACTGTTTCTTATCAATGCAGTTAAATACAAAGAGTTGTCACAGCCAAATATTTTTGAGGCACTGTTTTTCCTTGGAAAATGATGAACTGTAGAATCAAAACGCTGTGTGGGAATATGTTGATTCACATTGCCATTTAGGAAAAAAACTTTCCAGTTTAAAATGTGTTTTGTGTGCTCTTATTAAAATTAATTACATAGCTTTGAAAAGCAAAATATTCTGATTCAACAAACATTTCTTTCACCAGTCAGTCTTCTGGACAATTTACAAATGTTTGGTCTTTTGTTGATTCAGAATTGTTTTACACTGTCATTTCAATGGCACAAATTCCTGTAGCAGTTGAGAGTGTTCTCAGCAAAAGCCAAGTAATGCAGCCCTCTTTCTTCCAGGCTATCTCAAATTTATGTGAGATCACTATATGGTTCCTCAGAATATGTGTCTGTAAATTTCTGAGAGCTACTACACAGCCACTGATCCTCGCCAACTCATTGGCCAGTCAGAGCTCTTCCTTGGTCCTCAGTTTCTGGACACTTAGAGAATTTCACAAGACTGGCTGAGTAGATTTGTGGGCATTAAAATGTCAAAACAAACACACAGGAGACACTGATTGAACTGCAGCCTAGAAGGAAAAAAGCCAGAGACGATCCAAGCCTTTTGCAGGCTGCAGGCTTATGAGAAAAGAAAAAGATTTAAGGTTGGTCCAACTGCATTGTAATGCCTTCTAAGATTAACAGTTTACACACTTTCTGAGGCATACCCTGGTCCTGCTGGCTGCTTTTTGAGGGAAGCTCCATGACTAAGATACAGCACTTGAATTCTGCAGGGCTGAGGGGAATTAAATATTCATCTGACAGTGGAGAGGGAAAAAAAAAAACGTGAGCCAATGGAGCGCCTTCCTACTCAGCAGAGAACTTGAACTCCTACATGCTTACCAGGATGAGGGAGGATAGAGAGGTTCAAGTTTCAGGGCATCGTTTATGGTGTAAGAGAGGCCCCTTGTGAAGGAACCTGTGAAGGAAAATCTATGAGGAAGGGTTGCTCAACATGAAATCCTAGATGATGTTACTGCAAACAAAATGAAAATCTAAGTGTTGTTACCCCAGAGGGGTTTCCCAAGATGTCAAAGAAGGTTTGGAAATTGGAGAAGTGGCCACTGGAAAGATGAGAAAATTATCAAGGCCATCTTTCCTAAAGTGTTAAAAGAAAAAATTGTACTGGCAGAAGATTAAAGTCTACATCTCCCAGTAACTCAGGAGATCCAGAGGGACCAAAAAATCAAATCAATGAGATGCCCCCTTAGGGATGTTGGAGGGCTGCAGCAGGCACAAGAAGACAAGGAAATCTTTATTAATTTGCCCAACACTGCACCCATAATCAGTAGGACAGACATTTTAGCTTATACTTCCAAACATCAAAACTATGAATTGGTGGTGAAACCAAAGCATAACTATAGACAGACTGCAAATTTCTTAAGAATAAGGGTTACAACAAGGTAGTAATTTTACATTTTTCTCTGAAGTTTATCCTTCAGTCACTCTTGTGAAATGGAAATGTGCTGCCAGGACCAATTTATTATCTAACACATTGCAACAGCTATTGCTATTCATTAGGAGATGCTACAGCAGTGTTTACTCAAACATTCAATAAGAGCAATTTCACTTCCCACCTTAGATGGTTTGTTCAGGTACACACTGCTATTGATGCTAGCAGGCATCAGGTTAAAAATCACATGTGAGAAACATAAGCTTCCACCTGTTTTACACTTGTGTTTTATCACTGCAGATCAGATAAATCAAAGCAGTGATTTTTTTTTTCCTTTATTCTGCTTTTAAGCATATTCTACTGTATGTTGTTTTTACTTAGGTCAGGAGATGGCTATATAATACATTAGACATTTGCTTTTGCAGACTTGGGAAGGAATTTAATCAGTACATGAATGAGGCCTAAAGAAACAGAAAGCCCCCTAATGCAAATGCAGCTGTGACTGATAAGAAGGACAATGGACAGAAATCCTGGACTTGATTAACTTAGTGACCTAGAAAGAGGGATGTGTCTCATTCCAGCAGGGCAGAACAGAGAAACACTCATTAACTGTTCCTTTTGGCTGAAAGGATCCTCAGCGCTCACTTCCGCACCCAAAGGAGCCATTCACCAGAAACTTGGACACACTAGGGAAGCCTTTCTTTTAGTTTCTGGCTGTACAAAGTCTAACAGAGGTACAGACTTCACATAAATAAGTGTCTTTCTCTCTCCCCCTCACCCTCTCTCACTCCCTGCTTTGGCTTTTCAGATGGTTCAGCTGGTCCTAAACCACATAAAGTAAGAAAGATTATTTCAAAAGGACTTGATTCACTTTGATGTGTTGTTTTAATGGGATGACTTTTCAAAAGACATGCAAAAACTCTTAACTATTTCATATCTGCACACGCACTACGTACATCTGCCTGGTAATTGTAAGAGAAAGAGCAGAACTCAGCAAGACTAATCTTAGTAAGACCTTTAATAATACCCCAGATATATCTTACACTTTTCAAAACCCTGTGGACAGCAGCTAATTAAATCTCTCAACACTGTTCTGGTACAGATGCGTTAAGAGCATTTATCTCTGTTTTGCAGGTGGAAGGAGAGAAACAACATGACATGCTGCAGAATTTAGAGGCTACAGTCATTTCCACCTCCAGCTCATGGCTCTAAGCGCACACCCCAAAACCCCACAGAGCAGCCCAGTTTGCGTGAGAAAAAGGGGGCACAGACTGCCCTGGGGGAGTTTAGGCACAGAGAGGGGGAGAGAGAGGACATGAACCCAAAAGCTGCCTCCTGACCCCAAAGACTCCTGCCACAGAGCAACAGTGCTGAACAGCACTGACATTTTTACACAGTAAAGAAATGGAGCACAAAGGTCTCATAAAGAATCAATTAGATACTGCAAGAGAATGCAAAATAAAGGTGGGGGACACATAGAGAATATCAAATGGAGAGGAGAAAGGCAGGAGCGTGTTCTCCTAGGGCTGGCTCATGTCCCCACTCCAGCTATCACTGGTCTGATTGGCATGCGGGAGGATGGGAATCCAGAAGTGTAACAGAGCTGGAAAGGAAGCCAGGTCTTCCTTATCTTGCCACGGTGGTCCCATTCCTCCAAATAACAGAGGCTTGGAAAATTAATTAACATGCTGAAAGAAAGTCTGACCATGAAAGCAGATTTCTAATTAGCTACTTGATAGTGCTGGCAGGCTGCTCCAGAGTCACGGCTGACTCCACTGGCCGCACACAGGGTATGGCCCATGACTGAGTAAAAAGCAGACAAACTTGAACACCACTTACTCCAGTGATTCATGGATAAGAGGGCAAAAAGAGCACATTAATACTGTCTGATGATATGATGGACTTGCAGCATATCACCAAGGATCCAAACAGTGCTTCCTAATTAAAACACTTCCACCTTACTGCCTGTATCAGCTACACCTCTTTCCTTCACTCATCTCCAAACAACAATTTAAAAATAGCACACAGAGTCATGAGAGCTCACCTAAGCCTCAGCCCTGCTTCGATAATATCACTGAGGAGAGCTCACACCCAGCTAAGGATTGAAGGCAGATGTACTGGGGAGGGCAGTGGCAATGCCAGGACTCTTCAATGGATGGAGCTCTTCCACAATCCTGCATTGGCAGTATGAGAGTTAAATATTTCTGATAATCAAGAGGGCAACAGAGATCCTCAGGAGTATCACTGCTGTGTCTGATCCGAGAGCTAGCTCAGATTTCCACAACAACTTGAACCTCTCCCCTCCAAATGCTTCTCCTCAAAATGGAAGCCTTCTCTTTTGGGGAGTCCAAATTCAGGGAGGGTTCCCTGAAGCTTTAACAGACAAAGACGTGAGTCCTTCCGGCAGGGATAAAGAACAAGCCAAAAGGGGGATCTTGGCTGCAGGGGGAAGCAGGAGGTGCCAGCTGCTCCTGCCAGACTCTGAAGCTGGCACACAGTGATTGATGGGGGACAGGCGAGATGCATAAAGGAACTTCCAGGAGAAGGAAGAACCAGCTAATTTAGCCACAAGCAACTAACACAGCCAAAATTGTGCCAGGGTCAGGAGCCAGACAAAAATTAGGAGCTTTGACTTGACAGGAAGATGCTTAGCAAAGAGAAAAAGACAACCCAGTTTCTTCACAGAAAGTCTGTGGAAGTGGAGGCTGCTAGGAAGAACAAAAGAAGCATTTTTTTAGGAAAAAAAAAATCCAATCCACCAAAAGGTGTAAGAAGAAAGGAGGCAATGAAGGAAATCTGATCTAGAAAGGGAAAAGGGAGTAGAGTGCCTGACATGAAGCTGGAAGGATGAGTTAGTTAGTGGCAAAAGAAAGAGCCAGGAGAGATTTATAGGTTTGGAACAAATCACTTAATTACAAATGGAACAAATAAAGCTTTCACCTAAAATCTACTTCTTAATGAATCTCTCAGATAGTTTGGTGTGTGCCCTGCTGATAAGGAGATTGTTTAAAATAAAAGAAAAGCACAAATCTCTGAGTACCTAAAACCAGCAGTTTGTGGATCTTATCCTACTGTGAAGACTCATGTGACTACAGCCAGCCACATCCAAGCCGCTGGTGTTCAGGAGGCAGGAGAGGCAGATCAGACCCTGGGAGGAGCAAAGCTCTAATTCCAGGGAACCAGCTGGCAAGGGCACATGGAGGCAAACACCCAAACACACTACCAGAAATAGAACCTACAAGAAGTAGCCTCTACACAGGCACAATTAGGGCCACAGACCAGGTCTGATTAGAGAAGAAAGAACAAAACCTACAAATACAGCCTGAAACTAAGGGTGGGGAGGGGGAAGCATTAGAGCCCCAAGGAAAATTCAAATTATGTTTAATTTAAAGCAAATGACTGCAACATTGCAGGAACCTCTCTAATCCCATTACTGACACCTTATTTTTCAGGCACTTTATCTATTTTTTAAATTTCTTTTTTTAGCAGGAAGAGAAAAAAGATTTTATTAATTGAATTAATAAAATCCCTTGTTGACTCCAGTCCATCCTGGGTGATAACAAATCCTTTCCAGATGGATTGTAATCTCCATTTAATCTTTTATTCCTTTGCCGACCAGCAACCCACAGGGCATGAGAACTCATTTCTGTGCATCTCTGGCTTGCTGCTCTTGCACCAGGGGTGATTATAACAGCCCTTTAAGTGGCTTTACTCCATTTTGAGTCCACATTCAAAGTCAGCTTCCTTTAATATCCATAAATAAACATGCCCCAGCCTTCAGTCCCATTTGTTAAAACCTCTCTTTGCAAAACTTACCCAAAGATGTCAAGAATCTGCTTACATTAAGTCTGGTTAAAAAGATGAAAGCTTAAATTTGGAGAGGCAGTGTGTATTGTACTGTGTTGTATTTACCAACACAAATCATGCTTTTGGGGATACTCAGTGTAGTCACGAATGTATGTCTGCATGGCTAAACCACTGACTAAGGCTGCTTTGTCAGAGATTTTAGAAAACCATATTAATACCATGATCAAAACTTGCAGGAAGTGAGAAGTGCCATTTTTATAATAATAATAATTATTTTAAAAAAAAAAAAAAAAAAAAGGACTGGACAATCAAGAGCAGAAAATTCCATTTTAGTGCAGATTATTAACTAACCTCTTTGTACATCACAGGATTCCCAACCTTAAACTGAGTCATTAACTATGCTCCAAAATGATGCTCTCTTCCCTCTTTTCTCTCTCTCTCCCCTCTTTTCTCTCTCTTCCCCTACCCCACACAAGGCAGCCACAATGAAGACCTCCATGGTCAAAGACTGAGTGAGGGCTCCTCCTAAGCCCATCATGGATAAGGAAGGTGGAAAGAGCAATACAGACAGCAGCTTTTCTCAGCTGTTTTAAACAATATATCCTTTTATCACCACTAATGCCGTCCTGCATCAACTTGAAAGAACAAACTCCTTCTCTGTTCAATGATAGTTAAGGGATTAAACCAGAATTCCCTCGCTGTAAGCGACAGCCACACACAATACAATTCCTCAACCTGAAGTAAACCCAAAGAAAATACTTCTTTAAAAAGAAAAGATGGATGGGAGGTGGAGACACTGAAAAATCTCTGTCAAAAAGGAATGTTAAAGCCATTCAGCTGTTGAACACAAAGTAATAACAGTTTATTAATTTACAGGAAAGAACATGCATTTAAACTTTAGCCTATTTTTCCAGGAGCCACAAGGGGTCTTGGGAGTCCTAATGCATAGCCTAGAGAGATGACCCCACATCAATGCAAGGGCTTGCTCAGGCTGCCCATTTTGGCTCCCCAGCACCCCCAAAGGGGAATATTCAGCAAAATGACAGTGAGGATGGGGTCTCAAATGATGATGAAAATAGCTAGGAGAGAGGCATGAAGATTATGTTAACCTTTCATTTTGCACAAGATGGCACTTTATCAGTACCTTGTGCATCTCGGGGGGCTGCAGAATGGAAAGGAACGTCCTGAACCACAAGCCCACATTAAGGCACACTTCATTAGATTTGGGCTTCCACAAACAAAGAAAAGAAACTGTTCAGACAAGTCAGAAAAGAAGCCACCTCTTTCCACTTAGCATAACTATTCCAAAACAACTCCAGTTCCATTAATTTGCCTATGTTTAATTGCATGTGCACATAAAAGCAAGTAACAGCAGCACTGAAAGCAACAATGAACTGCTATGTTAATGACTTTTGACTCCTCTCTTTAGTGGTCACCCAACCCTGCAGTGAGCCAATTAAAATATGTTTATCTTAAGTATCAATAAAGAATAGCCTTGATAAAAAAAACCAGGCTTATAGTCCCTAATTATTTTTTGCCTTTCCTGAGATGGCTTACCTGTTCTTATTAAAATACCATTCCTGAGTACCTACAGGTACACAGTTATTTATTTTAACAGGAAAATATTTCAACCACTATTGTTCAACTGTTGACCACATCTGTATCAAATCATATTCCTAATGACAGAATTTAATTTTACCGAGCAATATGCTCAGGGATATGCTAACACTAAGTTCCTATTTTTAACAATAATTTTACTTATCATATAGGCATATGTATATAAATGCAGACATCTTTTAAAAAAAAAACTTAAAAATGCACACACATAAAACCACACAGATAATACAGAAACACACAGGTGAAACTGCACAGTACAAGCATAAATGATCCAGTAATTTACACAAATATTTGGGTTTAAGCTGTAGGCAATGAGGCAACTCCCTTCGACAGAGTATCCAGCTGATTTTCTGAGCAGGAAACAAATGAGCAGACTGTCATGGACATGAAGCTGGAAGCTCCCTACACTTTCATTGAAATGTTGCTTCAAAGATGTCTTGGACAAAGATACCTTAGTATTCAAGGAAAGGAAATTGTCAGTGATACACGACTTTTAACCCAAAGAGCTATTTTTGTGGTTGAATAAATTCTTTTTTATTCAACCACAAAAATAGCTCTTTGGTTAAAAAGTGAAAACAAAATTCAATGCACAATCCACTTAAAAAAATTAAAAAAAGAAACAACAGCTATACTAAGTTAAATTAGAATCAAACACAATACTAGGACGCTTCTGATGTTAGGCACCTGAAGAGAGGGCACCCTAACCAAAAACTAGCATAGATTTCTTAACTGTGGAAAAAGCTAAAAAAACTTTGACACACCCTTCATACTGTGCATTCTTGGCAAAGTAGCTCTCAATTCCCTCTCCTCTTTTGGCTGTCAAAATGAAGAACTGGGAAGCATTTACCCAAAGATGGCAGAATCCGTCAAAGATTTAGTGGTGTAATTTATAGGAAATCTAGTGTGTTTAGAGAGCAGTGACTGACATCAGCCTCTACAACACAGCATGCCAAAATTCTTATGCCATTACAAAATATGTCCAAAAAAAAAAAAAAGAGTCCAAGTTCTGGCAGCTTATTATGGCAGCTTGCTTGGATATTACCAAAAGTAGCTTCATCAAAAAGATACAGAACATGGATCTACTCTGTGACATATTAAAAATGAGTGTGGGCTAGTAATATGTTAAAGATACTGAAACAGAGACTGGCAAACAGGGGAGCTATACTGGGACAGTGGCATCACTGTCACAAAAGGAAGTTGAGAATATAATGTTCTTCAGATAGAAAAAAATCCTGAGGAGCTGGATTTAATAACAGTATAACTACATACAAAGCTGTCCAACTCCAACGAGTGCCAGATCATTAGTATTCTTGACTCGAACTAATAGTGAAGAAAAAACTGGAAGCTGTGAGCAGAGCAACAAGAAATAGAATGAGATCAGACTCAAACCACAAGGTGAATTTCAACATGCAGTCCTCACCCAATGGGAGCTTAGTCAAGAAACACAAAATAGAGCTGAAATATTCAATGAAGTGTAGCTCTCCACAAAGGCATCTGCACACTGCTGTCTTGCAGAATATATTGACAATTGGAATCAGTCAGAGTCTGTTTACCAATTCTCCTGACAAGCCCTCAGTGTTCAGCAGGTCAAACTTACTAGATAAAGCAGTTTTCTAACAAATATGAATTAATATCATCATCAAATGGTTGGAAGGCTTCAAAATAAAGACTGTATTCACTAACACTAGTATGTGCAATATATCAAATGCAGTATCAAAAAATGCTTGCAATTTAACTGCCTAAAAATTTTTAGATTTAGCTTCCTTCAAGACTCATTTCCTGTGACATATATACAGATCTAGCATGAATGTTCAACTTTTGCATGCAAAGCTATGTTGCATTTTTGCTGTTTTTTTGCTTTATGATTTTTTTTCTCTAGGCAGACAAAAGGTTTACAACTCCAAGCTCCCCAGAAGGCATCTGAGAATATCTACTGGGAGACAGGTTTTCAAAGATCAAAGAAAAGAAACTTCCTATCCCACAACCCAAAAATATTAATGTTCAACTGAATTATCTCTCAGTTTTTGGCTGGCTTACTTAAATAGTGCAGTTGCAACCAAATATCTCTCTCTCTCTCTGTCAACTTGTCACCCAGAAATTCAGTAATGCCAATGCAAGTTCGTAGTAGCAATGATATAATAAACTTTAGTTGTGTAAAGGATGCATACAAATTCAGGCAAAGTCCTTTACTACATTTCTTGAGCAACTGTTTGATGTAACTCTTCAACAGGCTAAGAGAGGTAGGGCTGTTCTTCCCAGAGAAGGCTCCAGGGAAACCACCTAGCAACCTTCCATTCCTAAAGGGGGCTGCAAGAGACTTGAAGAGGGCCTTTTTACAATGGCATGTAGGGATAGGAAAATGGAGAATTGCTTTTAGGATAAAGATTATTAGATTTAGATTAGATATTAGGAAAAAATTCTTTTGTGTGAAATTGCCGAGGCACTGGCAGAGTTTGCTCAGAAAAGCTGACTACCCCATGCCAGGATGAGTCTTATACATAAGAGCATATACCTAATAAGATTAGTACTATGATGATAAAGGAACTCAAATTAATTATCAGTGAAAATTAGAAATTGTTTTTTTCCAATATCTGTCATAACTTAAAGGAGGCTTTTACAAAAAAAAAAAACCAAAAAAAAAACCCCCCAAAAAAAAACCTTCAAAAAAAAACCCCACCTCTGCATTGTAAAATGCAGTGTAAAAATATTATTGTAAAAATCAAAATGGCCAAATACAAATCAGTTAGAGATTAAAGAGAATAAAATGGCCAGTGTGAAAAAGGTGGAAACAAAACCACCAACTGGAAACTTTTGAAAGCTTCTCCAGGGTTCCTCTCCTCTCTGCAAAACTGGGATATCATTAAAGCTGGTACAGACCAGCTGCCCTCACAGAAGCAAACGATGGCCCTGATCCTGCAAATAGCTTGCAAGTGCTTCCAGGACTAGAGTGGATGAATTGAAATAACTTACTTTTTTTCTGGCTTGTGACTGCAGGATCATCTATATTCTGCACAAAAGACAATCCATTGCAGGCAGGCAAATAAATTAGATACTCTTGGGCTTTGCAAGCTGAGGCTGTTATTTATCAGTAACAACTGCAGTAATTACACTGCAAATGGCCACCTGTTTAAATTACTCAGGTATTTGTGTTCCAGGCAGACTACTGGGAAATCTGGGCACATGGAGTTTTAAGGAAGGAAGTCCATAGTTCAATAATTGAGTTTGATCTTATTAAATAGAGAGAAATCCTTGGGAAGGAAACATAAACACATGCAGATTGAGGGGGAACCAAGCACATGAACTGCTTACGACGAGTGGGCACATCCTATGTACTCCTCTGTGAAGCAACCACTTGACTAAGTGGTTTAACTGCTGATCTTCCTTCTGCCTCCCATCCCTGTTTGCTCCCCTCTGTGCCCAGCACATCTGCCTTAACTCAGAGCTGCTCCTTGATGTGTTCTGGCTTCCTGGCCTAAATTCAAGTTATACCATTTTGTTCCACATTTCCTTGTTGCAATGCATTCAGGATTTATCATCCCACTACTGCTCCCAAAAAGATGCTGTCAGATTTTGTGCAGAAGAAATCTGCACACAAGTTATTGAGACCACATCTCAGATCTGCCCATAGAGCAGCCTTTTGGGAAGGGATTCTAGGACAAACTTCTAGGAAGTGATTAAAAAGGATTTCAATGCATGCTTGTTTAGTAGCTATTTCAGAAACTTCAACAAAAGCCACTGGATACAGAAATTAGGTTAGTAACTTATGCTACAGGACACATTAACCATCTTAGCAGTGCACACATTCCTCCGAAGACTGAAGCAGGGGGATTCCCAGTGTACAACAGGTGATAATGGAAACACATTGCATTTTCCCTTGGGTTTGAGGGCTGGTGGATTTTTTAGGATCAGTGTAGCTTGATGATTATACTTGGTATGTTATCATCAAAATACTGTGGAGATTTCAAGGACTTCTTGTGCTACTCCATTTGACAGTGTTGGCAGTCTGCAATGTTGTGGTCATTAAATAAACTACATTACATTTATTACATAGCTCAGGGAAATAGGAAAACAAACTGACTTAAAAAATAGGGACACAGAGAGGTTTTTTCTCAAATGGCAGCCTGATAGGACATCAGCTAAGGATGGAGCCTTAAATAAACAGTTAAGGATTCCAAATAAGATGTGATTACTTCCTTACTGTATTAACGACTTCCATTTTCTTAAGACAATGCTGTGATGTCCCCCAAGAAGTTGTTGGAAATAGAAGTGCTAAGCTTTTGCTCTTACTATTACTAGTCAGTTTTCTTAGACAAAAGCTTCAGGGAAAACTACTTTCCACGGCTGGTACCCACACTTTACTCAAAGGGTTAGTGATCATGTCTTTGTTGCCAACTCTCAATTTACTTTCCAACTAATTTAATACATCTTGACTCTGAGGCGCTTTTTATTTTCTCCCCTGCTGATATCAGAATGTCAGAGATCAAAAGCTCATTCCCATCTTCCAGCTTGTGCTACATTCAAGTAAATTACCAGATATATTACAGAAAATTTACAGCACTCATCCAAACACCGTCACAAGCAACCCAACAAAGCTCTGAACACTTTGCAGAGTCGGGGGCGCTGACAAGCCAGGGCTGGAAAGCCAAGCTAACTAACTGTGAAAATGTGTCCCCTGTACCTAGCAGGCACTTACAGATGTGTGGGCTGGAAAGAAAAGCCAAAATCCTATGGGATAAGGGGGAGGAGGGCTGGGGGATGGAGGGCAGTGTTAAGGGAATAAAAGGGGAAAAAAGATACAGAGATTTTCTTTTAGCTTGGTTTAATAAAGCTAGTAAAGAGATGTGTAAAGCTTTGGCAGGTCTACATGGTTTTTAACCTGTTCTTGTCCGCATGTGTGAAGAAGGCCTTTCAGAATGCTCAAAAGAAAATAATGAGCAAATGTCTAGTAAAGACTAGGTCAAGCATTTCTGGCTCACCTCTCTAACCCTTTCAGCACAAGCTAATCCTCCTTTGGCACTGAAATAAAGAAATACAAGCAGAAATCCTTTGTGCGTTGGCTGCCTGCCTAAACTATAGTATCTGTAAACTTTCATTGAAAACCCTGTTGGAGTGAAAATTAATCCACTGAAGACAATTCATTGCTCCAACAAGTGACTCTCTCATAACAAGACATACCTGACAGCTCAGCTTGATGACCTACATCAGAGGAAAAGACACATGTATACACAACACATGGAAACACACACAGAAAATGGGGCACACTGGAGTCCTGACTTGAAGTTTGCAAGAATACTTCAAAGTACGAGACCCATGATAGGGGTGATATTGTCCAGGGAAAACGTTACAGGAGAGAATTAATTTCAATTCCATCTTAAGTGCTCTCTAGTGCACACCAAACCACCCCTCTCTCCAGCATTCTAGCACAATTATGTCCATGCCTCTGGGCAATTAGCTCTGATATCTTGAAAACAGTGAGAGAAATTAGCTGTGTGAAGGGATTAAAAGCCAGCACCATGGGCTGGATCAGTCTCTGGATCCCAGGATTTTCTGATAAGATCATCATCGCAACTTGAACAACAGTTAGCAAGAAATACATAAAAACTCTGACATAAAGAAACTTTAATGCAGAATGTACATGCTCCCTGTTATGACCATCAGAAAACAAATCAGGGTGAAAGGACTAACTCAAAAAGTATCAATACCTGTTTATTTTAATTT
Source organism: Taeniopygia guttata (assembly GCF_048771995.1). Taxonomy (NCBI): domain Eukaryota; kingdom Metazoa; phylum Chordata; class Aves; order Passeriformes; family Estrildidae; genus Taeniopygia; species Taeniopygia guttata. The sequence continues at coordinate 54,652,252 of NC_133028.1, forward strand.
AAAATATTACAGAAATTAAAAGGTTGCTGGTTTAAGATTGCTGTCATATTAAGAAATCTGGCAGACTATTCAAGATCTAGGCTTCCCTGTCCCCCAGCTTGAATGCAATTGGTCTCTCAAAACAATTTCAGAAATACTTTTGAATAAACCAAAGCTCGCTAACAAGAAGGAAATCAAATGCTGCAAAGTCACCATGGCAAACCCAAATGGACTGAAGCAAAAAATCCCAGCTGGCAAACCACCAAATGCAATTTCTGACCATTTTCCAATAATTTCCATGCCATAGATCTTCAAGCTATTTAACTGTACTACCTATCAGATGAAATGTCTGGATGGGTGGGAAGTGAATAGTGTCAGAGGAGTTCCTCTTTAGGGGCTGAACTACCCAGTGCATTCAAGGGAGGGGAAAAAAAAAAAAAGAGTAGGAGAAAAATAGAGTAAATCATATATGGTGATGGATAATTTATTACAAGCAGTTTCTCGTGCTTTTCTGGGAGGGCTGCAGTGTCAATTGCCCAGGATGAGAGAAACTACTCAAGAGACAGATCTTGACTGCTACTGGGATACAAAGACAACAGCTTCCACAGAGTGAAAACTGTCAAATTACAGTAGGCAAGCAAAAGATAACCAAAGGTATTTAGATCAGATGGTGAAAAACTTGGTTTTCCTTTCATCCTTCTTACTTTTCCCCTCTTTTACTACCAGAACTGTGTTAACATCAGTTACTATCTCACTCTTTCTCAGTGTGCACTAGAGTGGGCATACAGCAGGCACACCTGCTAGCTGCACTGAAACTGAAATGGTGACCAGCAGACAGACGCTTTCCATTAGGTTTATGTGGTTTTTTTCCCCCCAGTCCTCTTCCCAATAAACAGCAATTGCGTGCATATTGCTTGTGTAAATCTGAAATATCCAGCACCAGGTTATAAATAATGACTTGCATTTCCTGGGCCAAATTTTTCAAAGGGCTCAGCTCCTGTTCAGAGCTGTTAGGTGAACCAGCCCATCTTTAAAGGGTCTGGTGAAATTAAGTCTCACTGCTATTCCCCAAGAAAGCTACTTTTGAAAAATACATGCCTCCTTCTCTTCAGCTGTCAAAACAGAACTCCAACCAATGCTACCATTCCTCATCTAGAGTGGAGGTGATACTAACTGTAATTGCCAAATCCCTCAAAACACTGGAGAGTCACATGTTTTGTCACTATAAGCACACAGCAAAGAAAGGTTTGGTTTAGTTGAGTTATTCATTTATCAGCCTCATTTAAGAAAGAACATCAAAAAAAGCATTAGAGACACTTCCTGAGCACACAGTAAAATTATGTGTGGGTCCATTCCACAGCTAACTGCATCTTTAACTACTCCTGTGTTTTCCTAAATCTGTGGAATCCATTTCTGAGTCCCTCCATAAACAGGGGACTAATACCAGATGTATTATGCAATAGAAAAGAGTTAGAATTAATCTTAAAAGCATTAACAAAATATGGTAAGTAGCAGTGGTCAGAGCAGCCTGACCACAAAGAGCCAGACAACAAAGGCTACAAAATCCATCTGAGATTCTGCCCTCTGTAAAACAGGAGGTTATTTGAACTCATGTGGATGCCGCCTGACCAGTTTTAATTGCCTGTTTTCTTTTGTCTAGCAACTCCCTTGATATTCCTTATTCTTTTAAATCCCCATGCAGTCCTTCTACATCTCCCAGGTCAGGTATTTCAAAGCCTCCTCCCCGAGCAGTTTACCACCTGCCAGAGCTGAGGCCGTGTGTTTCGGCACTGAACACTGATGCAATGAGAAAGGTTGTTTTACCCATGGCTCCTTGGGTATGTGAGGGAGCTTACTTTTACCGGGAATGCTCTGTTGTCACCTCAGCTGCAATCCTCCATTAATGTGACATGGGAGACAGTGATAAGCTACAGCTCCCATTTCTTTCGCTTTTCTTCACAGAATTAGGAGCTCCACATCTTGATAAAATGACACAGTATATGTTGCCTGAGAATGAAAATGATTTTCCAGCCTTTGATTGCTGAAAGCATACTTGATAAATTGAATGGGAAAGCTTAAAAAAAACAATAGGGAGGTAGCCGACAACAAGAGATGTTAACAATGAGGCTCTTATGTGAGGAGGATTCAGGTCATCAATTTTCCTTCAGTATGAATCAAATACTGTTAGCAACATGGAATCAGCTCCACGATAAGACGCATAGACACGCTTGAGAAATTTAATGCTTTGCCACTCGTTGCAGAATTTACAGCATTTAATCGACCAAATGGAAAGGCAGAGGCTCTTATCAACTGGAAAGCAGGAGGCGTGACAGGAGAGCAGGCTGGGATAACGAATGCACAGTGAAATCATAGGGATGCTTGCGAAGCCACTCCAGTGTCTCGGAGATGCTGAGGTTCTCGCAGTTAATTAAATTACATCTCCCTCATGGGCACAATCTAATTTGGCATGTGATGGAAGTAAGGGATGGCCTCCATTTTCTTCCATGCCCCAGAGGACACAGAGTATCACCGAGTTAAAATGCCTCAAAATCCACATCAAGGTTTGCATCCTTACCAGTGGGCGCTCCTGCCTTCACCCACAAGACTTCCTCCTCTTCTTACTCAGATCACCTCCTCAAGCTCCTTTCTAAAATACTTTCCTAGAAATCTCTCTCAGCCATGCTGTGGTCTTCCATCCTTGCTTTCCTCCCCTTTTATAGTGACCAAACCTGTCCGCTTCCAAGCTGTGCATGCTAGATACCGTGACTCTCTCACTGCTCTCTAAATTCAGTCTGCTAGTACACAACACATAGCAGGTAGCACCTGCAGCAATTCCCTCACCTCCAAAAAAACCTTCCAAAACAACAAAAACAAACCATGCATCACTGTACAAGATGATCTAGTTGTTCCTCAGGCTTTCATGCACCTTTCTTTTCTCTCAAAGGTGCCTACAGTATCTTTTTTGAATCAAAATTTCTCTAAGAGGCAAAAGTACTTGTCAGACTAAAGAACTATGTAACACAGATGCAAGCCTTTATGTGCAGAAAAATCACAATAATTAACATTAAGACTCTACTAAAATAGACACTGTCATTCTTCCCCATTACCTTCTAAATGGTGGTAAGAAGGATACCATGTGAACTTTACAGATTATCCAATATGTTTTCTTTGGCATCTATTCATGTAACCATGCATTTTAATACACAAGGATGTCACAAACATTCAATTGTCTAGTATTTCTTTGGAAACAGAATTTTATTTACTGTTCACAAGTAACCTCTCCCATATAAACTAATGCTAAAATAAATCTACAGCACCCATTTCCACATCAGGCAGCATCTAAGCCAAAAATAAAGCAGAAAAAAAAAAAGCTGTTGGCAGTAATAGTTTCAAACAGCTATCCAGGGGACTTCTCCCTACTCACAACACTGATCTAAACACTGATTCAGCACACAAAAGGCATCTTCAGTAATCTGAACAGAACCTGCTAGTACTTTTTTTTTTTTTTTACATTATGTTCATTGAGTCACAGTGTCTTTTGGCTTCTGGAGAGCCAGGAGGCAAATCTATTCCTCTAGTATCTATGGTGTCAGTCCTCCCAACACATTCTTCCCAGAATTTCTGTACTGACATGCATTTCATTCTTTCTATTGATCCACAGCATACATTAAAATGGCCTGCAGAGAAGGAATTATCCTCTCCTTACTTTATTCAATATTTGGCATATCATAAAGGCAAGCCTTGTGTCTGGAAATGATAGAGGAAAGGGACCAGTTACAACTTCACGCACAATGCAGCAGATTCCTGTCACGCCCAGCCTTCCTGTCCAGTTTGGTCTCAGTAACCCTCCTTCCATGAGGATGCCCAAACTCTCCCGCTGCCTTGATGAAGCCACTGCGCCCAGACAAGGATCTCCAGTGCAGGGGGTAGGATCTCCCTTGCCCTGTGCTAAGCGTGAGCAGTTGCTGTCAACGCCACTGATGCCACACTTTGTGATCACTTAGTACAAAGTCATCATCTTTCGCTTGGGAAGGATCCATGATCTTCCCAAATAAACTCATTGACTTGTGGAAAAAGGGTACTGGGAGAAAAATCTTTGGAAACAGTCTCTGCATTTCAAGACTAGAAATCCAGTCTTCCCTTGAGCCCTGTGGGAATTGCCCACAGGGCTGTGATCTCAAGGTGGCATTTATCTCCTGACAAGCTGAAAGAAGAGTTTTCATCAAAGAATAACATAATCAGGAAAACAATTATTAAAGAATAATTCTCATACTGTATTTGCATGTCAATCAATCCCCTAAAGCAAGGTATAGATCCATACACATGATGAGGTAATAAACTTTTTAATCATAGGATCAAATTTTTGAATGGCATTGCTTCTTGTTTCAGAAAACAGAATCAACTGCACACCTCAACTGAGAGAAAATTTATTCATTTTTTTTCTGAGAAAGCACACAAGAAAAAATTGTAGGAACATAAGAAATGCCAGAGGCTTTGACCATACAACTCTGCTCCTGCTGCCCTGCTGAAATTCTCATTTGTTCTGTCACCCAGTACAGGCAAGTGAGGTACACAAGTACATAACAATGAATTACACTTACTACAACTTAATTCTTGACCTGAGTAGGTCTCTAGTTTTCATTTTAGAGCAACAAAGAATGAGAATTATTCAATGACCCACACATTGTATTTTTCTAGGTGGAACTGGGATGAGGAGTGGAGGGTGTGGGAAGCTGTCCTCCCTCCTCTGTTGAATTTGCAAATGGTTTGTTAGCATGGGAACGGGAATCAGAGCTTTAGGCCATGCCACCATGCCCCAGAACTGCTGCCTGTGTGCCTCCCAAACTTCAAACTAGCTCCACTTCACCATGCAAGACAGCAACTTCAGAGGCAATTTTGGAAGTCTATACAAAAAATAGAAAAGAAGAGGCTCAATTTTGAGTTCCCTGTAAGTTCCACAAAACACCAGTGAGCAAGCTGCACATTGTATGATTTTCAAGACCAAAGTGACAAATTCCTGACCATATTACTGGGGCTGTCATAGAGGTAATTAAGTAACCATCCAGAGATACAGATTATCAGAGAATCCTGCTGTCAGCAGCAATCAAAGGCATCGGCAACAAACAAGAGCAGCAGAAGTTGAAAGATCAGTGACATCAATTGATTCCAAACAACCTACAGGAAAAGCAAATGCTGTGGACAGGCAGGAAGAGATCTCTTTCTACACAAAACATATATATAAACCTTAAAAACCCCAGGTGGTGTTCACACTGAGAAAAGCAAATGCACAGAGCTGGCAAGGCTGCTGGTTAGAAGAAAAGAAACCTCTACCACTTTCCCCAAGGGTGCCCAAAAGCTCTAAGACAGTGTCAGGATGCAAACCCCCCCCCCCCCCCAAAAAAAAAACCCACAAACCCAACAAACAAACAAACAAACACACACCCAACTTTAAAAGATGATAAAAACATGCATAATTTTATATATGGTGAAATAGGACAGAAGTAATCAGAGGAGAGGAGGCAAGAAGAATTTCCTCTGAAGGCAAGTTTTACTATAACTGCCTGCTTCAGGACTACTGAATCCTAAGCACTCCTTCAACCTAATCTCCATAAAATAAGTTTGGCCTGCTGAACACTCAAATCTGAAAAAAAAGGTCTTGACAAAAATTAAAATTTATCATAATAGCATATATTTGCATATAGCATACATGGAAAAGTCATGAGCAAATAGCAAATGAGTACCTATGTGACCTGGTCTAACAAATGCAGAAGAAATAATTCCCCCCACCTCCTTATAAATCCTTGGTCAGCAGTGTTGCTGTACACATCCTAACCAGAGGATCACGTCTATCTCAACCATCTGAAAGCTTTCCTGGGGAGGGTGGGGAAACAGCCTTTTGCCCCTACCCTTATGCCCCCACACACTCACACCCCAAATTATAACACAATTTAGTACTTTGTAGATGTTCCAATTCACAGCTAAAGTTCCTGCAGCTTAGAGTAGAAAGCCTTCCCACACCTACAGCTTCAGCCTTCTTACAGGTATGAGTAATAAAACACAATCTGAGAAACAGCCATTCAGGATAAATTCTCTCTTGGAAAAGATGAAAATTTCATTCTCTCCTCAGAGCCAAGCTGAACGAGTCAGAAGTATTCATGTTTTCTTGCTATCAACTCAATTAAGCACGCAGTAAAGATTGCAGGGTAAAATGCAGCATGTATTTGCATGCATGTAAATGCAGACTCAAAGAGTCTTAAAATGCCCTTATAAATACAACAAAAATAGACCAATAAAATATTTTGTAATGATTATTTATGTTTGTATAACAACTCATTATTTCAATTCTCTGCATCAGGGATTTCTTGTTTCTTTCCTCTACCCCTTAAATAAATCTAAATAAATTATACATTTAAAAACAGGCTATGCATCTATAACAACAGAAGCAAATTTCATTTAACATCCAGCTGTCAAAACCAGGCCTTCTGTCACTCTTTATTCAAGTCTGTTCTACATAATTCATGTCATGTTAATTATTTCCTTCTCTTTCTGGGTAGGATGGCACTTAAGGACGAGCCACTTACAGCACAGTCATTTCCTTTTGAGATGATACGACTGCGTGCCATGATCACTCACAAAAAAAACCCAACAAAACCTACACTGATATTTTAAGGTCTCCAGGTGGGGAATGATGTATATGCAGATGCTATCATGATGGGACCTCAACTAATCCACATACTACAGCAATAAAAATAGCAGTATATATGCATAATACTGAGTTTTAACACAAACATACTGTGCTATTAATAGCCTCCATTTTTGCTTCTTTAATGCCTGTATGAATGGATGCTGACAGAGTTCATGGGAAGCAGAAGACAGAAGAGTTGAGCATTAGCTCAAACCAGATTGGTATCTTTTTACTTTTCTTTTTTTTTTTTTTTTCATCTAATCCCCAAAATCAAAAATTATTAAGTCTTAGCAAAGGTCCTTTTTTATCTCCACCACTCTGTGCCAATAGTCAATTAGCAGGATTTACAAACAGACCTTTAATCACAAGTACACTAAAATATGTCTAAAGCAGTACAGGCATCACTCTAGAAATATCCTATCCCATTTGCACAGGATAAATAATTAAATTGTTTTAAGCAGTCTAATCTGTTAATGCCTGAGAGGCCTTAATTTTGTCTACTAAATTTCAAGAAGCTACTTTTGTCAATTCAATATAGTTAATAGCCATAAATCAACTTCCTCACTCTACATGACTAATGAATTTACTACATGATGGGAGAAAGCCAATTCTTTGAATTAAGGTTTCACTTTATAATGCTCCTCATCCTTCCTACAGCCCAGCACATTTCTCTGCCCTTTCTGTGGCCTCCTGAAAGCTGCAGCAGGGGATTTGCAAAAGTGATAGCCTGATTCCTGATAACATTTGCTTGCAAAGATGACCACTGATTCAGGAAATGTTCTCAGTTGAACTGAGCTACTAAATCTCAACAGCGCTTTGTATCACCCCAGACCCTCCAGAATCAGGCTCTCCATGCTCCAAAAGCACTGTTAGAAACATCATTGATAACACCCAGGCTCCAAAGAAATCTGGGGTTGCTTCCAGTGCACGCAGTCCTGTACTTTTCACCCTGCTCTGCTGCTCATGTTGCCTTGCACACCATCTCAGGTTACTCAGAGCCTTAGCAAAGCATGATCATTTACTCAAAGCTGAGCTGAAATGGCAGTAAAAGTCTCCACACTCAGGGCTGTTGCCATCTCAGAGCACAGCTCAAGTCCAGGAATACAAACACAGATTGATCTGCTAGCACTGGCAGAGCCACATGCACAGACCAGCAAAAGTCAGGGGATTCACCTCATTAGGAGCTGGGAAGATTGAAGGGGCTGGACACAGTCACAGAACAAAGTCCCTGTATAATATTACTTAATTCCATGCCAGCTGACTGTGCAACATCAAACAAATCCCAGCTATGTCATGTGCCCCAGCAAAATACAGATTGCCTCTTCGGTGCCAAGAGGACAAGCAAAGAGTATTTTACCTACCCACCTGCTTCCCCACATAATGCTGGCAGTGGGAAGACACTGCAAATAGAGAATGTCGTCTCTGGGGGTGCTGTCCCCATGGGAGGCACTTGCTGGTGCAGCCACACAAAGGCTGTTTGGAACACAGCAGATCCTGAACACTTCCAAATCAGGGCATTCTGACTTCACTCTAGGGCAGTACAGGACCTATACCTCCACACAGCCTAATAACAGTCCCTGTAACTGTATTTAAAAAACAAAGGACATAAGGATTACTTAGAAATAAGCAACAGTAGCACAGTTTTTACAGAGAAAACACAGTGATCACCTGGGAGCAAAAGGACACTGAGAAGCGCCTAGGAAGAAAGAAAAAGTCCAGCAGAAAGTAAAGCCAGGAGAAAATGGAAATTATTAAAGCAAGAGTTACAGCTATCTCTGATGCCAAATAATAAAATGATAATAAGATGATAATCAAATGAAAAGCTTGGGTGAGAAGGAAAAACGTAAGCAGTTGGAAGTCAAAAGCTAAATTCTTGGGCATGTTACAAAGGCAGCTCCCTTGACCCCATTTGCCTTCTATGGTCTTACACACTGTGGGCAGAACTGGGATGTACAGTCACAGTGTGAGTTCACTGATCAGTAGTCATAAAAGTTTGGAGGTGCCAAGCTGGAAGTCATGACACCTGCGTGAGATAGTAAGACTGCAATTTTTCAGCACTATATGGGACACAGAAGCAGGGCAGCACAACTTTCTTGTTTTCATTGCAGTTTTAAAGAAGCCCAAATAACCAACATCTACACCATACTACAATTTTAATTTGCTAGTCTGCTGCAATACCTTTGGGGTCTTGTGGATGTTGCTCCTGGTATCAGCTCTGAAGAGACTGTGTGTTACTTCTGCTTCCTTCTTGATATTAAGTCACTTCTGTTCTTTGTGCAAGTGCAAGGCAAGAATAGTGCTGTTTTCTCTTTAAAAAAAGTCTGTCATTTCCTATTTTTCTGTGCACATGTTGCTGTACTTTCTCATATGCACATCCTCTTCTACATATATGCAGTCACTCTAGATGTATATACAAACACGCCAAATGTTGCACATTAAAGAAAGGCATATACTTAAAACATCATACTGTATCCTGTCTATTTTGCCAATAGCCATCTGGGAGAGGGAAGGAAGCATAGAGAAATACTTCATGTAACCAAACTAGACTTTGTACACTTCTCCAGAAAGAAAACATTCCAGCTACTCTTTCTTTTGCAAGTTAACCATTACTGCAATAGCTTTACCCAAATAAAGACAACCAAGCTATGCCATATGGCAACCAGCCTTTATTTTGGCCACCACCTTTATTTTCAGTGTATTTTTAAATGCCACAGAAGAGAGGACAGACACGTTTTCATAACCTTTACAAAAGACATACCCCTGAAAATGTCAGTGTCTCAATTTTCTTATTTTCCTGTGTGGTCAAAGTATTTTTGTATGATTTTATTCTAGTTAAGCCCTCCCATGGACCACCAACAACTGATGATGGCTCCTCTCACAGCACAGGGATTTCAAAATTACCCAGTGTTTACTTCAGGGCCTCATACAGCTAAAGCCCTTCAGCTATTCCTGTAGCCAATGCTAAACACAACTTTAAATTAGCACCACAGGCACTGCAGCTTTGCTTCTCTTTTTCCTGAGCAACACTGGACTGTGACAAATCTGTCCTACAGATTTCCTCCTTCCTGGAAGGCCCCTAATAAAATTTGTGATATTCAAAAAGTGGTATGGTCTTGATTTCACATTCCTCTTTCACAGCTGCATTATTCCTGCTGAAACAGTGGAATGAAATTATGCATGGAAACTCTGCTGAGAGTTTTTCCTCTTCATGGAAGAAGAAAAAATGCTCAACATTCTCAGAATTCAAATAAGAACCAGAAGGTCCCCAATTCCATATACATGTTATCAATATGGTGCACATTTGGAAATCACACAGTATTTGCCAAACTTGAGGGTGTCCCCCTGGGAGGAAAGGGATTAATATGTAACCTTGGGTTAAAAGAGGTTACACAATCAGGACTTCCCATACCAGCACTGAGGAAAGTAAATTAATGGTGGAGATACTCTGCTGCTGAAATGCAGGAGAACACTGGAAGAAACTAACATGATTAAAATACATGAATTTATTATTTTATGCAGAAGAGCCCCAAAACACAGATTTGGCAGGTATACTCTTCAAACTCACTTATTTATTCATTAATTTTAGTGGCCCTGCTGTACTTTGTGAATTATTCTCCATAATTCAAGCAGATGTGTAAGAGTTCCCACATATTTTAATACATATTCTGGAATCTCAAAAATAAAAAAAATGAACTATGTATCCATTTCTATGGGTGCACGTTTGTGTACATCTCCAAAGATGACAGCTGAAAAAGAGAATATAGGGTTTCAATACCTTAATTATGCTTTTTTCCCCCTCCCCTCTTAGTGCAATTATCCGGCAGAAAAGGTTTCTGCTCTCAGCAAAGTCTGAGACAACAAAGCCTCTCGGATCCCTGATTTTTGGCACCACCTCACTGCTACTTTATGCTTGAGGCTACTTCCCCTCTGACTGATTCTTAATTTGAATAAGCTTTCACTGAAGACTGTATCAGAACTGCAGCAAGTTAATCTTATTAAACCATATGAGTTTAAAAACTCATAGCTTGATGTCAGGCAGGCTGTTTCCAAATTGGTATACTTAAGGTCCAAATTAGATCATGAGCAAAATATTAAAAGGCACTAGAGCCATTTAAGAGTGAACTTCCATTTTGAAAAGAAATTTCTGGACATTGAGACCTCAGGAGTCATGCCAGTTCAGTGGGAGTCAGGCTCCTGGCTGCAATGGGTGCTTTTAAGTGCTTTTAAACCTTTAAAATTTAAGCTATGGAGAGAGGAATAAAGGAATTTATTTCCTCTATTGTCAGTGCAAGCACAAATACATGGGTCATTCTGAAGGATGTTTTATGTATAGAAGGTTTCTACACCAAACCAAAGTTTCCTGATAAAAAACATCTTTGGGGCACACTGTGTCAGATGTGACTCTGTTAGCTAATGCAACAAAGTGCCTTTTAAGCGCTATACAACAAAACCTCCATCCTCTTTCTCTCCCTTTACTCTATTTTATAGAGTACTTTTGGTTTTTTAAGTGTTTATAACTTCAGTATGCCTTCAGACACCTCTGGGCATAGAAAGCTTTCCCCCTCAGTCAATAGACACGGGGGAAGTAGTGATTATGATGCTTGGCTCACCAGTCCATGTGGTTTGCAGCAAAGTAGGTGGTGGGTGAGTTGCCCTTGCCTTCCAGTGATTTGGTGAGGAGAACCACTGGGTGCTTTTACCACCTGGATGCCATCCAGGCCACAAAAATGAGGAGAGAGATCTCTCTCTGTGCAGAGATTTCCCAGAAGGCTTCTACCTCCATGCTGACTTCAGACAGTTCTTGCCACATGCATGGCTACACAGGCACCAGAGTGTTCTCTGGACTGCAGCCCACCACAACAGACACTACCCTGCATTGTTTGGTGCCTGGCTTTAACTCTTCCCATCTAGCTACAAGTGCAGCTAATCAAACAAAATTGATTTTCCAGAGCACTGACTAATCCACTGCATTGAAGGTGATCTATATTCTTTATGTATATGTATCATTAAGGGGGTTCATCATTTTTTTAAGTTGTCTTGGATATTAGATGCCTGTCTTCAGCAGTGAGCAACCTTGCCAACAATTAAAAAGGGTGTCGAGGTGCACTTCTGACACTGGCAGTTTTTTTAAAGATGTCTTCTTTGATCCCTGAAATACCAATGATGATGATGACTCATCTGCATTTTTACGTGAAATTTTCCATGGTCCATGGGAAAAATCACTTGGGATACTAATTTGAGCACACTTCCAGTCCACCAACATCTGTGACAAGGTTATAGTGCTCCACTATGTGTAACTAAGACCCTGGATGCCTGTAACAAATACTATCCTCTTTCCAGAACTAACCTTGCTCCCTCCAACCTAATGGACACTGATATCTTACTCCACACATTTGCTAGTACCAAGGACCAGACTTTCCCTTTTCATCACTACTAGCTGGCACCACTGTAATCATTTAAGTGGAACAATCTGTTCCAAGCAAACAAGAGAACTAATAATTTATTAGGAGCAGAGCAGGCCTTTTGGGGAAGGATGCAATTGTATTTGTGTGGGTGTAATACTAGAGTCAAAAGGGACATTCTGTGTAATTCAAAGCCGCTTGGGAAAAGGAAGAGCAGAAGCAGGCTTTACAGAGAGAAATGACCTCAAACTCTCAAATTTATCACAAATTTTTTTCTCCTTCTTCTGTCCTTTTGGGTTTGAAGGGTATTCAGGGAGAACAACAAGAACCTTCACACACTTGTAAGAAAAATCCATACCAACTCCCACAAGAAGAAATACTTGAAAGATCATCACGTTCTCCTTCGGAGAACAGAAAGGTTAGAAGCCATATGACAAATGAATACAAACTAAGGAACAGAAAAGGCAAAGGTAGCTTGGATGCCTCTGTCTCCACAATGAGGAAGAATGGCAAAGAAATTAAGACCTAACATTAATTTTTGACACAGGAAGCTATTATCCTGCTGGACTTAAGAGATCCTATAAGTCATCATGACCAGGGACTTAATGAGACTCAGAAAGGATTTGACCATTTATATAGACAGTAAAAATACACAATTACAATTATTGCTGAAAATCTAGAAAGGATACCAAAAATCTTGGATATTGGGGTGAAAGGCCATCTCTAACTATGGGATTGAGAACAAAAAAAAAGGCATGGGAGTGGCAGATATAGTCCCTGCCCACTATGGGATGCCACCTCCTGCCCTCATGGAGGCAGGACAGCAGGCACAATCGGCAAACCAGTGACTCTGTGGGGAAACTGTTCCCATTCTGGCATCTTTCCTTCTGGCCAGCCCAAAATCCTCCCTCCTTCTCTTGCATTAGTTTTATTGTTCTCTATTGTTATCTTGCCCATAACTCAGTCTTCCATTTCTCACAGTGTCTCTGTGATAAAGTTTTTCCCTTCCTTGTCACCAGCCCTACTCTGGGTAAAAGTATGTAATATACTGCCTGCTACCAACTGCAACTCTCGGTAACAGACTGAATGCTGAGGCCATAATTCAGTCTGGAGACTCCACTACTGCCCATAAACCACTCCCTGTCTCCCCGTTTATGATGTCAGCAGGACTCAAGCTGAATTGGGGCTTCTACTCAATATAACTGACACCAATGTATGGTCTTATACATAATGCATAGAAGATGGTTCAAATCAAATTCCATATCCTGCCCTTTCTTTACATCACAAATGTGGCCTGGCATTTCTTATGCACTCCACTTACTGATACATATAATCCTTCTCCTGAATTACAGTGGGCAGCAAAACCTGTTCTGGGGTCACCGCTTCCAGTAACTGTCATTCCTTCCCTCTTTTTCCCGAAGAGGTTGAAATAAACTTCAGTTTATCCCTGTAACAAAACTCACACCTAAATTTAAGGACCACATTGAACTGATCATCCAGGAACATCAGTCCATGTTTTTGATGCTGGCAAACAAATGGTTTGTGTCTAATGGACATCTTTTGCCTGTTTGCATTTGGTATCAGCAGAGTGATCACATAAAATGCACAGCCACGCTACGGGTGCCAAATTGCAAGTGTGCAAGGGTGAGGGAGGTCTGCAAGGAGTGCTTCCAGCCCTGCAGAGAGACACAGAAATCCCAGGCACACACGCAGAGGGTGTGGTACGAGCCAGTGCTGGTTTTACACATCTTGGAATGGAATATGGAGGTCAAGCTCCAAAGATTCCAGAAACAATGCAGTCAAAAATGTGCTGAATGAAAGCTTTGAAATGTCCTAGAGAATAGACAATCCCCTGTGTATAAACCCAATTTCAACCTCAGGCACAGACTAACTGAGCTCTTTTGTACATGAAGAAAGAAAGAAGCAAAAGAAAGTGATATAGATCCATTAGTTCAAAGCCATCTTACTTCACAGCCCTTCAGACATTATTCCTAACCAGAAAAGCAACCAGAGAAGAAGTGTGCAAATATCTTTCTAATCAAAAGAAACTTTTGCTTTGTTATCTTAAGATAGTGTAAGTCCACTTAGCCTGAACAAAACTTATAGACTATCTTGCAATGCTTTGCATAGATTTAAGCCTCGTGACAAGAAGACCAAGCATCTGAAGGACACTTCCTTTGACAGCCTCGCGTGACTGCCACGTTCAAGTGGATGGAAGATGCAAGAAGACTGAGCAAAAGCAGCCTTGATGTTTATCACTTCAGCTACTTAGGTAATGGACAGGAGGGAAGCATGCAGATGCCTAGCTTTAAACTTTGCTCTTTGGGCACTTTGGATAATGCTTACATGGTACAAAACCCATTTCAGCCAAAGCAGAGAAAAGCACCCAAAAGCCTAAAGCTGCATGTTCCCTGAGCACCTGTTTTGTGGATCCAGGACTCTGCTGCCAGCAACACATCCATTCTTTCTCAACCCTTCCTCCCACGTTAACAATTGACCTGCTGCTCTCAACAAGCCTCAAACACAGAAGAAAAATAGATGACAGGAGTATGTTTCACATAGGTCTTCTCCCACTGCCAAAAGCTACATGTGAAAGGCTGCCAAGGGCTGGCTGGTTCCTTCCCTCTGACAGGGTGGAGGTGGCCACTTTCACACTAGTTAAGTAACGGACACAGTAATAAACCTGGATTTTTCCTGCATGATTTTCAGCATATCATGTGTTCAGAGATTCTGAGGCCACTTCAAGGTATGATTTACTCAAGAGATTATACTGTGTCTTCTCTTTGTCAGTTAAGGCCAGGATAAAGGGGGAACTGGAAAGAAACAAAATGAAATAGCTGGAAAAACTGAAACTTAGAGAACAGCAAAGAGGAATTCCTCCAGCATGCCCACATCAAGGAGGCCTTTCCCTTCGGCCACAGGAGCTGCTGGTTGCAAGTTGCTTTCTCAGCTCAAGTCTAGATTCTCCCAAATGGCAATGCACTGGAGTCGCATGCTAACAGCAACCAAAACCTGACAGCCACAGCACAACACAACCATCTATTTATTTATTTATTGTAAGTGTGGTGTTCTACAGCTGGCCACAGCTACCAATTTGTACCCAGGGAGGCCTAAAGCACTATTTTTCATCTACAGAGCCTTCCACGGTTTGAAACCTAATTACGTTCAGAAGCTACTGCCTCCTCCTCATCTGTTACCATGGCAGCTGCAATTATCCGAGAGGTTTGAGTTGGCAAACCCTGATTTCCTAGGGTACCAAGGAAATTCCAAGGGACTATCACTTTAAGAATTTATTCCAACATAATTTTCAGGAAAGGAAGAGGTAGGATAAATTAAGACTATGTAAGCTGGGAAGTAGCAACCTATTTTAGAGTGATTCAACAGCCCAGTGCACAAAACCCCACTAGGACTGTTGTTGTTTAGTTATTTTTAATTTTTTCCCTATCTTAGTAATATAGCACAGACCCTTGTCCCAGGGTCAAGGTTCAGGTGAGGTTAACAGAATTCCCTTAATTTTAAAATCTTTCCACATGGTAAGAAAATAGATAGTTGAACCAAGTGGAGAGTCTTGTTTTCTAACCTTTAATATCAGAATCCAGGGAACGTGAGTTTCACTATTCTCCACTGATTTCTACTGGTTACAAAAACTGTTTAACTGAAACAGTAGTATTTTTCCATATTGATGCTTTTCACGTGGAGATCTCAAAGCGCCAGACTCAGGCTTCCCAGAAAGCCTAGCTTCCCATTGCAGCATCTCAGTCCTTCAGAAATGTACTTCTCATGCCATCTGTGTGGTAACAAATTTAGAAAAATGAGTAGTATCTTGGCAGTCTTAGCAAAATGTGCTCAGGATGCAGAGGAGGGTGGTGGGGGGTTCCTACCAAATAGGGCATTCAGTATCTGAGTCAGAGGTGATGACAGCATCGAAGAACGGGGCTGTTTTCTAAGAAACATGCCATTAATTTTGTAGAGCCTGACACAAGTGTGCTGCAGTTCAGCTGAAGCCATCCCCTTGAGTCCTGCTGATGGCCTTGTCAGTACAGAGCCTCCAGGTCTGCAGCTCTCCTGTCCTTTGCACCTTCACACACACACTGTAACAAGCTACTTAATATACATGACTCTACAAGAACATCCCAAATCTAGTCTGTTCAAAACCAGCGGCCATTTCATGAATGACCCTATCTATAAAATACAGGTAATCCTGCCTCTTTATTTCCCAATGCAAGTGCAGATCACTGACATTTGAGAAGTGTCGTGAAAATCACAGGAGATGATAACATCAATAACAGCACGCCATGAGATGCAATATTATTACAATAATAATGGCACTCATTTCAGACTCCGGCATTTTTCAGGTCATCAACCAAAACATTAGCAAAATAGCCCTTCAGGAGATGAAAAATCTTTGCAGTGTAATGCAAGCTGCTTCATTCATTTTATTTATTTTCCCCTATACTGTGCAAAGTGCCTGCTACCGTCCCTCCAACTACCAAGAGAATTGTGAGTGCCCCTTCTCACATAAAAAGATTAGGCCCTCTGATGAAACTAAAGGGAAATCTAAGAGCAGCTGACCACAGTCTTACATTCCTTCAGTCTTGCACTTTTTCAATTTTTTTTTCCTTTTAAGTCTTGACCTGTAATCTTCATCAATGATGTCAACACTGAAACCACAGGGACAAACCATGCAGATCAGACTCAAACCTAAAGGAAATTAGCTCAGCTAAGCTACTGCAGGCCCAGCAGGACATTTAGTACCTCCCAGCTGTGCCTCCCTTCAGGGGAAAATCGAGGAGATAGTTGAGCAGCTTTCAGCAGCCCTCATCCCCAAGCCAGAAGTGGTAAGAGCAGCATACAAGAGCTCTGCATGGCTCTGCCTTGGCAAAAGTCAAACACTGCCTACTTTGCAAACTGATCTCTCTGGTTGTTGATAGGCATGAGAGTTTCTCAGCAAGAGCCTTCCACATCTTCTAGGGCAGAAAAAATCTTGCTTTGATCTTCAGAAAAATTGCTGAGACATGTGAATATTTCTCCTGTCTCTTCTGCTCTGCCTTCTGGTTTTGTCATTTTGCCTCATTCTTCCATCCCTCCTTTCCCTCATCCAGATTAAAAGTAGCAGACAATGGTTGGGGTAGACAAGGATCCAAAAAGCAAAAGGAAATCCTTGCTCTTGCCTTTAGGGCAAAAAATCAAAGTGCTCTGAGTATGTGTACCTACATGTCAGATACTTCCTACTGTTCCTACTTGGACTTTCCTCTCCCCCCGCCCTTTACAACATTTGAGGTTAAAGTCTATGAAAAAGAATGTTCCAAACGTCAAAGTTAAATGCAAAGGTTGTACTGACAGCACAAAGTTCTGTGAACATACATGCAAAACTCTGATCCCCTCTTCTTCCATCCCTTGCTTGCAAGCCAGGATGCTTCCTTGGTGGGAACCACCAACAGGAAATTCAAGAGAGCACACCAAAAGCTATTTTCCCCCTTTTTCCTTTAGGGTGTTTTTAATATACTAAACTGTGTTAACACTATAAAAAAACAAAGGCAACTCTTAGAGGAATAGAAGGCCATTTTTCCCTGTTGCTCACAGAGAACTCTGGCTGTTGGAATCGATGATATGTTAATTTTGTGGCACCGTCACTAAAGGGAGGCCATAGTAAAGTCTCCCATGGTACAGTGCACTCAATTTAAAATGGGCATGGTTAAAATTTAATTAATTGTTACAGGCCTTGTAAAGATTCTTCTCCAAAGAAAACATGGTACAAAATACATTTTTTTTCTAATCACATCAGAAAAACTTAAGTTCATAAAGCACACTTTCTGAGCTGTTACGGACAACAGCTGCTCAGATGTTTGAAGGAGGAGCTTTTAAATTTTGAAGGCAAAATTTAAAAAAATAAATAAAAAAGAAAAACCTAAAGTAGGTCTCAGAGATTTAATGTCTTATAAAATAGCTCCCTACAAGCTGTTTAAATGTCCTTTACTTCAAGCAATACTCCCAAGATTGTAGAGAGTTTCAGGGCAATACTTGCAGCAAGAACTCCTTGTGTTCCCTCTGCTTAGGGGCTCCACAAACACACCGTAAGATTTATGCCTTACCCTTTCAAATAACCTCATGTAGTCATCTGCAAAAATTACTTTACATAAGCGTGCAGAATAAAGGAACATGTTAGCTCAGGCTGTTGGGATTTTGGGTTGTTTTTTTTTTTTTTCCAGGTTTTCTTTGGTGGGGGTGGGCTGGGGGAGCAATCACTAATATTTACCATAAATCTGCTCACTCACAGCCTCAGCTCACACACTAGCACCACCTTTGTCTCACACACACTTTCCTTCCCATCTTTCCCTCTCTCCTTCCCCACAGCCACACCAGAATGAGTCTTGAGTTGGCCATGCAGTGTTGCTGATTAAAATTTGCCAGCAGTGAGACAACTTCCTATAGAGTCTAGAAGGAGACTGTGTATTTATGAATGCAATAATTAATGAATGCACAATAGGCACACACTGCACATACGACTTTTCTTTCCATACACAGGCACCTTCAGTTACCATGCAGGTTTCACTGTCATGACAATCTTCAGTTCCCAGCAGCTGCTCCCCCACCCTGCAGCATTAGCAAAGAGACAAGCTCACTGTGTTAGAGCCTGCATTCATCTGCAAACCCACCCAAATACTGCTAGATTGATTAATTTTGAAGGTAGACATTTTCAGAAGAAAATGCCATAGTTAGTGCCACAACTACTAGGCTGTCACAATTTTCCTTTTGGACTATTTTTTTTTCAGAGGCTCAGCTGTAAAGTGTAGTCTGAGCTGTGAGCTGACAGACTGGTTTGCATCTTAAGAACATATTTCATTTTAATGGCGTTATTTTTAAATTGTTTCAACTCTCTGAATTAATGGAGACATAAAAAAACCACAAGACTGACAAAAATGCAAAGTATAGTATATTCTCAATTTTTACATGTCTTTTAACATCAGGCTTATATTTATTTTCAAGAAACTCAATAGTACCCAATAATAGGACTGCACATCTTTTCCCACCTTCAGTGTCCATCCTCTTCAGCACCATTTTCTGCTGTCCAAATGGAAGAACAGATATTTTGCCACAGAGATGAGCTTCCCTGGCCACTCTCTGCTAAGCCATTGAGCCTGCACTGATGATACGTGGAGGTGAGTAATCACCAGAAATTTTCGTTGCAATGTTACGGGCACAGAAGAAAATTGTGTGCCCTCCCTGACCCAAGGGCCAATGTTTATTGCAGACTTGCTGTAAGCAGGGACTGACCAGAAGGTTGCAGAGCTGTGCATTTGGCTGGGGAGCTGCAGCCTAGAGCACACTAATAAATACAGATATATAAAAATATTAATACTTTGGACTCTGTAATGGCCCACAAAGGGGATGACACGGCTTTATTCTGCCAATATGCAGAGGATTAAGGGTTTCTGCTTGAAGCCACTAACAACCTGAACAGGAGAATTACAGTAATTCCACTAAAACCACACGGAATCCAAGGGAATGGCTGATGGTACGTTGCTACCACTTCTCTCAAAAATGCAGCTGAAACAACCCTATAAACAAGAATTCAACCAGCTAACCAAGAAGGTCCAACTTAAAGAATGGTCTTAGAGGAGCCACATGCAGCAGTGGGGACATTTGTCATGAGACTTCTCAACATTTTGAGACCTAAATACTCAACATGGAGCAGTTTCTAAAGTCAAAAATAGCAGTTAGCATGTGAAAAACAGCTGCAACTCATGTTCCTCACACCAGTCCATTTTAGTGCAAAACATTTCACAGCAAACAACAGCAAGATGCTCCATTAAAACTCTGCACTGCTTTAAGCCATGAGGTCACTGTTAGGACCCAAACATGTTGTCATGACATCAATTAGCAACAGTTTGCCTATGCCAACGCCATTATTAAT
This sequence comes from Taeniopygia guttata, assembly GCF_048771995.1. Classification (NCBI taxonomy): domain Eukaryota; kingdom Metazoa; phylum Chordata; class Aves; order Passeriformes; family Estrildidae; genus Taeniopygia; species Taeniopygia guttata. The sequence goes on from NC_133028.1 coordinate 54,672,233, forward strand.
ACCTTGAAATACTAATCTCTATTACTGATTAACAGTCAAATGCACTAAATAATGTTTCATGCATTAAGAATGTATTACTGAATTCAATTACATGTCAAGAGCTGTGACTTATGAATCCTTCCCACAACACCATTTGTGCCAGAAAATATCTTTAAAAATTCAGCAACATTTAAAAGGCTTTTCATAACCAAGATACCTCTATATTGGAATAAACTGTTAGGCCCTAGCTTTGCAAGCAAGACGGGAGTCTGTCTATATGTCTGACTGCATCTCAGTTACCATTTCCAAATGCAGCAGTCACACATAACAGCTACAGTTCTTACTGAGCAATTTAGCAATTCATCAATGAGAATACCAATGCTTGACTAGAAATTCAGATCTTCCCTAAAACTAAGCCTGGCAACACAAGGAAGGATGCAGATGCCTCTTTGCATTTTGAAAACTGTAAATGTTATTCTGAACACAAAATACTGATTGTTTCAAGGAGATTACTGGCATTCTGTTTGAACACAGCACAAGAACTAGTGAATATGCATTTTGAGAAAGATTTCACTTCTACATTCATTAAGAGCCTTGATATTGAGGTATTTCAGAGGGAAAACTGGGACGCAGGGAGAATCAAGATGACTGATGAGCAGTACTTACAGGAAATGTTATTTATATTGCGTAATGCTAAACCAACTCAGTTAAACCCACAGTTTAGCAATGATAGCTGTAATTCTGTGCACATACATCCAGACTAAGCACTTGCATTTTCTCATGCAAACACACACACACAACTAGTGTGTACACTCCCGATGAAAAATTCGACAGTCAGCAAACAAAGAATATTAAGTACTATACCTTTGAGTCATAATCTTATAGGCATCTGGCAGATAACAGCGGATATTCTCCATCTGAGCAGGATCAGAGTCACAGATTTTATCATCAGTCCTGCCGTAGTTGGCACTTTCGATCATGATAACATCCGTTCCCGGGCAGCGCAGCTCAATGGGGTAACTCTCGCAGGACAGCTCCCTTCGGACCACAGCCATGGGCACTGGGGCACGGCTGAAAGCTGCAAGGATTAACACAGAAACACAGTCAACACTGGCTTTCCACACCAAGGCTAAAATTAAAAGCGGAATCACGTTCAGCAGCAGGCTTTACCCATATGCTGTGCTGAGATAGTTTCGGTACCATTCAGATTAGATCTGCAGAAAAGGGGTCTGGTTGCTGGCTTGCTGGCTGCCCAGAGTAACCATTTCTCCACTCAGTGACTTGATTTTCTCATTTTAAAGACAATCTAAAGATTCCTTTTGTATAGGGATTTAGAAATCCCTTATTGAAATAGGTAAATGGCAACTATGGCATCGTTATTATTTCTACTTACCAGGTGAAAAACTATTTGGCTTTGATATATAAAATTACAGTCCTGCATTGTACTTGAACAAGCAAAGAAAATTTTATGACAACAAGCAATCCAAGAACCAGGAACCCACCTGCTCAGCAAGATTGCACCTGTCCCACAGCAGATGTAATAACATCTGTATTGCTCCTGGTCCTTTTCTTAGCCCTTAGAAAAAAGTAATCCTAATGGCTTTTGCTGTAGCCTGCAGCATGCCTGGGGGTGGCCTGCAGGTTCTGGCACCAATCCCAAATTTTGGGCCCTACAGTGATACTTGGAAAGGCCAATTTATGGGACACCAGATGATTTAAGTTCAGTCTTGGCTTTGCATTGGATCTGATTAGATGGTCAAATAGTTGGCAAATACTTGTGAAATTAAAGAGCTCTCAGAAATCTTACCTGTTTTAAAAGAAATCCAGGCTACAGTTTGCAAAAGAAAAAAAAAAAAAAAAAGAAACACGCTTTGAGATGCCTTGAAAAAAAAGCCCTAAAGTATTAGTAAACAATGCCACTTGACAACAAGCAATTGTATTTCCCATCTTTACAGCCTCTTTGATCCAAAGATCTTAAACAGCTTGACGAACGTGAATCTATTAATCCCCAAATATCCCTATGAAGTAGCTACAGCACTGTCTTTCCAAGTTCAACCACAGAAGGGTTTTGCAGCTTCCAGATGATCTCATGGGAAATCCGTTGTGATGCTAGGAACCAAATACTTGTTTCCCAGCCTGGCACACCAGTCACAAGCTGAAATAAAAGCCAACTCCATTTCTTCTTTATTCCACAAGAATGAAAGGAACCACATAGGTTTCCAGATATAGGGATGATGTGCCCTCCCAGCTACATTTGCACACTTCCAACCAGAACACTCAGCATACAACCCAAGCCTGTCTGTATGTGATGGTGATAGGTTTAAGCCTCCAGCAGATCCATAGCCCATCTCATACCAGGCATCTTTAAACAGCTCCCTTTCCTCCTGGCCAAAGTATAAAAACACCAAAATACCCTCCCTCTAAACCAAAAATCCCATCCAACGTTCTGCTGGTTTGTTCCATAAAACTTCCCCATGGCATATGCACAGTAAGTTTGCTTATGGAAAATAAGATGATACTGATGTTTCTCAGAATACCATTTGACTATATCAAGGCTGCCCTGTCTGCAATCCAACACATTAACTTCCATGAATCCTTCCATTATTGTCAGTTGCCTCCTTTATGTATCACTGGACAGATTCTCAGATTCCAATTTCTGTAAATCTGCAGGGATTACTTTGATATCAGACCCTCCCTGGTGCGCCAGAGTTGTGGACTAATTGCCAAACTCCCAAGACAGATGTGAGCTTATTCTTGAATAATAGCTTGCACAATTAGCACAGCTTTAGGGTTTGGATCACTTGAGATGTCTCCTTCCCTGAGATCGGAGAAACGGTTTTGCCCTGGGCTCACATTGCACCATAGATTTATGTGATGCAATAAATTCTCACTGCTTCTCCTGTTACAGGAAGAGGAAAATGAGGAGGACAAGCGTGAACCTCTAAGGTGCACTGCCTCATTCTTACCCTTGGCTTGATATCACTAGTCAGGTGGAGGTGAGTGGAGCAAGGATGGTACAGTGATAGAGACAACATCTGATAGAAGAGATAAGCCAGCCAGAAAAGCAAAGTCAGCAGAGCTCAGCAATTTTAGCCTGTCCTAAAAACAACCTCAAGAGGTATTAAGTTTGCTTACAGGGATGTGTCCACAGAAGCCTGAAGCAGGTTCTGCTCTGTCAAACACTGGACTCTATGGCAGAAAGCCAGTGCTGACCAAAAAACTTCTGATGCCAGGATTCTGATTTTGGAAAATAGCTGTGGCGAGCTCTCCTCTCAAGTCTGTTCTATGCTAAACCTGAGCAGATTGGTGACATGGGAGGCAGAAGGTTTCTAGCAGCTTTTGGCAGAATGCTGAGGCCAAGGGCCCTCCCTCCTTCTGCCATGTGCTTAGATGACTCCTGCTAACTGCCAAAAAAATGACAAAATTAGGTTTACAGGCAATATTAGCTGTTTGGAGCTATGGTTTTGCCCAGTACTTTGGCAATTTGGATATTTTTCTCTGGAAGGTTAATATAGGCCATACAAAGGGCAAAGAGAGTTGGTAATACTACTTTACTTTTTACAGTTCCCACTACAGTATACAAAACATCTGAGCCACACGATTCAAAAAGTGTAATTTTTCTCTTAATTCTTATGCTTTGGGTTTTTATCAGTAACTATTCTATATCAAAGAAAGACATTAAACATGTGAAGGCTGAGGAAAACACTGCTTAAAATCACAAAAAATTAAATGCCTGAGAATTGACCCATACAAACCTGGTGTATTTGTCAAGCAGCTATACTGTACAAATACAACTAACCTTTACACTTGTGTTTTGCTGGAAATAAGACTTTAAGAATTACTAACAGCAAGTTACAAAACCATTAAAGAGATTTCTCTACCTCAAATGAGAACACATTTCTAGTATCATGAGTGTGTCTCCTGTACATAAGACTTTACAGCATTGATCTACTAAAATTGGATGCATATCAGTTCCAAGGATGTCCCCCAAACACCCCAAAACAAAGCTGAGCACCCCTTCCCCAAAACAACAGCTCATGTTCTATTCTCCAGTAAAGGATCTCTGGACAGATACAAACATTTCTAGATTCAGCTTTAAACTTCCTGGAATTCACCTTTTTTCCTTTCACACAATCACTTGACTGCTTGCTCTAAGAAAGACAGCTTTCACTTACAGACACCTCCCTGTGGTATCATGGAGTCAATATTTACATTTATTCTCTGGATAAAAAGCATAAAAAATTTAACAGCCCGGAAAAACTAGAAGCAGATGAATATTGTAATAGAGCACGATCTCCTATCATGCTTTCTCCTAAAGCAATAGGCACATGTTTTCCATCCTGCCATTGACCAGCAAATCATTCATTCTGCATGGCTTTTTTTTCTAATTCAGTATCTGCAATAAATACTCTGAAGGAAGATTAGAGCCTGGCTGTTTATCTCCTTGTAAACACATTTTTTGTTGTTGTGCCCCTATATGATAATCTTACTTAATCATTTTTACTGGTTTTCCTGTAAGGAGAAAAGATGTTTTGCTTTTTGCTGTGAAACAAGATACATCCAAGCCCATCTGTGAAATACACAGCACGATTGTATTAATTCATTAATACACTTCTCTCTCCTTTGAGCAGCTCCCTATCTTCACAGTCTCCACTGAGCTCCTTATTTAATCTCCTAAATAAGTGACCTAATTGTTGGCTTGAAGTCAAGAGAAGCTGATGGCTGCTCACTACTTTGAAAAACAGGTGTCTTTTTCCAGGATCCTATGTGCAGACAGCCATCTAAATACAGAACTTTAAAAGACTGTTTTTCAAATTCTTTAACGTTTAAATCTGTGCCAACTCGAGTTTTTTAGGTGCAGCCATTTGGTGGAAAATAATCCTCCAGAGCTTCTGCACGGCAAAGTGAGAGCAGAGGGTGAAAAGGCAACAGATAATGACAGGATTTTATCTGGGCGATTTAGAACTCCTTTGTCTCTGCTAATTTCAGGAGCTGGAAAATTAAGTAAGTCATCAAAATCTTGTGCTTTTTCTCCCCCTCGCTTTTGACCTCAGAATATAATTGCCTCTTGTCTTGCCTGCAGGGCACGGGCTTGTAGTTATCACTGTGTGCTTAATCAAATGCCAAAATAGCCTTTAAATTATGTGTTTCCTTGGCTGCTAGAGACTTGTTGAGCTCTGTTACATTCAGAGGCATGATGGTAATAGATGTACTTTTAAAAGAAAAGTGTGGGTTGATGCTTTTAATTAGGTTTTATATGCAATTTTCCCAGTAAAATCATTTTCTGGCTCAGAATTTTCAGTGCAAAAATTTAGTGCATATTTAAGGGCCGTGAAACAAAAGCTGGAACTGTAGAGATAATTATTTTCACAAGCTCTGTATTTGATTTGGTCTGCCCAGCTAAGTTCCCCAGTGCAAATGGAGCATGCTGGGGGAAGAGGCTTCCTCATAATTTGGAAGAATGCTTCTGTGTTTGTAATTTTGCAGTATTTAATACTCCCACAATTCACCTTGGCTCTGTGGGGGAAAAAAAATCATAAAGTAATAATAAAAAAAGTCCCCCTCCTCTTATTCTCAAGCCTACTCAGGTGTGGGTAGGAGTGGAAATTCTTTTCAGTCAACGAGTCAATGGGCTTTGTAGGGCCCATTCCACATTCTGAAGTACTTTTCTAAACCAGGGCCCTACTTAAAGTCTCCTTATTGTGTAAATTGTTTGCATCCAGACATTGCCCAGTATTTCTCCTCTGTCTCTCTTTACCTTAATCCAAATTATGCCTGGCCTCTGATCTCAAGAGCAATATTAGTGGAAAGCTTGCCTTTCAACAACCTTGAGTTAAAGATGGTGACAACAAACATTTCTCAGGCATCCAACATCCCCACTTCCCAATATTTTCACAAAAAAGTTCTGACAAGCTTAAAATGGCTTGGTTGGTCCAAAGTTCTCTGAAATCTTATGATTAATATACAGATATGGAAGTACCATTCTTTTGCCCCCACTTTCTCTACAGATGCTGACAATTAAAAAAAAATAAAAATAATAATAAACCCACAAGCAACTTTGTCTTTTCTAGAGGGACAGGGTGGAAAAGCCTTTCTTTTACTCTCTGCCTGCAGTGGGGTTAAAGAAAGGCGAATCCTACAGACCCTACAGAAAAAGGCTGATGCCAAGACATTGCAGCAAATGCTTGCAACATCCATATCCAGCTTCCCTGGGGAAGAAATGAAGACTGAATGCAGCCAGTGTGGCCAAAGAGCTGAAGCCATCAGCAGTGCAAGGGGGACAGTCCTGGTCCCTATTCCCAGCTCTCCCCTATGTGCCTCAGCTGATTGCTGTCTCATCTATCAAAATAGGAACATTACCTTACTTCCTCCATTAAGCATTCTAAAATCTGCTATGGAAAGGAAGAAGAGAATTACTTGCATCCTCAGAAAGTGAAGCATGTGGCTTCAGCTTTGATTTCTGCACATGAATCAAATACCCACATCCTCCTCGATCATCTTGGGCTTTTTTATTTTATAGATGATATCAAAAGCAATTTGCAACTTTCCTTTGGTCACCTTCACTTTGATCCCCCTCAGCCAGCAAGCACACTTCACAAATTAAAAGAGCATCTTTTTACATGGTGGGATGGAGTACCAAAAAAAAAAAGACAGAAGAGAAACAGAAGGCTGGGCAACACCCCATCAAAGCAACCAAAGAAAAGCTAAAAAACAGAAAACCCTCATGTATTTCCCTGTGCTGTTTATGTGAAGGTTGAGGTCAACTATCTTATGGTTCCATAAATTGTTTACTCTATCTCCATTATAACACTCAAGGGACACCTGCTAGGGATTTGCTCCCAGCTTCTATGAGTGAAAAGAGATGTTCAATGGCAAGTCTACACCTGATGCTCTCTCCCACAATTAAAAGGATTCACAGAAGGTTGTCGCAAACATAGAGAGGATTTTCTGTACAGATTGCCAAAATTCACACACAATCAGTGAATTTTCCAAGGTGACAAAACTATGAATACAAACAGGAGCACAAAAAACTCCAAAACCTAGTCAAGTCCTAAACTGAACATCTCGGAAGGAAACCTCTGTCTCTATGCATAAGCCTCATGGAAAGCACCTTTTATTTCCATGGCAGATCTCTTTCTGCATTTCTAGGCACCTAAGATCTCAAAACAGTGATGGACAAGCAACTGGCTCTTTCCACCATCCTCTGGATGCCCAAAACGCCCAGGGACAGAAGCCAGAGGATTAAGCACCAGACAGCTACATCCTGGGGTAATTCTATTGCTCATTCTTCATACCACCAATACTCCTCATCTCTTTGCCACGCTCAGCTGATAGATATCCTTATTCTCTCCCCTTACATTCCCAAAGCCTTACTCAATGTATGGAGAAGCTTTCCTTATGAATAAGAAGCATTAGATTATCTTAGAATCTCTTAGTATCTTCCTAGAGAAGAGAAAAGAAACTCACAGACAGTAGGCAAAGATTACTGTGGAAGATCACAAGAAAAAGACAACAAGAGTGAAGTGGATGCATTTGCACTCAGGGGAGAGTGCTCACAGGGGAAATTGGTCATTTCAAAGCCCTGGGAGAGAAGAAAATGAAGTGATAAAAGAACAAAACCACAGAATCAAGATGGTAGTTCTGAATGGAGGAGCTTGACAGGAGGAGGTGACTGAGGCACCGTGTGAAGACAGCTTGAGCCAGGGAGACCCAAACCAGACCTGCGGGAGGAAGCAGTGCACCAGCAATACCGCACTTCTTTTCTCCTCCTCCATTCCCACGTCCTGGGACTCAGGGGCTGCTGTCTCATTAGTGAGTGATGGGAAATTCTGAGAACTGCAACAAACTTGTCTTTCAACAAGGCCTCATCCTCACCTAATTCCCCCTCAAGGAGAGGTGAATACTTCTGAAGCTGATATCTACACCGGAGTAAGGCGTCACCAAGGGTCACTGCCCTTCCAAGCTGCTCTGGGGTATGCGCACCTGCCAGGAGAGTGCTGTTGAAAGGAAAAGGGATCCTGCTTCTTCCCCAAAACAAACCTTCCTATCTCCAGCCATGGCTCCACTGCTGGACGTGCTTCCAGCTCTGTACTTGGTGGACTCCTCTATGAGACCGAGCAAGTCAATAATTCAACAAGAAACTAAACCAGTGGGGGCAGAAGGGAAAGGGGGAATTTCTGCTGGGCTGATAGAGTTCAATCAGCTCAGAAAAGGTTACCTCAGGTCATAGGATGAAAGCAAAAGATTTTTAGAAAGAAGAGAGGCTGAATTTAGAGTGCTTTCCAAAAAAACATAACAACTTACCTTCAAATCAGAGGTCAGAAACACAATCCCAGCCTGAGCTAAATGTCATTTTAATGAATTTAATTAAAGCACAAGAAAAAAGTTGAGAACAACAGAAAAATAAAACGTGGCCCCCAAGGGGAGGTTGAATCCAAGTGCATTAATATTTAGACCCTATCACAGAAAAAAAGCCATTCCCAAGTATCTTTTCCTTTGCAGTGGGTCATCTAATTTGTAATGAAAGGCACACATTAGATACAAACATTCTGTAAATCTATAGGCTTCTTTCACATGAATTACCTTTCAAGTGTAGGAAAGCTGTGCACACACAAGTGAAGTGTCAGAGTTTAAAGCCTTGCACTGTGGTGCTTAATTTCTATAACCAACCTTATAGCAAACTTCCCCTCCCTAACAGTGACATTATTAAACTATCTAGCTTTTATATCTTGGTCCGTAACTTTGAGACATTTGTATTCTCAATAAAATAAGCATTAGGTTCTGAGCCACAGGGACCAGTCTTTTTTACAAATCCATACACCACAAATTTCCCTGGGTCCTTAGTAAGGAAAAGCATGCCACTTAGTTCGTACCCAACTCAAAGTTACTGTTGTTACAACAGGCATTCTACTGTCTTCAACAAAAACCCTCAAATGAGTGAAGCTTTGACTCTGACATTGCTGAATAGCCCTGGTTTTTCAAATTTAATACAGCATAAGTTAACATGGTGAAGTGAGCAGGATTTGAGTAATAACAGAATTTGCCCCATTTCAAATTACTCCAGTGCAGGTTTTAATTGTAGCCATTAGTAAGGCTAATCTTTAATCTCATATAAAAACTTTTAAAACCACCATAACAGGTATAATCATAGAGACAGATAAATGAGCATCAAGGGTTTAGCCTAAGAACATTAAGTAAAAATAATCTGATAATATTTTTCAGATTTCATATTATATAATAGGTTCATTTAAAATTACAGTTTGTTTTTGTTCCCATTTAAAACACTAGCTTAAACTCATACCCTTTCTAAAATAATACAAAGTAAGACTACCTTTCCTTTTACCAGCAGAGCTACTTTAGTGCCATTAGAATTTAGGTTTGCCATTAGAATGGGCTTCAGGAGGATTTAGTGGTGGCCTAGGTGGATATTTCCCAAGTGCTCTTCTCTGTATCTTGTACCACTGTGAACTGGGAGGTGGCAACCCTGGGCTACAGGAAGCAGGACAAAGACAGCTGGCAGAGGCCAAGACACAAATGCATTCTCAAAAGTTGGAGATGAAACAGAGCCCAAATTAAAATGAGACAGAACCCAAATATGACTTTTATCTCACCATAGGAGAAAAAAAATGGGGGGGGGAGGAGAAAAAGAGAAAGGCGGAAACCCCAAACATAAAACCACACCACAGTAACTAACTGACCCCAAAAACCAAAAAACTCAGGAAGACACCTTTTGAATTCAGGAGGTTCAGCAATTCTCCTAAGGCTATTGAAAATTAGACAGGTTGGATGTATTTGGAGTTTTGCTGAAGAGCTGCAAGTAATAGATTGCTAGCAAGAAATACCTTCGCAAAGTTTTTATTTTGATTTACAGCTCCCTGAAAAGCATCTGAAGGGGAACATTAAAGCTCTTGTAGAAATATCTGCATTATTACAGAAATGATGAACAGCAGAGTGGAGATTACTTTGTGCTGTTTACAGACTTGTTTATCAGAGCAGTAAATCTATTTTTAAGTTTGTACTTGAAAGGAGAACCATGTGAAATGTGGATAATTGTCCAGAGAAAAGATAGGCAGGCAAAAAAGAATTTCTACCAAAGTACTATAGCCTGACACTCAAATATATGTAGAAAAATCTGGGCCCTCAAATATTAACCAGTTAAAACAACTGCTTTACATCAAAGGCCAAAAATGACACCTTTAGTGTTCATTTTACAAGAAGTTACCCAGACCTCAAAGACTAGCCATCTCAAGGAAGTAATATGGCTAAATCACAGATCATTATTAACTGATTTTTTTGTGTTCTGGCCATCAGATCTCCTTTGAGTCTCTGCCATAAATAGCAACAGGGAATTTGTTCTTTCCACTAGCCGTAATTGTGAAAGTTTTATACAGAAGTTTGAGACTACCTTAAGATCCTGATTTCTCAGAATTGAATCCATTATATTTTTTTTTATATATGCACTTCTTAAACTTTTAGGAAGGCATGGTGCATTTGAAACAGGCAAAATGGCAAGCATAGTTTTCTACATGGCAAAATGACATTTGGGGTTGAATTTTGAGAAACCAATGGGCACTTCTTACTATAGATTACCTGTGAGTAATCTTCAAAGATAACCCAGACCCCAGCTCCTGGATGAGGTTTTCCATAGCATGCCACATATGAGCTCCATCCCAGGAACACTGGAATGAGATCCAAGATCCTTTTTTGCTGATACACTAACAAGAATTACAAGTAGGCTGTGCCAGGTTATTCTTTGCAGTCCTCTGAATCATGACTCCCAAACGGTATGACATTTACACCCTCCTTTGACCTCAAAATATCAAGGATTTCACCTTGAAGTTACTAGCAGCTTCAAAGAGCTTTTCAGAAGCATTTACATTCATCTGAACAGTGGCCAACTTTATTTACTTCCCCTCAATCTTAAAGAACAGTAGGAGAATTAAATCTGAAGAATGAACTGAAACATGCACACTTGTTCCAGGTAGAAATATACCTGAAGTAAAATCAGATTTTCAAGGAATTCACATATTTTTGCCCATAGTACCCCTTTCTCCCCAGTAGAAAGTAGCAAAACATTAAAGCTAATTAATTACCTCCAGAAAATGGTTCACCTTCTAGGAAACACAACTATAATCTTGAGTGATGAAGTTTCCTATTGTGGCCACCTGCTCACAGCAAGCACTGTGCTTAATTATTTCCCCACCTAATATAACCTGTGCAAATATTGCTCCAGAAACACTATATAGCCAGATATGGGTGTGTGTTGATATAATACTTACATGCATGCAATATTGCCCCCATCTCATGGTGAGTCACATAAAAAAAAAAAAAGAAAATTCAAAATCTGAAATAATGCGCAGCCGTAGGCTCCCAGAAATGCCCTGGACTTATCAACTGCTCCCAGAAAAGTCATGTGAAAGCTGAGAGCTTCTGAGCTTTGTAGTAGGGAGGGGATGCTACCCTGTGATACCACCAGGACTCCCGCTGCAGATCCGGGGCAGCCAGGGCACACCAGTATGGCCAAACTCACCTTACAATATTTTTATCTGCAATAAAATACTCTGAATCCTGCCCTCCCACACTCCACCAGCTGTGGAGGTGTCCCAGGATAAAAGTTATTATTAATCTTCCTCTCCATCCCTCAAAGCGGTGAGCAATAGCCTAATAAGCACTTTAAAAAGTAGCAATAACAAGTGTGAGTAGTCACAGAGACACTGTGCTCAGAAAAAAAACCAAAACACCAACCTCGTACTGGTTAAAAGCCAGCCCTGCTTTATAGAAGTCCCTAAAGCACTGGATATCATGACTCATTACTTGTTCTGTGGGAAACTGTAGGGCTCCTTTGCAGACACCCACATGCACGCTGAACAAAATGAGGGTCCGTACCCCAAAGGATACTTTAAAAAGAAGAAGAAATGTGTGCAGGTTAGGAACAGCAGCTACAGTGACACACGAAAGGATAGTCATGCAGCATGAGTAACAAACAGGTGCAGATGCTACACTTGAGGGCACAATGCACACCAGTTCAATGAAAATATGGCTGAAAAAAAATTATCTAAGTTGCTTCAGGAGAAAACCACTGCAAATAACTGTGATGGATGGAAGACTCTTTTTTAGCTGTTTTCTTTTTTTTTTTAAACACAATAACTAGACTTGTTTCAAATTGTCCTCCTTCAAGAGGCAGATGAAAGAAGTAAATCTTTTGCTGATCTCTCTGCCAGCAACAACCAGGATATATTTGCCCAGTCTCATCAGAAAGAGATAGTGGGCCCAAAGGTAAAGAAATATTTTTGCAAAATAACCTGATGGAAGAGTCCATTCCTCCTTCCCCTATAAATAAGGTGCGAGAGAGAGAGAGCAGGACTTTTTTGAAGCCCCAGCACTGCTGTGACACCAGAAGATGCTCAGGATGAAGGGCACAGAAAGGGCTCTTGGAAAATCAAGCACTTGCTTAGCACTTGGTAAATCCCCTGTCCTGTTTGCCCCTGAAGGGTTTTGAAGGATTCTTTCAAGTTAGGAAAAAAAAAAAAAGCACCAGAGAAAGGTTTTCAGAAAACTTTCTAGGAGATTATTAATTAAATTTCTAATGCAATTATGCTGCAGTACATTTAAGTGCACTTAATAGAATCTGACTTATATTTAACAAAGGATCTATTTCAAGGATTTTTCTTCCATCTGTAATATCCATTTACTTTTGTATCTGTTTCAAGCATTGTTCTTCTAGAGTTATTTATACTTCATTTAGAATTTTCTGCTTTTTATAAGAATAAAATTGTTACATATTTCCATCATCTTGTGCTCCCTTTTCATATTTGAGGAAAGAATTCTGTTGCCACTGTCCCTCCAAAGGAATTTTTAGAGCACAAGGAAAAATCTTCATTAAACAAATCCAATTTTTTTACTTACAATTCTTCTAATGCCCCCCATTATTCTGTAATAAAGCTCCTCAAACTGTGTAGGGTAAAAAAAAAAACAACAAAACAACAGTTTTTCAAGGGGTAACAATCTGGGCAAAATATAAAAGGTCACTGAACAAGTTTATTGTTGAGTCAATCTTTCTGATGCACTCTAATATTAGTCCTTATTGATTGTGTTAATCACAGACAAAAAAACCCAAACAAACAAAAGCCCAACCAAAACCACAAACAAACAAAAAGTGACTCCTAAAAAACTGGACAACAAACAAAACCAAAACCACCAGCATCAACAAACACACAGACATCTATGAGCAAATAAACACAAACCAATTTTACTTGGTAAGAAACAAAGATCACAGTCTGGACTGGTATACAAATATTTGATGGTTTTAGCCAGGATAATTCCTCATAAGTTAAAATATTTAGCACAAAATTAAACAGAGAGGAAGATTTAAGATTAAAAATGCAGACAGTACACTGAGAAGTCTGTTTCCACATGACAAAACCCTCAAGTCTGCAATCATGAGAAATGGCTTCTTTTGTTAAACATTCTACCCTCACTTACAAAAAATAAATTAGAAAAAATTGTAGCAGTGTTGTTAACAAGTACAAATTACAGTTTGGAAACACAAACATGCAGCACTAAAAGCTCAAAATACTAATGAAATCAAACTAAAAAAAATATGCTGGCAGAATTTTTAAAGTGTTTTTAAACTAGTAAGGTTTGTGGGTCAGAAAGAACCAGCTATCAAGCATAAACTGAACTCCCTACAAATATTCACATACTCTCTCCAATCTGTATTTAGAAAGAGGCAAACAGAATTATTCATCATTCACAGAGATAAAGAGATGCTTTCTGTTCTAGCAGATACTTGGAAAGATATTAATAGCAAAACACCCAGTATTTTTCAGTCTGAAGAATGGGAGTTTGTAAGAAACCACAAACCCTCTTAGGAATCCCCCTGCTGTTTTTTAGCTTGATTCTGGGCACTGGCACTTTGCTACTAACAAGCATTAAAAAAAAAAAAAAAAAAAAAGGCGTGAAAACAGAATGTAAGTCCACTTGCATACAGGAAAAATGCATTAGCTGTTGCTTCTCAAAAACTATGCAAATGTGGAACTGTCATCTCAACTGAAGCATTTCTGGAAGTTCAGCAAGAACCTCATCAGTCCAAAATCATTCAACATACTTGTCGATGATCTGGGAGAAAATACACTCAGAGATTGCCAAATTTGCAGTCAGTGCAAAAACTGATGAAATGTTAAATAATGACACAGACCTTGTCGGTTTTGCAGATTGATCTACACAATACCTGAGCAAACCACGCTTGAACACAGACAAATTCAAGTCCATGTAAGAATACAAGAAGTGCTCATTATGTGAGACCACAGACTTGCAAGCAGTCACTCTGAAACAAGACTGTTTCCATAACTGATAACAATTTGAACAACATGCAGTAGCTCAAAGGGCAAACATGATCTCTGCAAGTATGAGGAGGTGAATAATAAGTAGAAGTGGGATGATGAAATTGCCCTGTATATGGTGTCAATGAGACCATTCATTCTTGGAATATGTACACATTGTGGTACCCTACACTTCAGAGGGTTTGTCAGAAACTCTAAAGGTTTGCAAAAGAACCTAAAAAAAAAAAATAAAGTAGAGCCTGGAAAGGCAGTTTAACAAGTGAGCCACCAAAATGACTTAGACTGTTTAACTGGTCTAAAAGACTATCCTAGTCTGCAGGTAACTACCAAGGGAAGATATTTCTCTTTAATCTAGTGGAAAAAGGGAAGTTAGAGCCAGGATTTGAAAGCTGAAGTCTGATACATGGAGATAGAAATAAGGTAATATTTTTAACCATGTGAGCAATTTACCATGGAATAGTTTACTTATATATATATGATTTGTTCTTCATCAGCTGAAGTACCTAAACAATGGCTGAGTATTTTTCTGGGACACACTGATGCCTGATTCACAAATCACTAGGTGAGATCTCTACTGTGCAAAGTCTGGCTTGTTGATCATAGGAGTTTCTTTTTATTTTAAGGATCTATGTAGATTTGGGAGAAAGAGAATAGGAAGAGGAAAGGGGCATTTAGCTGCATGGAACTTACTGAATTTATTAACTTAGAGTTAAAAAAAAAAAAACAACCCACAAAAAACCCAAAAAAGACCACACTCTAAAAAGGTTAACACCAACAAACCCAAAAACAAAACAAAAACAAAAAACAAAAAAAACCCCAAACAACACAAAAAAAAAAAAAAAAACAAACAACACAAAACCTCCAGTAAACTCTTATGCAGAGCTGCTGAGCTTATCCACAAAGAGAAGGTTTGTATATTGCCATTAGTGTTTGCAAATATTAAAAAAAAAAACAAAAACAATTCAGGACAGCTTCTTGAATGCCCAGGAATAAAAAATGGCAAGGAGGAGGAAGGGAACTGCTTAATGCAAACCAACAGATGGGATTTTCAGTCAGAGGCTTGCTTTGTTTTCATAATGAATCATAACCTGTGAAATCTAAAACATCTTTTATTTGCTGCAGTGAGACAAAGACTGCAGTTACGGCATGTGACTTGTTTTCTCCACCCTTTGTCCTTACAGAAGGTAACAATGCAGATGCACTGGACCTGGAATAATTAGCCAAAGTTTAGAAGGATGGATGAAAGTGTAGGTATGGCACTATGTGTTTAGTAGGTTTGTCTGTCTTGGGGTTTGTGTTGGGTTTTGTGTGGTTGGGTTTTTTTTGTTATTTGGGGTTTTGTTTTTTGTTTGTTTGTTTTGTTGTTGTTATTATTGTTTTCTCCTTTAATTCAGCCTTCCACTATGGCTATCTAATAAACCAATGTAATTCTGTAAAGTATATTAATTGCCCTCTCAGTGTAATTAGCTAGTGTACACCCTATAATAATAAATCAGCATCAGGGACATGTAGGGACCTGGTGTGATGTTACTGGGATGGGTTGGGGGGCATTATTCCCTAAATCCTACTTCCCAGTTATGGTGCTGCAGGTGCTCCCTACCCTGGCATTGTCCCATGAGCCAACCCTGGCTGTGCAGCCCCTGGTGCCAGCTGTGGGAGCTGCAGAGAGCCAACAGCACTGCAGAGAAGCAAGGTCTGTGTTCTGCTGGCAGCTCTCTACCCCAGATCCATCCCTGCCAGTCAGGCAAAGCAGCATATATATACATATATATATATATTTATGTATTTATATATATATATGCATCATTGCTATATTACACATGGTTACATTATACACTCTACCACAAAATGGACAGGTAAGCAATTCAAGTTAAGGCATCAAGCCAAGAAAAACTTAAGCTACCTGGAAGACTGGAGCTGCAAATAGAGGCTGCCACGTCTATTACTTATTATTTTTCTGAAGTCCAAGATTTAGGTTTCAGAAACATCAGGCATCTACTTGTGGCTTCTCAGCACACTTATATCCCCATAACAGCTTGCAATATAAAATACTGACTTCTATTCATACATATTTTCCCATGTTATCAAGTCCATCTTCATATTAAAAATAAATGAATTTAAAATGTAGACAGCTACATATATAAGCACTCTGCTCCAAAGCCATACTTCATCTTTAAATAGCAGCAATCAATACATACACTATATAACCTAAACAAATTTCTATTATGAATTCCTAATGGATGCATGCTTTGGTCATTTTTATTACTAATATATTATTGATTTACAGAATACATTACCACCTTAGGCATTGGGATTTGCTGAAGTCCTTACATTGTATTTGTAGTTATAGTCAAAATACGAGCCAAAAGTCAATACCCCATTTACCACCAGCACAGCCCCACTAGAGAGTTAGATATTTAATTATGGTCTGACTCTCATCGTGGAATCATAGGTCTTACACTGGCACATAAAAGTCATAGTTATTCCTGTAAAATTATCCACGAGGCCTGCCTGCTTGTCTTCCACTCTATTGCCAAAACACTTTTAAAGTCACAATTTGGACAAAATTTGCAAAAACACTGGCAGTCTAACCTGGCAGATCCCTTGCAGGGCAGAGTTTCTCTGAAATCAAAGCATCCACTTGGGCTCTTTTGCTCTGAATCAATGAACAGTTTCTCTTTGTTGCCATTCACAACAGGAAGCAGTGATTGACTCCTGCAGTTGCCCAGGAGAAAGGGAACCAAACAGCTTGCTTTGATATGAATACTAATACCAGCAGACAGGCAGAAGACAGCACGCCAATCAGCCCCGCCACTACCTCCCTACATAGGCTGCAGACAGCACGTCAGCTGCTACTCACTGAGGCTTCAGCAGAAGCCTGTAATAAGATGGGCACATCATAATATTGTTACAGAAATCAAATCCAAAGTGTTTGTTTACTGCTACAGGTGGAAATGAGGAGGAAAAAAGGATTTGGGGTTACGGTTACTTTGGTGAAGCCACGCCACGTTGTTGGCTTGCGGATCTATGTCACACACGTGCAACAACACACGTTGTCTTGCCAGAGTATTATCACACCTTGGGCAAGTCAGGCTTTCTGCCAAAAGCCAAGCACAGAAATGGCACAGATGCAGTATCACAAGCATTGTTGTTTTTTCAGCTGCTCAATGACACAACTCTCCTGTAATCTCTAATTAAGTAACTTCCAAGGAAAATCCAAAGTAACATATTGCTTTCCGGGTTTTAATACTTTTTAAGAGATGGATGAGAATCCATCCCTTGAGGAGAACAGTCTACAAGGAGGGAACCCTGCTTCTCTGACTTTCCTCCTTGTCTTTTTTTTTTTTTTTTTTTTTTTTTTTTGCAGACTGATGTATGTGAGGACAAAGGAATAAAATACATACAGAGTACAAGTACTTAGCACCCTTTTTGCAGAAGAACAAACAACTGCAACAGAGACAACAGTAATCAAAAACACGCCTGAGAAAATAACAGCCACAAAAAGCAAAAGTCATATCAATTGCTTAGGCCTCTCTGCACACAGAAGTTAAGTGAGGTGAAGCGAAAAAGTTTAATTCACTGAGCTGACTAGAATTAAACAAATGAGCCATCTAAAAAGTGGAAGATCAGCTCCTAAAAACCTGCCTACAATGCATCATGTCACACCAACTTTAAACTGTTTTTTCACCCACTGTCCCATTCCTTACCTACAGGCAAGGTGCTCACCCCCTCCTCCTTAATTTCTTTCTCAGACAGGGATTCCAGCACATGCCTTGCAGGAGACACACAACATGAGCCAAATTTAGAAACTGGCTCAGTCTTGGTCTTTGCTCCAAAACCAAAGGGGTCAGGAAAGCTTCAGCAGTGTGTTGAGAGGTCCCTGAACACAACACATCCATGAGGGGAAAACATCACATCAGTCTTCCCTGCCTTGTCACCACCCAACCATATCTCTCACTGCAGTGATAACTTTAAAGAAAAGCCACAGAACTATGCAAGAGACTGTCCTAGCAGACACAAAGCCTGACAGATTCAGAACACAGTCAGCAGAGGCTTTCCAGACTAGGGTAGGACTCTTGAGAGACAGGACCTTTTGCAAAAAAAGCCCCACCCTTACAGCAGTATAGGAAAAAGATTTCAAAGGCTCTGCTGACAGACATGAGGCATTTTATGAGCAGCCTTTTCTGCTTCCATCCTTATTCACCAGTGGCAACAAGAAAACACAATCAAATATAAAATTATTCTGATGCTTGTTGATGACTCTGTCACACATGGAGACAGTCCTGGAAATTATCCTTGCTTCACCTCCCCCTAGCATGGCTTGTGTCCAGGACCCCTAGGTTATAGAGTAATTTTTGTGACTGTTTACTGCATCACCATCCCTTTCAACACATACACACAAAGCATGGTGAAGCTGGTAAATAATGAGACTTTATTTTATTTCTATGTATCTTGTGCCAGGCAAGGACATGACAAAACATCATGCTTCTAAAATTAAACCATATTTATTATCAGAATTAAAAAAAGAGGTGCTGCAATTTTACTGAACTTCAAAGTCACAGGCAGGAGTCTGTGGCAGTTGTTTCAATCAAATGTGTTACTTATCCAGATTCACACTGAACAAAGCAATATGTAAGGCACACCAGAACTGGAAAGCAACATTTAAACAATATGTCCCCTTCTCATTTTTAAACACACAGCCAACACTGTCTCCATTGAAATATCTTCCAAACAAAACAAATTCATTACAAAGTTTTTAATTTATTTAAATGCAATTTAAAACAGCTATACAAAATAAATAAACAAAGAGAACCTACAGGAAACCTTTCATTCCAGCCCAACAAAAAAGTTTAGTTGAATCCCACACAGTGGTTTGAGAGGGCTTTTGGGTTTTGTTTCCTTTCCCCTCCTCTTTAATTGTTTCAGGAAGGGTACCAGAGCAGAGAGAGGAGGCAGGAAATGAGGAGGCTGGAGACTATCAGTAGTGGAGAGCTTGGCTCTGCTGGGTAAACCTACCCATACTCTGCATCATCCCACCTCTAGGAATGCACAGACCTTGATATTACCCTCCCCAGTGATCAATTTTGGCAGCATCTTTGTGCTCCTGCTGTATGAATGCCATCAGCTGAAAGCCCTTCCACCATAGGTGAGGACGTTCAGACAGACCACAATAATTTCTGAAGTCAGGAAGCTGAGGGACTCATCCAGGTTAGCTTGGCATAACCCTGAGCCATGGCTGGTTTTGTCACAAGTTAAGCAGTTGTATTTTCTCTTTGGCAACAATAACAGCTCCTTTTCTGCATCCTCCTTAATGGCCTTGGACTGGATCAACTCCTCAGTTATCTAAAAGGCTCTCTTGGTGCTGGCCAGCCACATACCAAGGATGGGGCAGTTTCAAAGGATGTGATGATTTCTCCACCAGCAATACTTTATCCCTCAGAAGCCACAGGGAAGCATGGATGGAGGGAGTAGGAGACAAGGCTGAGACAAGAGGTTTCTTTTTATTTTTATATTTACATTGCCCTGTAGACAATCAAATCCTTCAGTTTCGTTCCCACATTACATTCAGCTACTGGACAGGGCCCAGACATCTGCTCTGCCTCCCTGCTCCAGGGCTGTCCTAGGATTACACCCATGCCCTGCCACAAGTGGTATTGCTGTGTGTCAGCCGCATGAACCTCCAGGCGAAAACCTCTCCACTTGCACGGGCTTGGTATCACAACACACTTGCATTTGCCTGCAAGGTACAGAATGATTGCACTGTATCTCACCAAGGCTCGGTCCCATTTCCCTAGGCTTGTATTTTCCACTTATCAGCATGGCTGGGATTATACAGCAGCTTGCCTGGCAATCCAGAGCAAACTGAACATGCTGTTGACTCACAGCATACCTGTAAAATATGGTAGTGAAATGTTTGGTAACCTCCTCCAGCACCACACACACAAGGGGAAGTCGGTCCCTACCTTCTGCCCTCTAGCTTCCTGAAGCCCAGGTCTGCTTTTGCATGAGGTTTTCGGCCCTCCACTGAGTGTTTCAGTCAGCTTTCTCTCCACCCTCCCTCCTGCTAACCTTCATGCATGATGTGGATTCAGTGCTAGGGGGCCTTTAATGTCTCCAGAAATTATATGTTGGAGTCAGAATTGTCACGTCTCTGAAGGAGTCAATGCAGCCTTCTCACAAACTTTGGCTCTGGGCAACAGGAGCAGGGCTGCCCTGCCCTGGGCAAGGACATTCCCAAACCCCAGGCAGCCTTGAGCACTGTTTCCAGCAGCAGCTTCCCAGTCCTACCTTCAGTGGCACTGCTCTCCCAAAAGCTGTGAAGGAAATTTTACTGTTGTTTTCTTATCTTTATCCCCCAAGCTGGTCTGTGCACAAACTCACATCTGCCTTTCTCTATCACCCTGCTCCTGCAAGGGAATTTTGTTCAAAATTAAAGGGTTTTTGTGCTTCTGAGATCTTGCATATAGCTCTTTTTTTTTAGTTTGATGGTGAGAGTGGTGTTCTTTTTCTTCTCCTTTTTATCACACTGCTGCTTGATGTACAACAATTCTACTTTGAGTGAGAAGTTTGACTAAGGATTCCAGGGCTCTTCAAACCAGCATGGATGTAATTCTTACTTCTTGTGGATCTCCCTGGCACCACCACACACCTTATGCTTTTTTTTCTCAAAAACAGCCCAAATCAAACAGTTACTTCAGGAACAGAATTAGCAAAGGTAACGTTACAACTCTGTCACACACCCAGGCTATTTTCACAGGCTGCCTGTCTCTTGCTTCTCCTAGCCTGGCTTCTTTCCTCCTCCTAGCAGGGAGGTTGCTATGGAGATTTCTTGAGAAACAAAGAGAAAGGGCTACAAGAAACACAAAGCCTGGAGAAGGGCATGAAAGAGAAAATCAATTTATCTTTTTTGTTAATAAATCCATTTCCCCCAAATCTTTACCTAGAAAGACACTGATGAAGAGACCAGACCCTCAAACATTGCTGCTCTGCAGCACATCCCCCATCACATGGCAGAGGGACTTTAGAGTGGTGGCAGTCCCAGTGAATGGCACCCCAGCAACACAAGGATGCTAAAGCAGAGTTAAACTCGTGTGTCACAATGCAAAGCAGTTACAACAACCAGTCAGAAAGGACCTTAAGAACTTTTTCCTCCCTGTTAGAGCTGTTGAAAATTCTTTAAGTGATCAGTACAGGCTTTCAACACTTTATCCAAGAGGCCCATGTGATTCTCAAACCAAAAGAGATGGGTGGGCAAGACAGAGGAAAGCAGACAAGTCAAGGAAAGTGAAGAAAGAATAAAGAAAAAAAATTTCTGAAAATACAGCAGCACATAACATCAGCTCCATTCATAGCAGTACTCAGGGTTGTTCAATGATCCTGCCCTCATTTATCACCAACACGCTAACAGGATGAAGAGAAGCAAGGTGTAAAAGAGATTAGAAAATAGATAATTGTAACTATACCCATTGCTTCCATTTTTTCCAGATTATGCCTTGCTTTAATTTACTCAAAACAAATGCCTGAGTGTGGTTGTTGTTTGGTGTGTTCTGAACAGGCTGGCTCAGAAATTCTGAGTTTCTCTGTTTATTGACCTTGTTATCTTATTTCCATCATACATAGCTGATAGGGCTATGTAAAGATCTTAATTAGAGCCTGAAGATAAATGCAGTCCCTAGTCAAGGCTATTTTACACACTTATGCAGGCTCAGTTCCCACAATGTTGGGGCACATCTCAGGTTCTTCTGCCTGCCATGCAATGAAAGACAGCTCAGTGCTCCTGTCCTCACCCTACAAACCATGGTCTGAAGGGATCATGGGCCAGGTCCACAAGTAGTCAGAAGAACCAGCATGACCTTTGGTTCAAGGACTGACATGGGACTTCAGCCAAAACCCAATACTCAATTTGGTGCTGCATCTTCCCTACAAGCTGCCGTTCAGTAATGCTGTCAGCACCTCTGGTTGCATCATTGCTCCTTTACAGCAGCATGCAAGCACCTTGGTCCCACTCCTCTCCCATCCTGGGGGGCTTCTTGATACACAGAACTGAGCCCAAGCATTTCATCAGTGGTCATATGGCAAGTCAGTGCAAAAACAGGATCCCCAGCTTAGTTGTTTTCACCAGTTGAGAGAGCTGGAAACATTGGGGGAAGAAAAGTGACTGTTCTGTCTCTCCCCTTGCCTCCATGACACCCCTGAGGACTGGTCAGAGAGCACAGAGGCAGCATCCTGCTGCAAGGCATGCAGGTAAAGGAGCCCACAGGCACAAAGCCCCATTATTAAGCAGCAAATTCAACTTGGAATAGACATCAGAGAGAGAGCTTTGACATGCCTAGCATTGGTAAGAGTATGAAGAAGGTCAGAATAGGTAACAGGAAATAATTATTCAGTACTCCTCCTAATACCACAAATAAGGGAAGTCAATGAACTACTTGCAGATACAAGGGTCAAAAACAAGCACAGTGATGTGTTTTTGCACACAACTTAGAGTGTCAGGGAACTTGCTGTAGTAGAATGGTGTAGAAGCCAGAGACATTCAAAAAGAACTACAAGAATTCCCATAACACAAGGTCCACCAGTAGCTTTAACCTGACAGTCCAGATATTATCTCCAGATTTGAAAGTCTTTACATCAGAAGATCACAAATGTGCCATTGTTCTCATACTACTTTTCCTATCACCACATCTGTTGCTAATTACTGCTAGAGACAAGACACTGGGTCAGCAAGTCTTCAGCCTCACCCAGTAATAATTTCCCTAAGGATGTTCTCACTGCTTGGAACAGAAGAAAGAGTAAGGTGTCTCCTATCATCTCCTGAACAAAACTGAATAATTGTGAGAAAGAAGGGTAAATTAAAGATAATTAACCTAAACTGACTTTTACCCATCTATCTTGCAGGGGAAAAAAATTGAGAAGTACATGTGCTTTTGGTTTTTTTGCCTGCAACCTATTGCTCTATTAAGATATCATTACATCAGTGTAAAAAGTTATTTCCTAAAAAGATAGATTTGCAAAGAGTCCACTGGCCTACCACACTTTCCCTGAACTCTGTGCTAAAACTCCTGTTGAGTTCAATGATAACCCTGAAGGGAGGTAGTAATGACAGCAGAGGAGAACACATGTCACATGCCAATCTCCCAGCTAAAGCTAAAAATCACTAAGGGGAATATTCAACAGGAACCCTACACACAGTATCTGCCTCTATCACTAATACCTAATGATTCAACCAGAACAAACAGCTCTGCAATACCAATACACCAAAGCCAAGTACAATCACAGGAGCACAGCCTGGCTTGTCATCTACCCAAAATCACTGAGAACGGGGGCAGGCTGAAGACCTCAGCTCCAGGATATCCTTAGACTCTGCTGTGGCATAGCTAGTCTTGTTATATATGAGTGTACATAATATTGTTATGTACAATCTCTATTTCTTTATCCCACCAAGTCACTGCCCTTCAAGTCAAGGAAAAGAGACCTGGCTAACAACTAACTTCCTAACTGTTTAGTAAGAATAGTAACAAAGCAAAAGAAAGAAACCCTATCAGTACAGAAGAAGATGCAGTTTCAGCTCAGTTGAGACTAGACACCACAGGAATCCGGTATACTTAGCATACTGTACTTTGCTAAGCTCCCATCTTCCAGCTCCCACAGGTGGGTGCACGTGGAAATGAACAATGCTCATTTAACCCAAAGTCTGTATTCACAGCTCAAGATATCCCTCCACAACAGAAGAGCCAATCCCTGTGAAAGTGGGCTCTTGCTCTGCTTCGCAGTTACCAAAATATCTACACCTTGCAGTACCACCCTCCATACCCAGCCCACACCCTGCTTCCAACCCTTCAGTAACTAACAACATCTAAACCTTTTCCCCCCTGTATGTGGACCAGCACTGTAGGGGTTAAGTATAAAATAAATATTGATAAAATCCCATCTATCCCACACAAAGGCAGATGGTGCAGCTGTCAAGCACTCTGGCACTGTGTAAGAAAGTATTAATTGTGCTATGGGCCCCACCGTAAGATCTCAGCAAAGTTACACTGTAACATCAAATTAATTTCCAGACTTCATTTTCTTCTTGCCATTTCAAATTACTATTTTAAAAAAAGATACAATATTTCAGGAATATAATAAAACACTTTCCCATGATCTTTAGCACAGTTCTATTAATACACATCACTTAGCTTTTACAGCTTCTCCCAGCAATCCTCATGTGAGATCCACACCATGATTCAGGAAAGGCTTGCCCTCACTTCCTCATATGTACTATAGGCACTTTTTCACCACATTTTAATCAAATCTGCAGGCTGCATAAAACTAACAAGATATTACTTTACACTGCCATTCAAGATTTGTCTACTAGAAGAAGGGAAATAAGCTTACAGAGTGGCACAGATGTGTAACGCCATTTTATAAGTTTTTCAAGTATTTATAAATATACATATACACACACACACATTGAAAATAAAGACCTGTAGTGAGATACAAGGGCAGCCTAGATAGGCACAATAACAATCAATTTCAGAAAGTAATAAAGTCAATTCAGAACCATCCGAGG